>NC_091487.1:8146782-8473495 GCF_947461875.1 Haliaeetus albicilla
TTCTTCAGAAATCCATCACCTCCTTACCAATGGGCACATCCAGCATTTTGCATGCTGCATAAAGTCCTGTGCAATGGTAAATGTTAATTACAAGGCAATCACTTCCCTGAAGGAATTACAGTGGATGCGGAAGGAAAGTGGAGAGGCAGAAGATGACCAGAAATCATGAGAATTATGTTCAACATGAATGCCAGCAGCCCCATGCCTCTAGCACTTTGCTCCATCCCTTATTTATTGTTTTCTCCATTTTGAATATTATCTTTAACATTGCCTCATTTCCATGCAAATCTCTCCAGTATTTCAAAGAAAGCTGAATCGTGTCTGTCAAATAATCATCCACCCATCACATAAATCTTTCTCTTTCCTTTCTCCACCAAAGAAATAAGGAAGCTGCTTTCCCGGAGTGCTGTCTTTACTGTTATTCCTGCCCAACGCTGACACCTGTGGATCAAAACCATCCCATGTGCCTTCCTCACTGTGGCTCACCAGGTCAAAACTGTCACCAGTAACAAGCACAGGACACAAAGCGTTGCCAGCACTATTGAATGGAAGCACAGGAACCAAAGGGCTCATCTCCAGAAAAAAGTTCTCTGAGCAAAGTTGGCAGCTGTCAGTATTACCGTGTGAAACAACAGCTTGTTGCTAGATTTGAGCTGCAAGGTTTTTTTCTGTTGTTGATTTTTTTTTCTTTAATATTTTTGAGGGAATCTTTTAGTGGGACACCAGTTCTTGTCACATTAAGATGAACCAAGGATAGCAATGCTCCTGGAGGCTGGATGCTAAAACATCACTCGCACACTGAGGAACACCACCTAAATTGCCCGTCTTGTTAAAATATAATAGGAAACTTGTAAACACAGCTTCAAAGTACTGGACTGTACTGGAAGATGTTTCTAGTTCTCTGCTCCTAGGTTCTTTTTTTCTGTGTATGCCAATGTAAAAGATTGTACTGTATAAATCTACATGTTGGTGTGTTTTAGGTACTCACAAATATACATATATATACATGTACGTACACACAGATACACCTGTATGTAGGTGTAAAGGTAAACATACAATATGAATGGGCTCAGACTTTCTGCAGCTGCTAATTTTCCTTTCACTCTTCTAATTTGCTCATTCTTTTCACTTCTTTCAAATCTAATTTTGTTTATGTGTTTAATTAAATGTTCAATTTTATCCCAGCACAATTAATAAGAATGGATTTGGGACAATTAGACAAATGATTCCAGCTATAAAACACAAGCTACACATAGCCTTGACAGGTGTCGTAGACACACCTGTTAGCATAATAGTGCCTGCTTATACAATATCTGCCTGAAAATATGAATGAGAGAGAGCGCAGGTAAAGCAATGCCGCTTCTATTCAGTAGTTCCTTCTTTCTGTATTTTAATCATCAGCCTGAATTCTGGGTGAGGATAGATTTTTTTTAATGTAATTATAGGGTATTTTTAGGAACAAACTGAACAAAATAAAGTACTTAACTGTTAATATTAAAAGCCTCAAATTTGGAGATAATGTTTGCATCCTATTATTTTCAGAATAATTCTGCTTTGTAAAATGAACACAAAACTGGCTTAATTGAACTGAACAATAATGTTTCTTACTTATTGAAGTCATCTACAGAAGCACCTTCCCGCTAATTCTCAGTCCTGCAAATTCAGCATCTCTGGACAGAGCCGAACAAAATTTTGTATCCAAATTTTCTGTGATGCTGACAGTCTATCTCAAATTAAATTTGCCTTCCCTGAAGTGTTTGCACTAAAACCAAGGGAAAAAAGAATAAAGTTCCACAAAAAGTTGAAACAATTCACCTCCAGGTTTTCTAAAGATAAAATATTTCATAGCAAAACACTTTTCCTCCAGTCTTTTATTTTAAACCTTTGAAACCTGAACAGTGGAAGAAAATCCTATTTTGATGCAAAAAAATGTCTTAACAGCCTAAGAAAAATGAAACATTCATTATCTTCACACACACACCCAATTTATATTATAATGGAATATTTTCCACAAAACCTGGACCTGTTGGAGCGGGTCCAGAGGAGGGCCACAAAGATCATGAGAGGGCTGGAGCATGTCCCTGTGAGGACAGGCTGAGAGAGTTGGGGTTGTTCAGCCTGGAGAAGAGAAGGCTCCAGGGAGACCTTACAGCAGCCTGCCAGTACCTAAAGGGGGCCTGCAGGAAAGATGGGGAGGGACTTTGTACAAGGGCATGTAGTGATAGGACAAGGGGTAATGGCTTGAAACTGAAAGACAGTAGATTTAGACTACACGTAAGGAAGAAGTTCTTCACTGTGAGGGTGTTGAGGCACAGGAGCAGGTTGCCCAGAGAAGTTGTGGATGCCCCATCCCTGGCAGTGTTCAAGGCCAGGTTGGATGGGGCTTTGAGCAACCTGGGCTAGTGGAAGGTGTCCCTGCCCATGGCAGGGGGGTTGGAACTAGAGGATCTTTAAGGTCCCTTCCAACCCAAACCATTCTGTGATTTTATGAAAACCAAAAAATGAGTTCCTAGCGCACTGCTAGCAATCAGGGCCAATGCAAACCCCTTTTTGCCCGATTTACTAGCACCAGGTTTCCATCTTATCAGAGCATTTGTGCACATGACTGGTGTGAAGCCTGTTCCCCACTCCCACTAAAGGCAACGCTTGAACAGGCTGCTGCTCAGGGCTGGACCTCAGCACCTCTCATGTTTTGCTGAAATGATGCTGGTTCTGCCTAAAAAATTTCACACTAATACTTTCAGGCTTTCAAGGTGAATTAACTTTACCCTGCTTTGATTATCCACTTTGGGAACCTGTCCTTCATCGCAGTATTGATTTAGCTGTGGCAGATGCTGAGCTGTCACTGAGCCTGACAGCTTCTTCAGAGCTTCCTCGGTGCTTGTCTTGTAAAACAGTCAATAGCCAAGTGAAACCAAACTGCAAAAATGAGCCCATTTCCCACTTTTATATTCTATGAAATCATGTGTGCTACTCTGTACTGCATCCTTCTGGGAGGAGGGGGGAGGAAGAAAGTTGGCCTCTTAATTTAGCATTCAGCATTATCAATTAACCCTTTATGTAGTCAAAGTACATCCACCTCCCCAGCCCTGACACATCGGTGGGACCATGTGTCCCATGACCCTTCAGTCAGAGGTCTGTGGCTTTGCTGTCACTCACCACCGCTACGAAGCCACTTCTCACCAGTGGAGAAGGGTCTTTGGGGAAGATATTAGTGTGAATGTGCTTAGAGAGAGGGTTTCATCTCCTACACAACGTCGATTTGAATCCCAGTATATTTGAGTAGTTTTTATGGCGTGTGAGAGAACATCTATGGTTCTAGGAAGATGCTCTCTACTTTCACCTTTGCAAGTGCCACAAGCTGTTCTGCTGAAGAGCAACGGCATGGCAAAATGGCAGGCACCACCTTAAATATATTTTTGCATTTTCTCTCAGAGGATCACAAAGCCAGACAGTAATATATATGTAGAACTGGACATCAGCACTCCAAACGTTACAAACAGATCTGTTTTCAGATGAAACAAGAGCTGTCTAAACACTATATCAAGCACATTAGCTCCACCTCTTTCCACGAGTCCCACAGTTCTCAACTGCTCCCTTCTCCATAATACCAAGAAATATCACTAGCCATCTATGCTGTCCTGGTAGAAGGCATTTGAGAATATTGAACAGAACGACAAAAGATTGCATACACTGGCAAACTAAAACAAATAAACAACGTCTGGCATTTCATTTCAGCCTCTGTGCATGTGTTGCTGAACTCTCCGTGACTATGTGAGACTGGAAAAGTGTCTTTATTTCCTGGCAGCAGGTCCTGGAGCTCTCCTCCTCCCTGTCCAGCTCCTTCTGATCAGCACTTGTTTCTATCCGATTACCTCTCTGTTTTCTTGCTCAGTATTCCAGGAAGGAGATGCTGGAATTAGATTTGCTGCATTTCCATTCCTACATTAACACTAATTTCTCTGAAGTCAATGAAATTACACTGACGTCTGGAGAGTATCTGAGGAGAATAATTGAGTGTATTTTATCACTTTCCTTTGACTTTTTTGTGGTTGTTATGTAGCATTTTTAATTGTCCTGTTTCACTAAAATCCACTTATTCTGCTCTTGGATGCTGCAATGAAGTTATTCTCTTCAGGACTATGGTGTTCTTGCTGTAAAGCTCCAGACGCTGTCTGGAAGATGCCTGGGATACGTATGGCCCACAGAGACATGTACAGCCACAGAAGTGACATGCAGCATCACACCAACTGCCCATCTAAGCCAAAATCCTGCCTCTGTCTGCAGCCCCTTCCAGATACTTATGGTAAGAGTACAAGAAAGAAGGTGCACAGGGCATCTCTGCCCTGAGCTACTCCTTCCAAATTTCCACGAACCCAGAGCCCAGGGACTTTCTAAACTGCCAACTGCATCCAGAGCATGGTATGTACTAGCCACCGACCAGCCACCTCCACCAAGAATATCTAATTCCTTTCCACAAATCTATTTCTGCTTTTTCTAACCAAAACATTATGTGACAAGGTATTTTGTCATCCTATTCTGCAAGTCTGGCTGCCCCAGCCTTTACACTGGCTACTCCCAGCTCCCCTTCTGAGACAGTGAGTAATGGCTCTTCTTCACCTCCTGTGCACCGCTCCTGATTTTTGTAAGCCGTCCTCCACTGCGTTTTCTCAGTCGTGAAGAGCCCTCATCTATTTGATCTTTCCTTCTGAGAAAGTCATTCCATGCTTCATTCTTGTCACCTTTTAGACGCCCTTTTTAGTCTTACAAAAGCTTGTTGTAGAACAGTGCAGTGTGGTGCAACGATGTTCATTTCAATTACTTGTCTAGAAATCCTATTTGCCTGGTTTTTTTGACCAGTACTGAATATTGCACTGGTATTTTCAAGGAGCTATCTGCAATAAGTGTCAGATGTCTTTCCTGAGTGGTAACTGCTAATTTAGAAACCATTATTGTACAGGTATAGCTAGCTATTTTTTGCCTAAGTGTATTAATTTGCATGCGCTGACCCTGAATTTCATCTGTCCTTTTCACAATCGCTTCTGTGGTGGGATTGCTATATCAAACCAGAAACCCTAATTTCAGTATTAAGCTGAAAAAAGACCTGCAGCACAAGGGAGAAAAGCTGCACTTAGATGCAACTATGAGGTAAAGAGTGAAAAAAGTCTGGGCAAAATTAAATTGTTTCTTAAATTTTTTAGGTTTCTGCTAGTATCATGGCTTAGGTCCCAATAATTGGGAAGATTTTATCGTCTTTCTACTACAAGCAGGACTGACTATTTCCCAGAGCAGGGTGAATGCAAGCAAAGCTGTTCTTTCTTGGATTTTATCCAAGAGTGACTAAGCCAACCCTAAAAGTCCAGTGAAAATAAATGAGAGATTTGACAGAATAAAAATGTCAGGATGTGACCCAACACTTACAACAGTTATGGGATGTCTCTTGAACATTAACTCTTTAGCAGCAAGAGCAAGCATTAATTTCTAAAATACATGTTTAACCCTCCAGTTTGGCAGTCCCAGTGTCACACCATTGCATGTGCCATTAATGATGCTGAACAGCTATCATCTTTATTCAAGTCACAGTCAGAGCAGCTACGAATGCAATAGGTTAATTTAAGTGACCCTGACACCTTCGATGTTCTTGTTCGTATGGTGATAGCTGAAGGAATTCCTGAAGGGTCTCTCCCCCACTTATTTTGCCAATACATGAAACATCCCCAGCTGCTTGTCAGCTGTTATGAGGCACTAATAGATGGGCATATATGCCATTAATTCCCTTTATTAGGGGCAATGACATCTGAAATTATACACAGAATAGGGATTGTACATGGAATGGGGAGTATTTTCAGATTTTTTGGTCCCTCTGCATTAATGACCTAAACCAGCCAGCGCTACTAATACCTGCAGGTATCATTCACATTCAGTTGTTCCTACCACTGACTACTTTCTGAGTAAGAAACTGTTGTAAGCCTTGCAAGATAAAGTCTTCAAACCCAAAGAAAATTAAATTCAACAACCCATTTATTAGCACATCTTTTCAGGCCTTCCAGCCTGCTTGTTCCCAAGCCTCTGCAATATGGTACATTAATTTTATACTGAACTATTAATTGTAGTTGACTTTGCAAAGCTGTTTTCTTTACATTTTTTATTCAGTTCTGCAAACCTAATCCCAATGGAGTTCATTTTATTCCCCACAGTTTGTTTGATCAAATTGCAAATATTTCCTTTAATCTTTTTAGGCATTCGGATTTATTATCTATGGAGCAGAGCCTCTTCAGCTCTTCTACTGATGGTTTGGGAGAAACAATCTTTCACGTATTTCTCATTTTATGCAAGTGTTTGTTCCTGCAAGTACATATTAGTAAGCATAACATTAAACCACATTTACCTAACCTAAATAAAAACACTTTGAACCAAATTTGCAAGCTAACCTGCTTTGGTTCTTAATGATATTAATCTGAACTCATTTTTCCCAGAGGTTGTGATCCATAATTCATTGAGGTCAATGGAATGTAGCTGCTGATGTTAGTGAGTTTTAGGGTCAGCAGTAAACAGGTATGTTTATCTTTTCCTTTGAGAATCTGCATGGGAAATTTCCCAAAGGCAGGGCAAAAGGCCTTTGGGAAACTATTTTAATATTCTTCATTTCTATTCATAGTAAGAATTAGTAATAATAATAATTAATAATAACAACAACAACAATATCACAGCCACTCCATATTTGACATTTATACATACATTTTACAAAGAAAGATAAATTCAATTTTGTTCCTTATCTGTCATTCACTTCAACTATCCCTGTTCTAGTTTTCATTAGAACATTCAGAATGACCTATTTTATTAAATTGAGACATTTACTGTTTTTAAAAATTATTATTCCCCATTTTATTATTTAGCTGTTTTTTTCTAGTGAAATAGGGTAAAATTTAGCAAAAAAAGAGAGAAAGTAACACCTGTGGATTTTCTTAATCTGTATTTGTAGTTGTAGAAGATCTTCTAAAGTTAAAGTAGAAACCCAATGTCTTATTTCTTCACTATATGTTCTACTTTTTCGACCATCAAAGTGAAAAGTTTTTTTAAAAAAAATAAATATTTCCTCTCATTTTTTAAGACCTATCCAGCAGAAAACAAAGGGAAGGATTTTTCTCTAGTTTCTTTCTAGTGTAAAAAAAATCTGGAAAACATAGTAAGAGAATAAGCAAGAGAGAACTTTTCTGTTATCTTGAAAACAGGGACATATTAGTTGGGAAGTAAAAAAAAAAATCTTGTGTATATTAATTCCTTTCTTCAAAATACGTCATTTTCAATAAAAATACATTTTCAACAAAACTAAGGGTTTGCCTAAATACTTTCCATATTATCTGAATAAGTTTCTACCACAAGTTTTTTTCACTATCTCATTAATTCCCTCCATCGCTTCCTCCCCTCCATGTCTCCTTTCAGCCTCTGCTGAAGTCTTCCAGAAGTGATACAGCATATTTTTTATTTTGTTTAGAGGCTTAGCTGCCTCCCACCTGATATCTCTCTAAGCTGTTTTTCTTCATTTTACTCAATGTCATTCCTAATTATTTAACCTAATTGATAAGATGCCTCCTCTGGGTAGAGCTGGTTGCCATGACACTGTAAGAAATTATTCCATATTTCTCCATCCCTGGATCTTTCTGAAGAATTTATACAGAACATCTTGCTTTCACCAACTCCCCAGCTTCGCACACATCCATAAAAAATAATTAATGACCTAACCCTTGCAGCCAGGTTTTATCAGAATAATAGGGCTAAAAATGTTTTTTTCATGAAGTTTTCTCCTTCTGCTAATACCAGCCAAGATCCCACAGCTTCAGCGCTCTGCCGTAGCACTGCACACCTTTGTCACGCAAAGCGCCGTTAGTCCAGCTGCCAAATGGCAAACTCTCATCACAGGGGACTTGTTTTACTGAAGTAACCATAATTAACAGCCTCGTCAGCTTCTGCCCTGTTGGTCCTACTGGAGTTACTAGGGATACCGAAGACTCAGGGCTGCTTAAGGATGAAGATATGCCTGGTTTCTCTGATCTGCCTACCGCACGGAGCTCCACAACTTGGCTTTGGTCTAAGACGTGGGACGCATGGCATCACCCACAGAGTACCTAGGGCAACTCGCACGCTCCCCCCGCCTGCATGTGTCTCCTCAAATTCAGACAAAACAGAGCCAGAGAACGCACCTTTCTGCATCTGCCACCACCTTCCACGTGCCACCACCATCACGTGGCCAGGGGACGGGCTGCTCCCATGGCACGACAGCTATGACTGCCCAAATGCTGGCCCCAGCTCATGCCCTATCAATGTCTACACCTGCGCTAGAACATAGGAGTCTGGGCACTGCAAGGCAGAAGCACTCTTCCTCCACCAGTTTCCAGACGGCAAAGCACAAGGAATCAATGCAACAGCAATGATTAACCGAATAGACAACTTCGTCCCTAATGCTATGTTTTGAAGGCAGATGGGAAGGACAGAAGTTCCCAGGTGTCTTTCTAGTATCGTTGTGACCCTGTGTACACCTCCTCCTTCAAAACATAAGGGACAACACGGAAGGTGGTATTTACTTGAAAATTTAACAGGTGTCCGCTAAAGGTAAAGGTACAACAGGCTGCTCAGAGGCAGGACCACCGTGACAGCGGAGGGCTTCCAACAGACTGGCGAGGCAAAGGGTCTTAGAAGTAAAGGCAAATAGGCTATGCTTTGTGTGACAAACCAAATGCACCCAGTGGACAGCAACGAGCCATGAGGTGGCACAGGCACAGCATCATCAGCATAATGCAGCTCATACAGGTATGACTTTGGTGGGAGCTGAGCTGGGTTACAGCTGAGTGCTTTTGCAAAGCCCCCCCCAACTTCTCATCAATAAAAAGTGCTGTACTGTCAACAACATGGAGGAAAGAAGACACAGCTTAGGTGTCTAAGAAGCTGGAACCTAACCCTAAAGTTTCAGGCAACCTTCTAATTACAGTAATATGATTTGAGACAGTGAATTTCAGAACAGATGTTAATGGCTTGAGATGTTTTAAGGGCCCTGTAATTCTCCAAGAGCTTTACAGTTGCAGAAGAAGGAGCGCATTGAGGGAACCTCATGCAAAGAGCAGGGACACAGGATGGAGCTCCAGGGGAAACTGAGAGCCCTCCCAGGAGAGCGGTCCTTGCTAGAAGTCCCCACTCACCTTTGGCAACCCCAACCCTCCTGCCCGGCCACTAAGTCACCCCAAACCTCAATCCCCATCTCCTCACAACCTCCCCTACCTCATGGCCCAGAGCTTTCCAATCAGGACACTGGTTTGAAAACATGAAATTAAGCCGAAGCATGTTAAGTATACACCAAGCAGCATTAACAGCTCAATCTCTACAGTCCGTTTTGGACTGGTTTTAGACAGTGATCACACTGTTTATATTGCAGTACTCCGGGCAATTACGTACAATTTAGAGGACCACAGTTCGTACCTAAGGCAGTCTGAAATACACAGCATGGACAATCCTCACAGTGTATTTGTCCTTGTGAAAGTTGCTAGAGAAACAGAATATTAGCTATATCCATTATTTTTATTTACACACACCACTAGAGCTCTGATTCTGCTCTTCAAAACTATGTACTCAGTATTGCAGAACTGATACAGATTGTGAATAGCCAAGATTTTTATGGTAAGAAAATATTAATTTATTTTCATTTTTACATTAGTAACAAACTTGCTGAGTAAAACCTGCTTTTATTGTTGTTGGTGATGATTCATACACAAGGCTAGGATAAGAATTGCGGCAGAAGCTAACGAAATCATAACTAACAAGTCAGATATAATACCAAAATTGCCTCTGAAGTCCTTGATGTTATCTCCTTTTCACACTTCAGAGGCATAAGGCTATTATTAAATTTCATTTTTTTAATAACTATTTTGAGCAGATTCATGCCAGATTCAAGGACTGATTTATTTACCTAATGTATTTATTTGCATTTGTGGAAGATGTTTCCGAGTGCTCTAACCAAAACAATAACAAATTAAAATTCTCAAAAGCTACCATTTACTGATTATAATTAGTAAGTGCTTGCCCATCTTCCATCTAATTTACACGAAATGAATGTAGAGTCCATTTCCAGGTTCATCCTCTACAAGCAATCAGCAAACAGTAAGTACTTTAAAGAACACATACTGACAGGGACTGAGCAGAGGATGAGAAATGATCTTTTCAACCCTGCACAGAACCCACAATTTAAGCAAGCCTGTGCCCACCCCACAAATCTCCGCCTGCCTCATGCAGACATGGAGTCATTAATTGCTCCATAATTAGACAAGACCAAAGGAATAGAAGTCACTGAGCAGAGTCAGTGTGCAGCACACATGGCAGAGCATGTCCCCTTATAACCCCCCTAATTAACAGGTACCAAGTGCATTACGTTGAAGACAACAGGCTGCAGAAAACCACGCAGCACGGCCACGAAGAGTCACCTCGATGGAAAGGGAAGTTGCCAAAGACATGCAAAATGCACATTAGTTAGCACAGTATACAGTCACTGGAAAAATGAGCCGACAAATGCAGAAAAGCAAGTATGTTTTCTTTATCTACAGCTCTTTTGGATGATCTCTGACTGCTAAAGCTGTAGGTTTGGTCCCATTCCTGAGCCAGTGACCAGGTTGTTTTACTCTACCGTTTCCAGCTACTACTGTAATGAGACATTTCACCACTGTCTTTTCCAGGGACAGTTAGAAAGCTTGATATTTACGCTCCTTGCCCTCAAAAAACATGTAGAGATTGATATGTCTCAGACTTTCTCTCTCTCAAAACTCTGATTTTGAGACCGAACTGGAAAGAGAGAACAATTTTTAGATTTAAACATTGGGGGTAGGTGGGTGTGGATTATGGTGACAGTAATTAAAATTAAATTGGTTTGCACTATTTTATATTCCACTACGTAACACTAAAGAATAAAAAACTCAAAGCAGAGGATGCTTAATGACAAAATTGATAGGTCAGTTTGTTCCATATTGAATTTATTAGGTTGTAATGGAAGGAAGAGGGCACAGAGCGCTAACAAGTTTTTAAAAGATATTTTGGCAAGACCAGTTAAATGCTTCCTCTTTGACAAATTAGCTGCTTCTATTGAAATAATATTCTCCCTGAAAATCTTTAACCAGCTTTAATAATCTGCCAATTTCCTTGCTAGTAAGGGATTTCTGCAATACTCCAGTGGTATTTGCATTCAGGGCATTCAGACTTACAAGGGCCACATTGAATATCTTTGCATTTAAATTCATGAGGATGTTCAGACAAGTTACCATTGTGGCACAATCTAGTACTAAATTATTACGAGCAGTTTGAAAGTAACTGCTCATCTAGTATCTTGATTTTTCTTAAATACTAGAAGAAGAAAACTCTTGTCTTTTTGATCTCATGATCCTCACATAGGCTGAGATGACATCTGGGAAAGGCTATTGAACACATTTACCATGACTGATCTTCCATGCGTTATCTTTCATTTTCCTTCAGAGAAAAATAAAAAAATCGTATATCTCAGTATCAACTACTAAAAATATATATTACAGCCCTTCAGAAGCAAGTCTATTTCTCACTATATTTCACCTATTGTACTTCAAATAGAAACTGAATCATTCAAATTCCTTTTTGTTAAAATCATGACAAGGGCAGTACACCCCATCCACGGAGAAGCAGTGACTTTGTCCTCTGCATGGATCTAAAATATGACTTAATACTATACTGTTGCTGATGAACTAGTGGCTCTGTAGGCTGTTCACTAGGTCTTTGTAACCAGCGATTGGTCAGGTCGCTGCTTTGGACAGCTAATTTTTTTCAGGATAGAGCTGGCTGTGGGAACTTGGAAGGGAGGTTCAGGACATGCCAGATGTTTTTTGCAGTTTCTGCTAGCCAGGGAAGGTGGGGATCATCAGTATTTAGGAAATAAGGATCTCTTCTGCGAGAATACAAAATGTTTTCCATGAAAACATCCCCCCTGTATTTGTGCACAACTGTACACAACTGTACATGCCAACTGTATTTTGCATTATTTAATAACGCAAAGAAGCTTTTATGATTAACTCACCTGTAAGCCTACAGCACAGCCACAAGCTAAGTAACAGCAAAGGTAGTCCTGGAAGTATTTTAATTAGCCTGGTAACATGCACTTCAAATAATTTGCAATAGAAAAGACTTTTTAAAACGTTACTTGAGAAAATGTAATCTCGATAGAGAAAGAAAGGGGAGGAGAGAAAAAGAACATTACCCAGCACTTTATTTTCCTAACTAAAAATAATTTTTAACAGCTTCTAAATTTATGAGTAGTATATTTAAATGACAAAAAGATAGAAAGAAGCTGTATTAGGTGTAATGTCTTCTGTTTAGAGAAAAGTGACAATAGAAGTTCTGGAGACATAAGTTACATAAACCTAGCATCAGAAGAATCAAGCTCCAACAATTGCAATAGTCCTTCCCCATGAGCTGATAGAACTTTTCAACAGTCCCTTGCTAAGAAAGACAGTGAAGGGAGGGAAAGGTGGATAAAAGATGAGGAATTGGCAATACGTAATAATTTTTCCAGTTGTTGGTAAAAAAGGTTTTAGAATGCTTTTACCTTCATTACATGTACATTTCATGATCCATTTGAAATCAATACAGAAAAGCTGCCATCTATTCTGAGAAGCCAAAAACTGTCTAAATCCAGACTGTTTCACATTATCCACGTTATTGGAGGTGCTGAATTAACACCGTTCTGACAGCAAACCTGCAGACTGATTCCTTTGCCTCAAGCAACTTCAGAGACATTTTGGGGAGATGTGTATTGATTTTAGCACCAGCAGAAGTAAAGAGGGAATGACAGGGAAAGGTGAAAGAATTTAAACACTGCTTTGCTTTGTTACGCTAGCACAATTTTTGACTGAGAAAAGAAATTAAAAATTGGGTGATCAAAGATTTTAAGAAGACGGCTGCACCGGGATGGTAAACACAGGTGCAACCTTCTCTCTGTCCGTATCCCCAATAATCACCTGACTGTGGCTATTTTCAGCCGCCTGTTTTCAGCTTCTCTTCTCAAGAGAGATACTATAGCTGCTGCTTTTCCTACAAATAGCAGTAAACATACAGTGAAAGCCATTTGAGAAACAAAAGCCTATTACTTATGCTAAAAAGTATACCTTTTCTAAATACAAAACATTCTCATAATTTTCTCCCTTCCTTATAAGGAGTATAAAATGGCTATAGCATTTTCAGATGTTTTACAATTACACATTAATGTAGTCAACAGTTTTTGCAAAAGTTGAGAAAAAAACCTCAAAAGTAGCAAGCTTTTGCACAAAAAATACAATCTTGATAATTTGATTTTTCAAGAAGCAAGACCTCTTTTAAAATACCAATTTTGGAAGAAGCTTTCCATTTAAAAACTTACTTTTTCTCATAATGTGATTATGTAATTGTATTAAATGCTCTTAGTCATTGAAATTTTTGAAAAAAAAAGAATGCAGGACAGGGTACTGCAGATGAAACTGGTCTGTACACACAGCTTTGCTCCGATGCCAGAGTATTTCAGCATAAACATTCAGAACAGAGAATTTCACTTGGAGGAGTGCCTTGCAAAGTGAAAACTGGATCACTGTTAGGGTCTTTGGACATCATGGAACAGAACCAAAGAAAAAGCACAAGCGGAAAACAAAAGGTTAAGCACATTCAGATGCCTGCATCATTGTGTTGCAATGAGGACTAACCCTGGAATTACTTAGAATCATCGGCTGCTTCTCTTTTAAATCTAAATATTCCCGAGTCACCTTCAACGCTGCTTTTCTGCAGTGACCAACAGACTTGGCAAGGATATGGGAGGGACCAGGCAGAGGCACCTGCAAAATATGGAGTCTGCTGAAACTAGGGGGATGTGGGAAAGAGTTACGAAGAATGGCCAGGCTTGGTCGCAGGAGATGGATGAGTTCATCTGGGGGAGAACATCTGGGAGAGAAACAGGCAGGAGCCCAGGGCAGGGTGCAATAGGAGGGATTAGTTAGAAAGGTGACCTAGAACCTCTAGAAGGTAAAAGATGTGGGATTGAAATCCCTCAGACCAAGGATGGTTGCCCAGGTCCTAGGGAAATATTCTGATGACCAGCTTCTCTTCAAATACACAGGTGAGGGCAGTGACCCTGCCATGCTGAACCCCTGTTGGCTCCTTTCAAAGAATAACTGCTGACTCCGACTGCATTTGTGGTGGTGGGTCTCAGACGGGCAGAGAATCCTGGCAGCCACTCTGCTTTATAAGCTTCTGCTCATGGGCTTTCCAGCATTTGGATACCCACTGTGTACAACAAGAAACCCAATAGACAATGGCCAACTCCTTTGGCCATTTCCATATTGTTCCTGTCCCACGCTCCCATCCAGGAAGCATATAAAAGGCACCTAGAATTTCTAAGGAGGTTTGTAGCTTCAGTCACTGCTTTGAAGATTTGTTGTGGCAGGGCATTTTTGTAACCTCTGTGGTTCACCATTCAAAGCAAAACCTTGGAGAAGACCCTGTGGATCCAGTTCAGCTATCCATGTTTACTCACACTTGTAACAAGAAAGTGGGTATTTATTTTCTGTCTTCAGATAACACTCCGAAGCTGGTCTCCTCAGCACTAATACATCGCTATTAAATTTCTCTGCTAATTAAAAAAGCCAAGGCCATAGCTAAGGAATTGCAAAACGCTCTAATGGAATTACTATTCTAAGGTGGCTTGAATGTCATAATTTCCTTCTCCAACATAGCAAAATCTTGACAATCACATTAAAGATAAAGAGCTAGAATAAATGCTGTTGGCTTTTTCAAAGGAAACATCATTATGGATATTAACACCTTCTGTGTTAACAGTAATACATGCATTAAATATAGCAGCTTGAGTGACTGAAATGCCTATAAAGCATCTGCCACAAGATAAAGCGTAAAGAAAACTCTGGGCTGAGAAACACCCTGGAGAACTGGAATTAAAACAAGATCTCCAGCATACCTAAGCTATGACTTCCATCAGACTACAAATACAGTCCATTTCAATTCATCTTCATATTTAAGAAATTATCTAAGCTACTTTGATGTCAGGCTAGGCAGCATTTATGGTTTTGTCATCGTATCAGAGCTCTCTCCTTTCACTGTAAAATTCCTATGCTCCAGACACACAGTCTTTCCATTTTCTATCACACCATTTTAGGGAAGAGGTTAAATGGTCCCTCAGCTTTTCACAGTGGACAGGGAACATGGTTAAGAGCCAGTCTGCTTGTCCCATGAACCTCAATCATCTGCTAAACACTGTTTTCCCTGTTTCAACTTTTGCACACACACAAAGCCTCCCCGACCTCAGTTTCTTCATAACCACTCTTCCAACATACATAATGCTATTTTCCTGCTTAAGCCTTCTCCGCCTGCCAATATCAAAGCTGCCAAACCAATTGAGCATCCACATGGTGCAACTTTGCCAAGCCTTGGTTATGACCCCGCTGAGCCATCGGTGTTTGCTGAGCACGGATGAGCATGGGGCTTTACCCTGGAGCTCATGGCACTTGCAGTAACATCAGAAACATGTGGACAGTTTTACCAGCAGATGAGACCTCTGACATCAGGTCTGGGTTTCTGTTATCACTGACACCACCACTGCTTTTGCATTTAACAAATTAAACACAACTAAGACTGATACTAAAATGTAGGGAGCACTGAATTCCCTGGTTTTGGCTAGCTTTTCCATGTTTTTTTGCATTACAGCTGTTCCAATGCATCATCTTTGAAAGTCAATGTACTGTCAGGTATTTAATATTTAAATTGCTGAGACTGTTGAGTGGATAGAGAGTTGACATTTAAATTTTAAAAAGGGGGAGGGGAAAAAAAAAGAGAGGTGGAGGCATGGCAGACAGCATCTTATTTTTAATTAAACAGTGTTATTTACATAACAATGGTAATGATAATTTGCACTGATGAATTTTACCCCAGGTCAGGCAAGTTAGCTTCTAGGGAACTGAGTCCTTGGGATGGAAAGGAAGGAGAAGGTGTTCAGGAACAATTTTGACAATGCGTTTCCTCCTCTTTTTTGTCCAATACTCCTGATGAACGTTTTGTCAACTTTTTTACCATGTAGCTCTATAGCTGATCAAAAGCTGGGATAAGCAAACAGAAAAGCTGTAAAACAGTAATCTATGTTCTTACCAGCAAAGTGAGTGTAAAAAATAAATCAGCATTTGAAAAATGCCTTCCTGTGGTCTATAGGAATAATTGCTCAGCAGTAGTTAAGCATCAAATCCCACATTTACTCAGAGTAGCCTCTTCCCTCTACATCTGATCCAGAAGGTGGAACACAAACCAGATGGCTACAGGGCCCAGAAAACAAGTTACTGCAATGCCCTGAGCTCAAGGCTATCCTGAAAACCATCTCTAAGCCACAGCTGCACAACAGCACATCCCTGCAAGATTGCTAATGTGGATGTTGGGAGTCAGTACCATTCCCAGCTGCCTGCACTCCACTCTGCCCTTAGTAAATCAAGTCTTAATGTCAAGTACACAAGGACATAATAGTACCTACATGCCTTACTGTGGCTGCCAACTAAAGGACTCGCCACAGACGAAAGCGAACAACTTTCAAATGAACTTTCCAAATAACGTGATTATTTCCGTAGAGCGACAGACAGAAGGGAACAAGAATAAAGAAAGGGAATGAGCACTCAAAGTGACAAAATATAAACAGCAGATGGTTTTACATAACTGACAAAAAGGAAAAAGTAAAGAAAAAAAGAATCCCTTCATGAAAGGGGCTAAACCGTTGTAGATTAAAGTCTCAGTTTAAAAATTGATGCACTGTGGGAAACTGAATAGCTCAAAAGAAGAAAAATGACAGGATGCAGGCTTTTTTCTCTCCGTCCTTGGCCTCTGCTATGTGCTGGTCACTAAATCTATATTCCTCGTTAGGTACAAATACAGGCAAAGCACACTCAAACCCAAACCTTCCTCTTACTCTCTGAGCCTGAACATCCAACTAATTTGCAAATCTTACTAACTCAGATTCTCCTAGAGGACATAATTGCAGTAATATGATAATCAGGTTCACAAGACTCATCTTAAGAGTAGTTTAATGTTCATCTAAGCAAATGATACCCCTGTTAAGGTAACTTGCAACTGCTTGCCTAATTTCCTGACCTAAATGTCTCTCAATAACTTCTGGGCCCAAAAATAGTTGGCTCTCCCTTGGAATATATTTGGGTACGTGCATAAAAGCATCTTCTAATTCTCTTCCCACCATTTCAGCCTTTAACCAGAAACTAGCTAAGAAGGCACAGTACCAGATTCAAAGATGTGCTTACACAAAACCCCACTCAACCTGGAGCTCAGGATTGGAATTAGCAAAGGATTAAAACCACGAGGTCAAGGAATAAAATTTGTGACAGAACTAGAACCATGAGGTCAGGGAATAAACTTCTCCAGGAGAAGGAGAAAGTGCCCTGAAATTCCCCTCCCGCATGCTCCAGGCAGAGGATTCTGTTCCTCTCTTTCCCTTTTTCCCCACCCTATTATTTTTTCAGGCCAATAAAGGAACTGACAGAATAAAAGCTCCAGGTGTTACATTTCAATCTGACTATATTGGTCCTTTTACTTATAGACATTTTCCAAGACCTAAAATAAAAAAGTCTACTGTCCTTTCCATGAAGACATTTCCACTGCAAACAAGCCCCTTGCACAGAACGACCGTTCCAGTTTCACCCCAGGTTTTAACATGAACCCAGGTTACTACTGACACTCCAAAATCTGTGCCCTTCTTCCCCCATAAGGTCTGGATGAGGAAAACCACACTTGTCTGTCATTTTTCCCTTGGACCATCTCTGCCTATGGTTTTGCTCATCCTTTGCAGAGATGAAATCTCCAGGATCCACACAAAGCACACAAAAATGAGCTCTGCCAATGTAACCACTGGAAGGAAAAGGCAAGCTGAATCCTCTTCCTCAGAGAATTTAGCACAGCTATTTGGTACTTCTTGTATTTCCTTAATCCTCACAGATTTGTCAAGTGGGACACCTTGCTTTTTGAAATAAGTTTGCTGCACTCTGTACTAAGTGCTTGATTAAGGGACAGCTGTGTATGTACTGATTATGAAAAGGTTGGAGTCTGTCCTTTTTGTGGGAACAGTGTGCATCAAATTTTCCAGTGAAAAATGGGCACGATTAATGCTGAAGCAAACAGAACGACTGCTATGAAATGGGCCTAGAGTGCTTTTATATATATTTTTAAATGTCTCCAATATTCTCTACTTAAAGACTTTGACAACATAATTCTGCAAAAAAGCGTATTTACCCTGCATAAATAATACAGAGCACTAACCTCCCAAAGGAAAGAAAATACTTATTCCTGTTGCTGTGATAAATGTTTCAGATGACAGCAGAAAATCTCTCCTCTAGCAGCACGAAGAAACACAGGGAACAAAGCTCACTGCCAGTCCTCCCATCCCAGTTCATTTATATACTCAGGGTTGGAAAAGAGGAAGAAAAATTCCTGACCATAATCAATTTCAACCTTTTCTAATTTCACCATGATCCATGCTTATAAATATTTTCATTAACTATCCCATACAACACTCAGCTACATACTTAGCCTAATTAGATTATGGAAATGGTTTTAAATCAGGGAGGTTTAATTAGCAGCAATTATTTCACATGCTGTTACCACTATGTTATGGGATGGCATGGATAATTTCATAACAAAACAGAAAAAAAAAAGATTTTTCTCACAATTCCATATTCTATTGTGATGCACAACACAGGCTTCACTTTCTGCCTATACGAATAGATGCTACTAACAGCCACAAAAAACAACTGTGAGTTGATAGGTACTCACTTTCACATCTCAACATCGTACGTACACCCTCACTAAAGCCAGCTTGGCTTTCAGTTAAAAAAGAAAAAAAAAAAGAAAAAAAAAGAAAACAAAAGGGAGATGGGGGCTGAAGATTCCCACTGTTTTAATGAGAAGATGCCATGTAAATCAGCCTCCAAGATAACACGCTTCATGCTCTACCTTGTCACAAAAAGTGAGCTGAAATTAGTATCAGCAAGACATATTGTTGCATAGCTGAGCCTATGGATCCTGGAGGTCTCCCCTTGTTGTCAAAACAACAGGGGTAACATTCTGGTTGCATGGAAATAAGCAGAAAAACTGTGTCAGGATTTTACCCTGGGACAACATAGATGGTCTTATTCCAATTATAGTTGTACATAACTACCTAGTTGTATGCCGGGTCAACAGTTGTACCACATCAGCAATTTGGGGGGGGGGGGATAAGAAAAAAAGTAATTATCATCTTCACAGAAACAACTTCAAGAAAAACAGCATATGAGGATAGAGTCCCTGAGGATAACAATGGGATAATACCTCAATCTGATACATGAGATACCTGGACAGCCTAAACAGAATTCAGTAAAGTCCGTTGTTCTATACCGGGTTCTAAAATGAAGTAAATAGGATCAAATAGGATCAAAACCTAAGAAATGGATTTATCAAAAATTAACTTTGTCCTCATTTTGTGACACTTTTCGAGCCAAATCTTCTAACTAGGATATTAACTTTCTTGATATTTTTATTTAGGTGTCTTGAACGTGAAGTGACTATAAAATGAAGTAAAGAGAATTTTACAAATATAAAGCTGATTGATTGTCAAATTTTATTTGGGGCGGGAAATGGAAGTAAAGTAATACTATGTCTCACAAATGTACATTCAATGTTTTTTTACCAAAATAAGGATAGTTAGTTTGGAGTGTTATCTGCAGAGTGAACAGTGTGCTTCCCAGCTGAGACAGAGTTTCACCTCCCACACTAAACTTCCTTCCTTTGTCAGACTAATCCATTTTGGCCTGATATTTTCCAATGTCAAGGTGAATGTTTTTAGGAAATTTGAGGGAAGATTAGTTTGGCTGGTTTTCATTTGTTGTAACTCTACATGAAAAATATGGTCTTTTTCATTCGTTTTTGGAAGTATATGTAAGAGTAACAACAGGTATAGGCAGAAGTATCAAATACAATGCAATTATTGATTACATTAGGATAAAATATAGATACAAACTTTGAAAATATCCTTCCAATATTAAAAGCATTCAAAAATAACATCTACAGTAGAACTGAATTTATTATGCTTTCTCTAAGGCTATTCCAAAATTTTTCAGACAGAAACAGGTTGCAAGAACAAGAAACCAAGGAAATCTCATGCAGAAAGCACAAACCAATGACAAATCATCCAATTTAAAACTAAAACCAGTGAGATCTTCAATTGGTTTCTTGGTCTTTATGGAAAAAAATGTGTCTAACGTTAACCTACTATTAAGGCTTACCACTCCAAGACCTAGAGCTCAGAGGTCAGGGACCTCAGAGTAATGGCTTGATGGTTTATCTTAATCTTGCCTGTTTAGTAGCTGTTATCTCACATTTCCTTTTTATAACTAATATTTCTGTGTGGGTTTTGGGGGGTAAAAGGGGAGCAAGGAGCAGATCCTAAACGCACTTAAAATATTCCATGTTGGTTGCAATGGGAAAGGTTTTCAGAAAAAAGGAAATGTTATGTAAAAGCAAAGATCTCTTTGAAAGTGAATGGGACATAAACTCCCCAAAGCTATATCAGTGTTTTGACTATGTTGCCTGATATCCTGAACAACTCACATTTCCAGTGTCTAGGATGGGACTTCCAAATCTTTTGTAGATTTACAGCAGATGATACCTGTTGTGGCTTTGTGGTGTCAGCCATATATATCTTGCCATTCTACTAAATTATATTGGCTCTGCCTTAAACATGCTAATATATCAGTTTAAAAGATCAGCATGTATTGGACTGGTGCATTTATCCCTACATATGCTCATCACATTCTTATGAGAAGCAAGAGACAGGGACTAATTTCAGCACAAATCTGTACTGTTCCCATGTACCCTGGCTATATTAATCCTGGAACTATTTACCATTGAACATACTGCTCATGGTAGAAAGAATTGGCTCCAGTCCTACTTGGTAGGCTGCATCCCCTGAAGCAAAATAATATATATATATATATATAATTATTATTTTTAAATCAGGATGAACTACAAGGTTCATCTGATTTCCTTCCACGAATGCTGTGGCTCAGACCCACATGAACTTCTCGCTATCATGAAATATCCTGACTGCAGGCTATTAGACTGGCCAGAGCAATGGACAGTATCCCCTATTTACCTCTGCCTTCTCCTGAGCTTTTAAACTATTGATTGGTAAAAATTAAATGCCTCCTGCATTCTTTGAATTTAATTGAGGTCTGAACCAGTTACGTGGAGTCAACTACAGAAATTCAGACTAATTCAGTGCGGTCGGACTCCTTTTTTTTTGATTCCTGGAACATTTTCATCTGTTTTCATTGGCTCCCCGTAACTTGGAACATGGTTTGGTAGGCACTGTACAAAAACATGTGGAGTTCCTGCCCCCAGCCATTTAACATTTAAACCAATAAATCAGGCATAGGTTTGGAGAGGAAAAAAAGAACCACAAAATTTATCAAATGCCAAAGTCCAGGACTCTACCAAATGTCAGATCTGGAAATGAAACTAAAGGTTTCACATTCCTAGATGAGAGCCTTAACCTTTAGACATCTCTACCCAAAAGCTCTTGTTCCTCTGCTAAATGTTACCAATTAAAAGAGACCACAACTAACTCCTTCTCCTTTTCATGTACACATGAAAACACATTAGTTAACAACCTCAGTGTGTTGCCATTATACGTGAAGATGCTTTGTTGCTACAGTTATAACCTGAAAGACAATAAACTATGAGAAAGTCTGCTTCATTCTGACATTCTTATTGTAGTAACATTAAAACCATTAAAAATATCATGCCACTGCAGAGATGTCTGTGTCATATTGACACGACGACACGCCTTTATCCACAGTGTAAATTTGGTTAGAAATGTATGTGCAGCACGCAAAGGAAGAAAGGAATAAATATCTGGCGCAGAGATAAAGAACATAGGACTCTGTTCCCTTTGAATTTATAATCGTAAAGTGATATATTTCAGCAAACATCCTCTTTGTTGCTTTCTCAGCTGGCTGAAAATGGATTATAAGGTGAGGATGCATAACTTCTCTACGGTCCATTATTTCTTATTATCATCCAGATGGAGCGTGGCTATTAGAGCACCACTAAAAACTCTAATGAACTGCAATGTTTTAGATTACTAATTCTTCAACAGCGTGTTTGTGTATCAATAATAGACTGTAAAGACAACAACAACAATCTGACCAATTAGGCTAGATCAAATCTGCTCAGCTCGGCTTCCCATCCCTCTTATTCTGGGTGTTCATGTGGGTGTTCAATACTGATGCAGTTTCCATTAAACTCCTTCCAAAGCCTCTAATCACCCCTTACAATACTGCAAACATTTAGAAGTATTTAATGGCTTCTCTTGCTTATAAGAAGCGTTTAAACAAAAACACAACCATGTTTAAACCGTATGAATAATTTTCTCGCTATTCTGTCTGTAATGCAGGGGAGTTTAAAATCTCACTTGTTCCTAAGACAGCTAGAGAGTAGTTTATTTGTGAGAGCCCCAATATTTATCATTAAGTCCTCTGTTTAGCAAAGCACTTTAGGATTTAATTCATTAATACTTTCTGATATTCCTGGGTTTGTTTGGGGTTTTTTAACAGGTTACACAGAAACTTGATTTAAGCTTGTGCTTTCCTGGATTGCTCCTTTAGCAGTTGGTAGAATATGTAAAACAGCTGCAGTGCTGGGTCCCACTTCAAAGCTTGGGAAAAGTTTTTTTTTTCCAAAAATGGACAAAGCAGGCTGTGGGATCTATGAAGTCACTAGCTTCCTAAAATTGTAATCCTGCTCCAAAGCCCATCAACACAACACAAATTATGTGCATCTGTTATGATCCCTGAAAAATACTAAGGAAGTTCTGCCAAGGAAGATTTATTATTTTGAAATGAAGACTAATGCTTCAGATTAATCTCTCTAATTCTGCCGTTTAAAATCCCATTTAACAGCCAATGCTATCCCTTGACTTCCCAGAAGAGACAGCAGATCAACTCAACATGGGTGTAACCATGGGCACCTGCCTGGTCCTACCAGAGGAGTAGAGAGGGGACAAGGTACTCTGTGGCACCAACCACATCAGCTCCCGCAAGGTCCCACGAGACCACCAGCAGGCTCACCTGTGTTTCGCTTCTCAGCAGGACCAGCTTTCAGCCCCTGCTGCAAATGAGACATATGCGATAGGGCTCAACACACCATCACTCACACGCAACCACAGGCACACAGTCTTGCACGTCACTACATGGACCTCTCTGATAAAATGACCTTGTGTACGGGGAAAGGGAAGGTTGGCCACGGACCTCCAAGGGCTGTGACCATGCCACGGGTGTTGTAGGCATCTGTCCTGGTTTTGGCCGGGATAGAGTTAATTTTCTTCTTAGTAGCCAGTACAGTGTGTTTTGGATTTAGTGTGAGAATAATGTTGATAACACAAAAATTAACTCTATCCCAGCCGAAACCAGGACAGCATCTCACACACTTGTTTTTCCCTTCTCCTTCACTTCATTCACCTTCAGACAAGAAGATTTGATTACAAGCTCCTTCTTGCATGACCAATCTTCACCCACATTTAATTATTTCAGACTCACATCCTCCAGCCCTTTCAATATTTTCCAGTATGGCACTGATGCCAGCAGCTTCTTTCTGAACTTCTTTCTTACCTTATTGACTTGCTTGCCTTTTTTTTTTCTTTCAAGTGCTAATGTAGAAAGATTGTGTTTGATTAACTAGAAAGTTACATTTCCTCTAGGTAAGGTGGGCTATCAATTTGAGCAGGAAATGTCTGCATTAATGAGGCACAGTCAATAGTCATAGGCATAAACCTTCTTTATGCCTCAGTTTCCTATTAAAAATAATGGAGTGGAAGCATCCATCAGATTTCATGCTTTAAAATGTTTCTGGTCAAAGAGGAAGAAGGGCAAATGAAGCTAGTCCTTTCATCATATAAAGGAATTATAGTTTGTTCCCATGTCTTTACCAAACAGGTGATCATTCAAACATACCATGTAAAAAAATAATTTCCATACATGGGAACTTGCTGAAATGGATGGTGAGGTTTTACAATATGACTACATGAATTTTAGGCATGAGTCCTAGAGACCTTCAAACGGGACTTAGTCTCCGAATTCCCTCTTGACTATATTTGGAAGTTCCACCCATAAACCTTAAACATCAGAAATGTTCCTTTCATTATGGCTTGTGGCCAGAAAAACACTTAAAGGTAAGCTCGCATTAAGCAACAATGAGGTCAGTGGGACTAATTCGAGTGATTAAAATGCACCGCTTGTTTAAGGTCCCAGTTCAGGAAGGACCGAAGAACCTGATTAAATGCTTTTAAAAAATAGGTAGGGATTCATTACACCTCGCTCTGCCCTCCTAGCCTTTAACCTAATGTCATTCGATCTCATATGAGGCAAGAGAAATGAGACTTAAAGGATGCAACACCCCATTCAAAGGCAGATAATGTTTGCCTGTGTGACGACTGATGATACTTTCAAGCTGTTCAACCTTGCCAATACATTGTAAGAATTACAATTTTTCCCTTGCTTCTACCGTTACTGTTGGCATGTGCACACACAAACACAAGTGTTGAAGGGACACAGATATCGCTGCTGCTTCCAGTGTTCCAACCTCAGGAAAGATCCAATTTAGGGGGCTTTTAGCTCAAAACTGACCACTGAGGGAAAACTGACACAGAACTCGACACAATGCCACTTCTATAGAGCTGGGCTTTTTCCTGCAGAGGAATTCAGCCTCCAAGGCATCTCTAATTGTCACACCACAATGTAGAAATCAGTGGCAGATATTTATAACCCCTTTTCTATCAATTTCATCCCATTTCAATTCTGATTACGCTTCACAATAGAGCTTTGAAATATGGTTTAATTTTCATGACATACTTTAGAAGAAATTAAATATTCTGCTCTGTTATAAAATCCTTCGTGTTATTATGCAAAAAAATGTAGAAAAAATAATATAAAAGCTTATTAATCTTTCAACTTTTAAAAAATATCTTTTTCTATCTGCTGGCCTTCTTCCTTTTACCTGCTTACTTAGTTTCCCCTGGAAAAAGAGAGAAATTGTTGAGAGTGAGAAAATCGCCCCCAAATCTCTCTTTCTCTCAGTCTTCAAGGAAGATTCTACTTCCGTCCTTCTGCTATTCTTCCAGTGGATAATACCAAAACATGTGGAATTTTTTAAAAAATATATTTTAGAGGAATAAAGTCAGGAAGAAAGAGGGAGAAAACAGAATATCCAAGATAAAATTAGTATTTTCTCTTTCTTTAGTGTAAATCTTTATTTTCTCAATGAAAAAGTCCTGATGAAAACACTGAGGCAAGAACATTTAGCTGAGAACTATATTTCAGCAACAAAAACTTTTAAAGCCAAAAAAAGTTAAACTCCTCTACTGAAATTAATTTCCCTCTCTTTCCTGCAGATGGACTTGATTCAGACCCACAGTGAGAACAGGTTCATCTTCCATAAATAATTGAAACAAGATTCGTCAGCTCCAAACAGTGCCTTCCATGAGAATATGAACGGTACCATTCAGCCCTTGTGCTTGAGAAAAAAATCCCACTAAAACCTTGTTTTAGTGTTGGACAACCCCATTCACCTCTCAATGCCTTGCACAATTTGGATGACACCAGCATTTCCACAGGGAGCTGAACTTCCCCAGGATGAGTGTACCCCAGCACGTGCATGCACATTTTACATTTCAAATATGGAAGTGATATGGGGCGAATATGCAGTGCAAACTTGCAGCCACTACATCACGGACCATAAAACATCACTAAATGTTAAAGGATGGTCAACCGTCTAGAGCAAGTGAGCTTTGCTAGCTTTGTCTTGCTTAACACATAACAGAGATTTTCGGCTGTACCTTATTCTCCCTGCAGCATCAGAGAGATGTAGGGTTGGGAGGGACCTCAAGGGATTGCCTGGTCCAATTCCCATACTGAGGCAGGAGCAAGGATACCTGGAGCAAGCCCGACAGATACTCATTGATGAAGTGGAGTCTGCCAAATCCGGTGGTGGCTTTGCCCATGGTCTGAATCTATCCACAGCTGAAAAGTTTTGCTGGACTGATGTTGGAAACCCCAGTTTCCAACATCAGTCTTTCTTTCCCTCCTAACTGACCTGATTGCCCTTCAGAAAACACAGAGGACCAACATTTTTTTCCCTTTCAAGCACACTCTTTCCACGGTAGAAGTCAATCTTCATGTTCCCCTTCAGCTTCCATCAGCTTAAACCAAAGTCAGTTCCTCCAACTGTTCCCCTGAGATCCTGCCTTGTAACAAATTTTTATTGATCTCCTCTGTCTCTAGTTGGTCTATAGCTTTCTTAAAGCCCTGTACCAAAAAAAAAAAAAAAAAAAAATCTCACCAGCCCTAATCCCAGCAGAATAAATGCCTTCTTCAGCTTGCCTAAGACACTGCTCCTGATACTTTCCAGAGAGAGATTTACAGGTTTTAGCCCACTGTTGTGTTACATTGTTTGCAGTTGCCTATCACTTTCCCCCTCCCTTTTCCTCCAAGATCCTCTCCAGCCTCACAGCAGCAGAGCTGGTTACTCCCTATACTGCACTTACGTATTTGATTTCCCCTCTTTACACGTGGTGCATTGCATTTGCCTTTACTGACTTCACCCTGCTGATTTTGTGCCACCCTTCCAATTTATTGGATCATTATGGATTCTGATGCTGTCATCTAAACCACTTGCAACCCGTCCCATAACTCTCCCAATGTACTCTCTCTGTTCTGTCACTCAACTCTGCTCATGAAAGTGTTGAATAAAATCACATGCGGGGCAAAGACTTCTCCGGCAGTTCCCTCCAGGTTTGACAGTGAAGCCCTTGATTACTTTTTGAGAGAGATTTTTAAATCAGCTATTGCCGGCTTTGTTATGACTGTGTTGAGATCATCTTTCACTCGTTTGCTATGAGACCACTATGTGCAAAAGTGTCAGAAGCCTTTTAAAAAGTTCAGATGTATCGTATCTACTAAATTCCCCTTATTCACTAGGCAGTTATCTTGTCAAAGAAAGAAATCAGATTAATTTGCCATGAACTCATCTTGACAAATCCATTCTGGCTGCTGGCCAGTGGAATAAAACTAGTTTTAACCATTCATGACCAAAATATTCCAACTGAAGCACAACTGGATTTTTTTTGGCTCAGCACTGGCAGGGAGGCACAGCAGGTACCCAAGGGAGAGATGCCATTTTGGATGCTATCCTGTCCTTCCTCCAAATTGACAGGAAAGGCGTAAAGCTCTTTAAGGTAGAACCTGCAGTCATACTCCCACGTAGGGTACGCTTTCATCAGCAGAAAATTTTTCCTGATTCTACTAAGTTTCTTGCAGAAAAAGCTGCAGGAAAGATGAATGAAGGTAAGAGACATGCAGGCTCAGTCCTCAGTGCTCTCAGTATTTTCAAGAGGAACATGACATTGTACTACTTCAGACCTACAGAAATGAAGCAATGAGAAACCAAGAACTAGTATCTGTCATCTTTTATCCAATTATCTGATAACTCTTAGTACCACCAAACGTGTTACAGTACCACAGGCATTAGTGCAATAATGAAACCTCCCAGAGATTTGGGCTTTTTATTTCTTTTACAAAAACGACACAAAAAAACCAGCTCTATCTATCAGCCTCTCCGGATGTGCAGCAATGTCAGTTTTCCACTTATAAAATTCAGCCTAACAAAATTTAGGCATGGGAATTTCTTGATTGACCTGAAAAAGTAGTATTTTAAGGCCTGATTCACTGGTATGATTCAACTTTTCTACAACATGACACTTCCTAAAACAACTTGTCTCCTCATGCCACTGCCCAGCCTAACAACTTTCCTTACACTCTGGTTGATAAACCACAGCACTTCTCCGCAAGTAAAGCTAGGCCAATATTAAGGAGATTTAACAGCAAATACGTCTTTTACCCACCGAAAAGCAGTACCCACTGTGGAGCACAGCTCCACTGAAATCAGGCAGGATCTACCTGGGTAACTGGCCTGACTTATCTGGGTAACTCTTCTTTTTGAATGCCAACCACACACAGGTATTTTCTCATGAGTATACAAAATTAAGCCCTGCAGATTTCGAAGGATCTCTATGCAGACACAGGCCTAGATCACTCACTTGGCTTTCTGAAACTTCAGAACAGAAAAACACGAACAATCTCCCTAGGCCCTTCCATCCAAGGGGTATAATACCTCGGGGGTTATCTTTCATCTAAGATTTGTTTATCCCTCTAGCACAATATGCTATAAAGCTGTGCTGTGTTGTAAGCTAGTCGGATGTATTTGCTGATCTAGTTGGATTAATTAAAACTTTTTGCTTCCTGAGAGATACAGATGTTATGAGTAATCGAGGACAACCTGATAATCCTTCTTGGGACCATCTCAGGTGGTTTCTTGCACTGTGTGTGAGCAACAGCACTATGGAAAGGTTGATTTTACACATTTATGTATCATTATTTAACAGCCATTTTCAGTTGTTTTAAATAACATAGCTCAATAGCATGAAATAACATTTCTTTCTTCATTCTTACCTCTCCCACTCACTGCCCCACCTCTCTTAATACCATAAATTCATTTAAACATATCAAGCCAATGATAATAAATGTAAAGCTTACATAAACACACACTAGCTACAACCTTGCAAAAACAAAAACCCATAAAGCTTCCCAAAGAGGCTGTTTTAGAGTTTTAAAGCTCTTTATATAAAGACACATTTTTGCTATAAACTACAACCCGAATATCTAAAAATCTACTGCCATGTCAGAGTTAAAGCAAAACAAGGCACATATGCCCCTCGTGGTGCTTCTGCCAATTACCCTTGTATCCACGCCAATCTCACTCTTAGACTGAAGTTTCATGAAAAAGTGGATGATGCTAGATCATTTACTCCCTAAGAGTAACTTGTTTTTTACTGTAGGCTACTGATGCATTTATACTCTAAGCCTTTTCCATGCAGCTGTTCAGAGAATATTAAGATTTCCAAGTTTGGGTGATGCACTGAGACCAATACCCTTCCTGGAAACACTTCATCTGCTCCAGCTGTGAGACATAACTGAAATTGCTAGTAATTAAAACATAGCACAGAAAAATCCTGATATCCTTGCTTTGTAGAGCTGGTAGCACTTGGACTATGGTCCAGCAGTCAAAGCGTCAAAATGCTTTTCCAATGGCATTCAAAAGGGGAAATTTCCACTGAAAGACAACTTCATGTAACTTTCTGTGTCACCTCCTTCTGTGTGCACTGGTGGGTACATGTGAATGAACAGTTTTACCCTCTCTTGATTTGGATGTTAAAGAATGTACCACCTTTCTCATTGTCTCATCTGAAATACTAAACTGATGAATTTACCCCCAGTTTCACTTATAACTTGTATCACTGACTTAGTTGCATAGAAATCTTTACCCCTCGTCTTCTAGGTGACTTGCAGCCTTTTGAAAACCTTTCTTCAAGCTCTGAAATATCAAGATACGCTCACTTCAAAGACAAGGCGTAGGGGTGATGCACAGCTTTACTTCCAGTATTTCATCCAGCGGGATATTGGTGATGAAGCCAAATGCCAATCTGCCCAGAACAAGACAGCTAGAAATACACCTAAAACAGCCCTTTTGGGAAAATCTTTGGCATCCTGTCTCAATGTTTAAAACCACTCTGGGTCAAGCAGTTCTTTACTGCAAGGCAGTCACCACATCAACACCTCCTCCTCCGTTAGCCCTACATCCCTTAGAAACTAATTAATTCCTCCAGACAATCTCCACCTCCCCTAAATAAAATGCTCTGTCTTTGAGACATAGTTGTTAACGCACAGCTGAGTTTGCAGCCTTTCCAGGTGGATGCATGCTTGTGCAGAGGAGCAGGAGGGATGCAGTTGCACACATAAGAGCTCCTAGTTGGGAAGCATCCTTGTGCCCTCCTCTCAGTAGCCTTGATCAGGGCAGTTTTGCCAAACCATGTAGCAGATACACATCATACAATATAGAAGACCACGAAGAAGCGAGAAGATGCTTCATCCCTCCCTCACCGGGCCAAATTCTGTAGGACATTCAAAACTTTGCCAAGTCCAACCTGGTAATAACCTGCAAGTGCTCCTTCCAGGGGGTGCAGGTTATCACCCAGCTCTCCAGCCACTTCACACTGGTTGCTGTGGAAGCATCCTGCACCCCACCTTGCCAAATACAGTTTGAGAGTTACATCCCTATGTAGCTGAAGCAATTAAGAGCTCACTAGTGGGGCCATGCTCTTGTTCAACGAGATTTGGATAAGGCCCACATTTTAAGAAACTGTAAGGAGCAGCTCAAAAATTGGCACAAGTTGTCTACCGCTGAAGAGGTCAAACCCGTCTGCGGCTCCTGGACAGGTGGCGCAGAGCCGTGTCTCTCCCACACCCCAAATCCCTGCAGGAAAAGAAAATGGCCTTACACAGGACTGACTCTTGTAGAACACCCTTAGAGCAGGGTTGGATTTCAACCATAGCTAAACACTCAGGCCTATAAATTCCTACAACTGTAAAGCTTTCTCACATTACTATCTGTTGCTGTAAAAAATATGATTTAATCTACGTTACTGGTAGCGATTTTTGCTAGAAGGTGCTATCTTACACATACATTCTCCTCGGGATCAAAAATTAAATCCTATGGACTCTTGGGACTGCTTGTCTGGAAGTCTGCCAGACAAGCGCTTTCCTACAATTACACACTGTTGTGTCAGTGCGTGGGCTTTGCCACTGCTTAACAAATTTACTAGATAAACCTCCATGATTCATACAAACAGCACTCAAGTGGCTAACTACCATATATTGGCAGGGAACTGACTAATGTTACTTGAACAATGAAAGAACCCACTTGAATAACGAATTAGGTTTTGGCAGATCAATGGAGAGATGACTGACAGCCCGCGGCAGTCCGTGTCACAACTCTAAAACAAGAGCTGAGGAACAGCAAGGGAGGGTGCCACAAGCAACCAGCAGCTTTTCTGCATCGTTCGCCCATTGCTCAATACAGGAGGTTTTAGAACCAGGGGTGGCTCAGATGAGAGCATCTCACCCAATCTCCATAGGAAAGAGCATGTCCTATTCTCTCCGTTTAGTAAAATTAAAAGCAGAGCAGGGTATCAAGAGGAACCCACCCACGCTCTCCTTCATCAGCTCTCCCCTGAACAATAACAACTTGGGGTCAAAGTGATAGCAATCACATCTGTTTTCTTTTCCAACCTGCAAATCATCACCTTGGGTATTTTTAAGATGAAAACAAGAAGTCAGCACTTCAAGCCATGAAACTAGAAACTGAGTTTTAGAAAGAGCTCTCTAGAAATTGCTCCAACGGCCAGCAGCAATGACCAATTTTCCAGAGAAGGTATCCTATACAATCACCGCAACGAATTCTTCTGCTCATACACAAAACCAACTTGAATTAACAAGCCTGTCCTCACCATAATTTAAAACCAGTCACTGAAAAATAATTTCTCCCCCACAACAACCTCCCCATAAATCTGGAAGTAAATAGAAGCCAAAGCAAGAGATGTATATAAGCATCTCCCTAAAGCAAAAACAACAAAGCACCCTTTCTGAGCTCTTCTGGGGACTGACAGATGACTTAAGAGATTCTTCTGGGACTTTCACATCCTGAGAAACAGTGAAGTATTCAACGTTCATTGACATTCCTGGCTTCAATATCTTGTTCTGACCTTCCCTTGCAGCAAGGATCATCAGGGAATTTCAGTGACCAGTGGAATATGCTGGATTTCTGTTACTGCTTAGATACAGTACGTGCTGGGTTGAGCCAACTCAGCTGGATAAACTAACTCATGTAAATGCCATATTTATGGGGCTAGACTGACCCTGCAATCTGCTTTATGTCATTCAGAGCAATTTCATTGTTACACACGGACAGAGGCAAACTGATTGCCCCCAGTTACACAAGAAGCATGCAGAAGTGTATCAGGGACTTTTTGAGCTGCCATCTGGGAAGCTGGCCACTTTTCTCCCAGTGGAAGCACAGGAGGGAAGAAGGCATATGGCAGTACACAAACTCTTGTCGTTTAAACATTCACATTTGTTTCTTCAGAAAACCCCATCTCTCCTGAATTCTGCAAGCTGTTTCGCCCTGCCATATTGCCACCTTCCCCAAAATGCCTTTTCCCTTTTACAGACTTTCTGAAGTCTTGGCTGTGCTCAGCTGCAAGATAGTAATAGTGTACAAACCAAAAGTACCTTTCTGGCTTCTTAATACGTTCCTTTTTGTGAAAGGCACAAACCCCATTAGTTTTCCATGTACATCTATGGCTGTGCTGCAGAAGCCTAAAACCTGCCTGTGAACTGAGCTAGAGCAACATGCAGCAGCAGAGACTGAGTTTCTTGCTAGAGGCTGTGAGCTGACAGAAGATAATGGGAGGTTTATGAGAAAGGTCCTTCCTGAATGATAAATGATCCCTGGTCCATTCAAAGCATCTGACGGACCTACCTATTTGTTCTGTTCCGCACAGAGAGGGGATGAAATTACCTATATCAACACAAAAGGAGCTACAAAAATCAGATTTTCAATGCATATTCAGCAACTCTAGGCAGCAAATGCAAAGTAGGTATTTAAACAATAACCCTTGTAAAAAAACTTGCTTCCTTGTCGTACGATGCTTTATGTTTGCCATTTTTAGCTTTTCAAGTGTCAAGAAGCAACAGAAAAAATATTGCTGAACAGCACTGGACACCAAGAAAAAGCAAGTGAGGCAAAAAGAAATCTGAAGTATGCTCCACAAGATGAAGTTAAGTTATTCAAAGCTCTCTTTTCTGCAAGACAGGTGATGTATTTCAGTCTAAATATCCCACCCGATTCTGTCCTCAGTGAACAACCAAGTGACAAACTGCCAATCAAATTGAAAAGCATCCCCATTCATCTGGGTTTCCCCCGCCACCACCCCGCACCGAGCAATGCTTTATCAGCAGGTACAGAATCTTAATTTGGCTATTTTTAACAAGTACACCATTTTGCAATCCTGCCCACCAGAAGGATTTGCAAATCTCTCCAAATACTCCTCCCAGGTCCTGATAACTTTGCCAGCATGAATAGGAAACTTTGGGCTTGCAGAACAAGCCGCTGCTAGCTGACAACGCAGTGAAGATTTTCTTTCATATCTGCAGTTTGCATGAGTAGGCAGCTGGGATTGTGATGAATTACTATCTTCAATTCCACTGCTAAGTTTAAGACATTTATTTGGCACAGTCTGTTAGAAAAGACACTGCCAATATCAACTATTGGTGTTAGCAAACTTTTTTGGGAGAACTACCAAAGGTATTTCACAGTCTCTCTGCTTATAACAGGAGTCAGCTCAGGGACCAGAGTTTTTATTGATTGAACTTTAATTGAATTTTGCTGAATGTTTATCTCAAAACACTGTTTCAAAAGAAAAACTAAAACATCTCGTTTTGAAAACAACTTGAATAGTTTTCACTTCTTAGTTACACCTTTTCCTGGGGCCAAATCCTTTTCCCAAGCTCACTGGCCACTTTGATTGCCTAAGAAACTGCATTTTCCATCGGCTATTTATTGTGTCTTCCTGTCCCATTTTGGTGTTCAGACTGTCCTGCCTTTAGTAGCTGGTACTGCAAAGCATGTTTATACAATCCTGCAGGTCTGATCTCTTTGCAGAAATACTGCAAGTATAAAGTCCATGACCAGTATCTATTTGGAAGTTGGCATATTTTCTAACCAGTGTTCAACCAACCAAGCAACTCCTTTTAGATTTCAGGAGTAGTCATCATACTGATGTGCTTCAAACCTTCATTGATATGTTGGCAAAAGATTCAATCATTTGATCACAATTGAGAATTTTTACACTTGCAAATAATCTAAAAAGGTTTCTTCTGTGTGTAGCCTTCCTGCATGCCACAACGCTCTTCACCCCACTCACAAGAGAAGCCACATGTATTTTGATGGCATTATTTTTATGGAATAAGCAACTTAACTGTTCTTTTGCCGTGCTTCTTCAATTTTAGATTCTACTTTTGACTTTGCCCAAAAGCCTATAAACCTACTCATGGTTCTCCAACTACTAAGCTTACAGGTACCACTTATAAATTTGACATGTACATTTAATAATTTTGTGGGTACCACTTATGAAAACTATTAAAATCAGCCAGTGGCACATACACAGGTTATTGTAATGTCAACTCTGATACTGCTATGTGTATTCCCCATCTTTAACATATGTTTCAGAGATGGAAAAGCAAGAGAACAATCCACCTAGAACAAATACAAAGCAGGTTACAAGCTCCATTTCCTTTTCACTTACCGAGGCCATGCATCTATTTTGTTATTACTATTATTATTATTCATTATGGTTTTATGGCTCTCACTCGACCCTAAATCATTTACCACAGCTGCTTAATTGCTTCTGTGGGGCAACAGAAGTCCCCACAAAAGACAAGGGAAGTAAATATTACGGTATTTAAAATGTTCTATATCCACTTTATTCTCCAAATCCCCAGCCTTCTGTAAATACCACAAAGCAGTTTCAACAAATGGCTAATCAGCACCTATAGGTTTTCTATGGCCTAGCTGCAATAGCTCATTAATGCTGTAGCTTGGGGATTTGCTTTTTATGGACTTTGAAAATGTTCTGAAACACATCAACCCATCATGTAAAGATGCTGTTCAGCAGAAATTTCATTGCACCACGCTGCAAGTAGAGTCCTACAACTGTAACCTCTCTTTTTAAAAAGCATTTAAAAGTCTCCAAACAAATGGCTTTAATCTTCTAAAGATCTAGAAAGACTGTAGCAAGAAAACTTCCTTTTTATAGTTCAGTATTTCTCTGAGATGAGCTCAAAGTGTTAGCTGAGATAATTATCAGAGAGATTATGCAGTTCTTATTTTCAAAAGGTTTTGTTTGCTCTCTTGTTACATAATTGCTTAGTGTTTGTATGGAGCTCAGAAAATTGAAAGCATCAGAGAAATACCAAGAATTATTTATTTAACAGAAAAATAATTCTCCCAAATTATACTAACATTTTCAGCAGTCTTGACTATATTTTGAAGATTTCTGTCAACCTCGAGAGCTGCTCAGTGATCTAACCTTAGTAGCACATAAAATAAGAAATGTGCCTTAACAATATTGGTTTTAGACTATTTCAGTTGAGCTGCAAAACAGCACGAAGCAGAGAAAAGGTGCAATATAGTGTCTTATGATTTCCTTCACTTCTAGCTTTGCTGGTGCCAAAGGTCACCACAATCTGGAGGTAAAATTAGGACTTGTAAGTCAAACCAGTGCCATGAAGCACACAATCACTTTATGGAATCACTAAATGTTTCGAGAATTGGCTAAAACAAGCTCAAACATTTCCAAGCCTGTTCAAGTTTATAAGCAAAACTCAGTCAGACTACCTGAATTTGAATATACATTGTAACTTTTAACCAAATTCCAGCCAAGACCATTCAACCACAACCAAAGCCATCTTTAAAGTGTAAATAAGAGGCCCTGAACTCAATATAAAATTATCATTGAGCACACTTACGTACATACCACACTTAGTCTCACAAACAATTTAAAAGCTACAGCAGCTCCACAATTTCAACTCCTGTTTTCAATAATTCCAAGTTCATTTCATGATTATTTACAGGTACTTCAGATTTTTTAGGATGTCGAGAAAGCTTACAGCAAGTGTGCTATGCAACCATCGTAGTAGCTATACAGCTACCTTTTGCTTAAACACAATAAAATCAAATTCTACTTACAGCCAACCATCATCATGGCCACTGAAAAAATCTTCTCTCCATCAGTGGTTGGTGCTATGTTTCCAAATCCTATCGTTGTAAGGCTTGTCATGGTAAAGTAGAGAGAGGATATGTACAAGGAGTCTTTACTGGGTCCTCCTTCCCACTGCCCTGAGCCAGTGGTGTTGTATCGATATGGTGTCCCAATACTCAGTGCCAATTGGTAGAGCCAGCTATCTGTTTTGATTGTATTAGTGACTTCATCTATGACTTCGTAGTCCCCGATGCTGTACCATATGCAGGCTAGCCAGTGGGCCACCAGTCCAAACACACACACCAACAGTACCAGTACAGCAGCACCATATTCCAGGTAATGGTCCAACTTCCTGGCAACTCGACCAAGTCGTAGAAGACGCACCACTTTTAAGGAACTGAAGAGGCTACTGATCCCCTAGAAAAGAATAAAAATCATTATTTCGTCTGACATATCCTGCTTGTTAAGACAGCAGGCTGTACAGCAATTCCTGCATCTGCTTTAAATCTTTCTACACAATTTTTCACGTCCCAGACGACAGAATACAAGATCAAACCCTCCTCCCCCTCCAGTACTTTTGTCCTCATCAGGGTAAATCAAGTTTGGCACTCATTAGGTGGATAAATTACTTCATTCAAGCTCAGTCTTTCCAAGTAACAGAAGAGTTCTGTGGAATCCAAGGTGAGAAATGGCATGTTTATTACAAAAAGGAGTGATTAGATACTTTGCCAGTTTGAAGTAAACAGGAGACTCTGCTTTGAGCTCAAGGAAGTCAAATGTGGTGTAGGAGCAGTCACAGATGGAACTACAACATCCAAGTGGAGCCTTCTTGAAGCTTTTCAGAGAACAGTGTTCTATTAAATCCAAGCAGAGGATTGCTATTCTGGCCAAAATGGGGGTCCACTTATTTCAACAACCCTCAGCATTAACAGGTGCTCAAGAGAAATGTCAGAAAGTAATTGTAATGGGTAAGTACAGAGAAATCTGCCTATTGTTCCTCTCATCCACCAGGGAGTAGCTGGGTAACTTCCTCTAGTCCAACAGTCTCCACCTCATATTATCCTTTACCGCAGCTAATAAAACTCTAGATATTTTGTTATTTATGAGAAGTCTCACTGACTGAACACAGAACTAACAACTGTAGGCACATCACCTTTCTGAGTGAGACTAATACAGACCACAAGGCACTGGCAAGAAAACCACATGCCTTTGCATATAGGGTTAATTTTCCTTCCAATCAACAGACATTGCAGATATTTTCCTAATGCAAGTATTTGTGCGATGGGTTTTTTTTCACGCAAGATAAATGAAGCACAAATAAATGAAAGTACAAATATTCAGGGAATAGAAGCCCAGGAACCATCAAAAAGTTAATAGAAACATCTGAGAAGGAACAAGAAATGTGCACAAGTGGTTTGCAATGTATTTTAATAGAGTTTATAGATGCAGAAAGAGAAGAAAAATATGTTCCTGATCTATTGCAATCCCATGATATACCTAACTTGTGCATTAAATTAATTAGTGGCTCAAAATAGAAGGTTTGTAAAGGAAGGTTTCTAATATAAAACATTCAGAAGCTGAAGACATTTAATTTAAAGTAGAAATTAAGACATAGAAAGCAATGAGGCAAACATTCCTAGTTACTGTGCCAAGATTAAATTGCCCTTTTCTATGCATCATTATCAAATCAGTCTAGTCAAAACACTGGCTAATTATATTATCAAACAGTGAAAGACTGGAGTTTCTGGAGTTTTCCATACCAGAAAAACATTAATCTCTTTTGCACCTCTGTTTCTTTTCACAACTAAGGTTTGAAGGGTAACATACATCTGATATTTCTAGATGTAATCTGTTGGACAAAGTTCTTGTATGCTTTTCAAATCCTGTTGGAATTTGTTTCAGATCCCCAAATCCTTAATAAATTGAAGTTCTATATTTGCATTCAAGCTCTCATGATGACTAATACCATGGAGGCAAGTGGAATTTTCCCATTTTGATTTCTGTATTTTGCATTTACACAAGAGACAGATGTAGTTTATCATTCTTATTTCCATCTAAATGTATATCTACTGATTTGCTTTGGGATATATATCTGTGAGGCACTCTGAACAGTCAACTTGTCCAATAAACTGGGAACTCCCTTACAATGTTCATTACACAATGGACGGGGGCCAGTGGACTACTGAATGAGGGTCACAGCCCACAGAAACAATATCTACATTAAAAAAGAAAACTACAGAGTAGTTTAATAGTGTGTTTCGCAAAATTAATCTGCAGTGTGTTTCAGTGAATTAACCCTGATTCTGAAAGTTTACAACATGCTGTGAAATCAGAGGGAGAAAACAGCAGGGTTGGGGGTTTTTTTTGTAGGAGAAGGTCCTATTGCATTGGTGAAGAAGATATACATTATTTCCATTTTACTTAAAAAGTCACTGTTCATTACCAAGATTAAGGCTAGGGAAGGAGTTAAAAGACCTGGAATCTCAACTTGGGAGTCCCCTTTTGCACCCAGTAGTTTAAGTTCGACCCAGTGGCAAGGCTTACACTGCTCTTTCTACTGCACAAATCCAAACTGAGAGTCAGCCCTTGTTCAATAGAGTTTACAGTCCGACACTCTATCCTCCATCCAGAGTACATCTTCTCTGTCTAACTTACGTGGACAGTTTAGCAGTTGTACAACTAATATAATGCAGCATTTATTTTAAAGTCTGGGAGAAAGATTGTGCTATGATTTTTTTTTTTTTCCTAAGCACAGGTAACAATCACATCTCTTATGCATAAAACAAAGAGAAATGTTTCGTTTTAGCTGACATTGAAATGTATTCTTTCCAAAGAGTAATTCATTTAAGTTTCACTCTAAGTCTTAAAGCCAGTTCAGTCTGACCCACTACTTTAAGGCCAAAAAATCAGAGATATATTTATTGAGCATTCACATTTCATGTCTAATCTTGCAAAACATAAAGACAATACTGGAAGCTTTAAAAGCCTATTCCATAAAATACTACCTAGGAAAGAGCAATTAAGCACATACTAAACGAACATGTGATGCATCGCACTGTTTAAGTACTGGGTTGGGTGAAGCTGGTACCTTTATACTTAAAAAATCGCCTGATGATTAAACGCACAATTGTTAGTAAACAAAGGTTTGCCTCAGATTCAGCAATGATCTCTTTGGTGGAAATTACGTGAAAGACTAACTGCCTTGAATTAAGTTTGGGCTATTCAGAAATTCAGTGTTCTAAACTCAACTGATTGCTGGCTGCCTTTAATTTCATTTTTCTTTTAACTGTATGCTCCATAATGAATATTTTGGAAATCCTTCTACTAAAGCATAAGCATTAGCTCTAATTGAAGTAACCTTAGCACTCAAGGAACAGAGAGGTGATTAGAAACCTTGAATGGCATGTAATCCTGTTTGGCACTAGCATCGTGTAAATAACACACGGTTTTGATACCAAGGATCCAACCTTCTGGGAGGAGCATTTGTCACTCTATTGCCATATTTAGTCAGTTGGGCCAATTGTCTGCAATATCCGCTGGTCTGTGTTCTCTGAGAATATCTCTTTATGTTATGAACCATCCAATGCCGCCCCTTGAGGTTTTGACTAATGTATTTGATCATGTCTTAATCAGATGAGGACATTCAGCTTGCTCATGTTCAATCACCTCAGCTGTAGAAATCTTTTAACTGAAAAACCACCTACTCCAGAATTGCATTTTGTGTGTCAAGTTTGGAACCAAATTCCTATCTGATACACATCATTGACTTAAGTGTTACAAGTGTGAGTCACAGGAGACTTTCCCCATGACTTCTAAGGCCACTGGACCAGGAGAGGACACGAGCAGTAGCTCTGAACCAGCCCTTTCTGTGCCACCATTTCTATTTAGCAGACAGCTGAAGCCACCACAACGGATGTGGACAATGTCAAATTTATCCAGAAAGACATTCTTGAGGAATGGATTTTCAACTTTGGAATTAAATTAGCCATTCGTGATTAAACAAAGCCCAAGTTTAATGACATAAGCGCCTTGCAAAGTCTGTGTTCTCAAATTCTCTTGACATACTAAGAAAGGAAATTCAGTTTGATAGTGGAGGCACAAGTGATGACAGCACTCTGTCTGAAATGCAGAGGGACCACTCCTTCCTATTAATATTACCTGAATCTTGCCATTTCAGATCCTAGATGTTACCACATTGTCAAACTTCAGTCTTCCAGGATGAAAGAAGTGTCTAAGCTGTGTGTCTGCACCTGGCTAAACTTTTCCAACCACAAGGCTCAGAAACATGTTTCCTTCAATTGCGATAAATGCCGTGGGAACAGACCTCTGCATCTCGAGCAAGAACAGGGAGCCAAGTTCTCTTGTGCTTAATGAATCCCTGATAAGCCAGGCAATAGGAAGGATGAAGCTGTCAAAGTCATGTTATACAGGGGTCGAGAGCCAAACGTACAAGAGGATAAGGGGAACACTGTCACCAAAGGAAAATGAAGGTTAACAAGTGCAGGAAATCATTCAAGTTAGCATGAGTGCCAGAGATGTCCTCCTAAACCAGGAAAGAGAGAGTGGAGTCTGTTCTACGCTGAAGGAGCAACAGAATAGCAGAGCTGCATCTTTGTAAAAGATGTGAAAGATTTAATCAGCTGGTTACTTGCTAATCTAGTAAGTCTTTTCTGCAGTAGGAAATTATTGCATAAGTGTTGAAAAAAGTAAAATAAAACCAAAACCAGCCATTAGTTTCTACCATCCAAATACACTAAAATCTGCTTAAATCTCAAAATTAAATCCCAGTATGCTGAAATAGTAAATTTGTGCATTTTTTTTTTTCCTATTAGAGAACAATGTGTTTTTAACTCTAGGCACTTTTTTTATTAGATTTCACTCCATTATTTTTTATTTATTTGTTGTTAGCTGTGGGCACATATGCAACAGAGACAAAAAGAAGCAACATACATTTTAAACATGTTCTAAAACGGAAATCCTACCAGCTCTGAAAATGAGGATCGGTACTGCATCATTTAGCAGAAACCACTGTCTCAGAAAAGGTCAGAGGAAAAAAAAGAAGAGCTTTTCACTGTGTTTTGATGTTCAGCACATTGTGGTTTTGAAGAATTTATGGAGTGGCCAAGAACCAAAGCTGGGAACCTTTCTATGAAATGCTGTAGGGCATGTTGCCACTGTAGTCTAAGGTATGACTGCAGTACGTACAGACTTTCTTAAGCTAAATTTAAGCTAATATGCTTAGAGTAGCTAGATGCAAGCAATTACAGCAACCTGCATTCAGCACAACTAGCCATTAAAGTGATCAAACCCTCTGAGGAGTTCACAGCCCCGGCTGAGCTCTTTATCTCCGTGCAAGAGCAAAACGGTTTGATGAAAGTTGAGCTTGAGCACACCTGCACAAGCCACAGCCGCACCCTGACTGAGCTCTAACCACCCTCCTGGGGTGGGATTCGTCTCACATAATGTGAAACCTTACAGCCAACCACCCCGTCTGTGCGAATTGTCCAGCTTTCCTCCCTGGTGAGTGAAGAGAGAGGCATGTCAGAAGAGTGATTCACCCAATCCGTCTCAGCCAGCCAGGGGTGGGATGAATCACATCCTGGAGCTGTCTCTCTCCCCTCCCACTGAATAAAAAGAAGCTGAAGCCTATCACTTACACAGCTTATGGGAGGAGAAATTAAACCCGTCCTTAGAAATCGGGATAGCCCAGATCTGGGCAGCATCCAAACCTGTATGATGTTATTACAGAGACAGATATTATGGAGCACAGCCTCACAATGTGAGACTTACCTTTCTCGATATGAGCCTGGAGAATAAATGCTATTAATAACAGTAGGCTGAGATTTTCTGCAGATGCAATAGCATGCTTCTTTCTTCATTGAATGGCCAATTACTCCACAGAAAGTGATGCTACACTACATTTGGTTCTGATAGGATTTTGCAGAAATCCCCATTGGCTTGAAGAAGGAATTGAATAAGTTCATAAAAAAATGAACAATCACAAAGTAAACTGGACTGGAGTTCTTGATCTCAAAAGGGCAAGAGCTGGTAAATTATAAATGATAGTACATTGAACTATAGAAAATAGTAAGTGAAGACAACTGGACTGTGAGAGATAGGAGAGTCAGACACCTGGCAGCAGAGGACACCTGGCAAAAGGTACAAAATAGCCATAGGTTGTATCTCAAAGAAGGGGAAAAACTTGTAAAGCTGGGCATCAGTTATAAATGTGTCAATAATCACCCAAAGGAAAAAAAACTGAAACAGAGCTGACAATATATAAGAAATTAAAACTTGATCAACAGAAAGCTCCACCCCAGAGGGCAAAAAGAATAGGGATAGAGTGAGAATTGCCAAATGTCACGTTGAACTTTTCCATGTAAAGAACATTAAAACAAATACCTAAAGATTCTTCACATTCATTAAAAAGTGACCAAGCTGCAATAAAGCAAAAATAATCCAGGCTTGGGCTAAAAACTAAATTAATTCTTAGCTTTAATTTTCAGAGATGATGTTGATGTTTTCCAGAAAAGCTAATGATGCATCAAGAAGGAAATAAATAAATACATTACCTGAACAAATGTTAAGGGAAGGAGTAATTAGAAACATTGAGATAAATCAAAATGCAATCAGTGCAGCAATAGGTTTGCTAAGATAAGGTTAGATGGGATCTAGCCAAGTTTTCCTGATAGCTTTCTCTAATAACACACCCCATCTTCAAAATGAAAGAAACGCAGTATTTCAGTAACGCAAAGGGTGAAATTACTAGGAAAGACAGAGAGAACAGGGACCACAACTGGGATTGTAAAGTAACTTGTGAAAAGGATGGCAAAATGGAATCCATTAAAAGGCAGTCTAGCAACAGTTTCAAATGGCAATTCTCAGTGATTTTGTTGGTTTCTTAGTGAAGTAAACAGAAATATTATATGGCCACAAAATCTGCTGATGACACACCTTTGGAATACACTGTTAATGCAAAGAATAACCAGGTGGGAATAAAGGAAAATGTGATTAAGCTTAATAACATAGAGTCTCAAGGCATCCATTACAGGGCAAATTAACAAAAATTTTTGCAACTACAAAGATCTTCAGCTGAAGATTACTGAGAACAAGATATATTTGGGTATATGGGTCAATCCCACAGTGACTCAGAGCAATCAGTGGGTTGCACTCACAGAAGAGGTTAATCCAGTTCTAGGACGGATCAGCTGAGTGTTTCCACGGTCAAGAGGAAAAGCCAAACCCCAATTACAAAGCAAAGATGAATTCTCTGCTTGGAGTAATACGTACAGCTCTGCCCTAAAGATATGTATTCAAACTTAACTCCATGCAGAGAGAGGCAGCTGGAATGGCCAAGAAAATTTCCATAACATTTCATAAATGAGGTTTCTAGACAAGATCAGTTTGCTTAGATTAAGGAAAAGAAAATAGGCACGTTTATGCAGGGGAACAGGGGATGACTGTTCTTTCTAAGCACATCAAGGAGATAATCATGAGGGAAGGAAAAGAAATATTTAACCAAGAAGGTTGGCACACGGACAAATGCACAGACTGCAAATTAAGACAGATTTGCAGACACCATGAGTTAAGGCGTATTTCGACCAGTTTATGGGAAGGGTGATAAGATGAACCTGCCCACCAAAACCAATGGCTCAGTGACTCCAAAGGTCCCAGTGAGTTTTACCCCTACTATTTTTTTCTGCTTTTGTTTTTTCCTTTGAAAAGTTGAAGTGAGGCAAATACAGTCTCAAGGGGAGGACGCATCGCATCTCAGCCTAAACTATACCGTGGAGGGGTCTGCATCTGAGCTAGTCACGCTAGCATGTCATTACAGTCAATAGCGAGAAACAGGCATTTTAGGGCAGGGTGACTCCTGAGACCTATTTTGAAGGTGCATCTTAGAACGTGAGAAGCCATACCCTGAACGTGCCTGTATCTCCTTGTGGTCCTGCATTTCATCAGATGAATCCCATGCTTAGTACATTTTGAAATACAGTCCAAATACTTTATTTAAAGAACCATGGACAAAACTTTCACTACCTTTCCCTCACCAGAAGTAATTATACACAAAAAAAATTCATCCAAACAAATCATTTGGCTGATTCTGTAAAGTCAAGGTATAGTTCACCATTTGGTTTTGAAGCAGTGGAAAAGTCACCATTTTTGTAAACCTTGGGCAGTCTTTACCAAGCAGTTGTTACATGATGGTACACAATGTAAAACACAAAGTGCCTACAGATTTTAGGAACCACTGAAATGGTGAGTCTTGCCAAGATGAGCGGGTGAGCCTGCAGGCACATATCCAGAAGGTACTATTCTGTGCAGTGCAGGAGGGGTATCCAGGAGGACATATAGGCTGTTTGAAATTTAACCAGCAAATCATTCCCAAAAGAAATTTTTGAGCTTAGCTACTTAAATAGAGCTTAGCTCTAAAATCCCTGGTTAGCTCCTTAATGCTTCTTTACTGGAGTTAATGTTAAAATAAATCTTCCAACATATCTCAGAAACCCTTCTTTTTTAGGTAAACAATTAATGTAATAAAGTTGCATAGTTACAAATCAAAATCCTGGAATGAGAAAAATAAAAAAGCAACATTTCTGATTTATCACCACTTTAAGAACTGAATTTAGGGTTGTATTCAATTATGTAAATCGACATAGGAGCAAGGGGCTTTGCTTCTGCACAAGCTGTCTAGATCCTGGGTCCAAATACAAGCAGAGCCCATTTAATACTTGGCCCTGTACTACTGGTAGCAATGGGAGTAGTGACTGCAGTGAGCACAAAATTGAGTCCTTACAGCAAAATGAAAGCAAGTAGGTTTTCTCATGCAGTCTCTGAAAGCACCTCGAAATTTACTGCTTGAGATTTATCTTTTTTTTCCCAAGAGGATGGGGGAGCTTTTCTTCCTCCCCGCCCCCCCCCAACACAAATGTCAATAAGCTATAACATTATAAATAAACTTCTAGTGAATTGTTTATGGCACAACTATACAATGCAATACATTTCAAACAGTGAATAACTGAGGTTATAAAAAGAAGGGCGATTTCAAAATATTTCTTCTAGATTCAAGGTAAGGGGGATGTGGCATCTTGCACTATTTATTTGTCAGTGCAGCAGTGTGCCCAACCGAGGAAAAAAGATGATATTATAAAATCTGATAATTTTCACTTATTTAGGGGAGGTGGATAGAGGATGAAATGGGAGGGAAAGGAAGGTGTGTCACATTGGTTGGGACAGCTTCTGAGCAGGATACTGAACTTAGCTGGTTGATAGTTTAATGCCAGCAAAAACCTACAAATTTCCTATGACAATATAGGAATAAAAAGAAAAGAAATATCTGGAGAGAGTAACCTGAGCTGCAATGTTTCTGCAAGTACTTCTGGAACTACACATACCCTTGATGCCAAAGGGTAGATGTAACACCGATGCAGTCTTGAACAAAATAGAGACTCACAGCAAGTTGCAAGGCTGTCTCGCTAGTAAAACTTTGCTAATTCTGGTATTAGCCATGCAGTTAGTTTCTCCTAGGCTGTACCTTGGCTCCATTTTGTGCCGAGCAATCGCCCGTCCCTAAGCCTGCAAATCTTTTCCTCCCATTGACGGCTGTGCACAGTGACCTCAGTAACGTGGATTTGTGCTACTCCCATCAGCATTATTTCGGTGAGTATCTGACTGGATTATTTAATTTGCCTCGTCTCCTTTGTAAGCCTTCCCCTCCGTTGCGAGCGAAGGGATCACGCAAGACTCAAAGCTCCCCTTGAAAGTACTCCACACACAATTTGCCTCAACTGGACTCTGCATCACTTAATACGGCTCTGACTAAAGATTTGATTTAAATGGCTTGTACCCAACATCTGCTTCCCAGTAACATATACAACGCATTAAAAAAAAAAAAGGTGTGGGGGGGGGAAGATCACTGAGACATGTAATTAAAGTTCAGTATGCCATAATCCGCATCAGAGCAGTGCAGCACAAGGCTACCAGGTCACCTCCATCTCGTGGGACAACCCCGCCTGCTCTCCCACCCCCCCTGCATCAAGTCCCGTTCAGGCCCTTCCCTTCACAAGTTGCCCCTCACATCAAGATGACATTCCTGCGTCTCCACAGGGGAACCTGCAGAAATATCCTAGATCTTGTAGAGCATTAAAAAAGCTGGTAATGAAACAGTGGCAGAACTTGAATAAAACCTTAGCTTCAATAACAGCTGAAGAGATGTGATGCGACTCTGCAACTGATAGGGGTGATAGTGGTGAACAAGCGACAGGGGTGAATAGGGTTGACCATCTACATAATATATGCCTAAGGTGGATACATTTATATTTGGACATTGTAACCAAGCCATTGTATTATTAGATTGTGGTTTTCTGCACACTACAGCAGGATGACAGTATTCTTCATATTTAATTGCCTTCCAACTGCATAACAAAGGGGAAAATGCCAGGTCCCAGGCTTAGTGCGTCTGTCGTTATGTTGCTAGGAGTTTTCATCATAGTTTAACACTTGGCTGCAGCAAGGATTTAGTTCTGGGAATTATTTTCTCCATGTCAGTCACCTAGATTTAAGAAAGGTATCTAGCCATAGACTTTATTTCAGAGCCAAAGCCACATTCTTGAAACACACCAATTTATCTTCGTCTTGCATATGCCACTCAGACTGGGGTCCATAAACCCCTCTTCAAACATCTCCCAAAAAGGGAATGTTTGCAGTAAAGCACTGCTGATGTGCATATACCTAAACTAGTCGTATCAGCTTTTATTTGCTTTCCATTTACAGACATTGCTATTTTAGTTGCTATTAATTGCAGTGATGCAAAGAAGTTTCTGCTACCGCTGAAATAGATTGATAATAGTAATTAAAAGATTACAATTACAAGGATTCCATGCCTTAATATGTCCCGCACAGACCACTAGATTTTAAAGGCCATTGGGTCATGTAGTTTTACGTTATTAAACAATAGACATAGAACTTCAGAGTTTTAGGTCATTTAAATTTGTCTGCTTTCACTTCCAGCCATTGGCTCATCAAAACTAATTTTTGCAGAGAGGATGATCTTTTATTCAACTCATTTGAAAACCGTCTATTTGGCTATCTGTATGTACCATCCTGACATCTGGTCCCATTCTTTGCAATATGTACCATGTCATTTTAGGGCCATGTTTCTGGCAGAGATGAGATCAAGCTTCTAGGTTTTGTTTCATTACAAACTCAGAAATTCATGAATCTCAGTGAAAATTCCCAGAAAAGAAAAAAAAGAAAAGACACCAATATTTTTCAAAATGGCAAAGGGGACTTTTTCAGCGGTATTTAACACTTGATTTGTGGAAGCATTTTCCATGTGGCCAAAAGCCCGTCCATCCACCTAGTCTTCTACTCCTATGTACTAATTTACAGAGGCTCCAGTGCAGCCCTCAGCAGCACTGTATCAGTGTGCCTGTACCCGAGTGTGGGTACCTGAGGTCCTTCCAGCTCCACGTACTGTCCCAATTGCACAGCTCCATGTGGGGACAAGAGCCAAGCACCTGCAAAACATCCTGGTTTCCCTGGGATATAAATCCGTGCATTTGGTCCCAAAGGGAGTTGCAGTACGCTTTGACCATATCTGAACAAGCAATGGGATCAGGGTCCTCAGGCACGCTGTAAACCCACCTGCTGACAATTTCAGCACAGTGTAACTCTGATGATTGTGATTTGTATTGAACTGATGGTTACCCCCGCTATAAACAATCTTTTGGTAGCCCAGACTGACAGAGGTTGGATATTTATCTCTCTCTAGTAGGCAGAACACATACAAAGGCTAAGCCTGAAGGTAACATAGTTCTCTAGCTTCAAAAGTAGGGAGTCATGTTTTTAGAAATATAAGTGAAGGTGCATACACCAATGGAAAGAGTTGATACATACACCCAAGTACTCAGGGAAAAAATTAGAATGGCTTCATGTAACTCCAAGACAAACATCAAACTTCCAGTCACTACATAATTCACAGCCTAATAACAACAGGAACTTCATGTGACCAAAATCTTTAGATCTAAACACCATATCCCACATTACTCCAAATTTTTTTTTCTTTATTTTTTTTTTATTTAAAAGAGGAGACAGACAGACACCCAGACAGACATGCACTTTTGGACTAAATCTGAAGTTTCAGAGAACTCTTTTACTAAAAAAAAAAAAAAAGTCAGCCTAGATTCAGAGACCCTGAGCACACACCCTCTATTCTGGTTTGTACCTTGAAGATTGGCTGGATTCCTCAGTATGTTCTACAGTGTCCCTTCTCATACTTTTATATATGAAAGGTTTTCTGTACGGCTTTGTTTTAGCCAGAATATATTTCAGTGCAAGTAATGTCTCCCAATTAGAAAAGATGCCATGCATTTTTCTGATTTTTTAGGACTACCAACCTACCAATTTTCTTAAATAAAGTACATATCCCACTAAGGATTCCACTTTCCTCTCTCTTAGCTCATTTTTCTCCAGCCTATTTTACCTTGTTTTCCTACCCTTTCAATACCACTTAGCCACTTAATTCCTCATCCATCACATCAATTTAGATCACTCTATGCTGTGCAAGGTATCTCTCTTTCTCATTATCTTACCTTTACCCCTCCTTGTCATACATCCAAATCCCCCTGAGCAGACTGCAACAGCCTGGCTCTGTGACTCCGGGCATGGAAACCTACACCGCTAATTCTGCCTCAAATCATCTTAATCCCCCCAGTTCTCAATTTGTGTGTCATAATCCTTTTCATTATATCCTTCTACTGAGGCTCTGCATCCACTCAACAACAAAATAACTTTGATTTGCAGTCATGTTTGCCTCAGGTGGGAATTTCACAAGACTCCAGCCTTGGCCTAATGCTGTCCATGATGGAAATGACACTGTTCCTACTCTGGCCAAGACTGACTGCATTTGCAGAACTCCAACCCTCAGTAAGAAAACTCACATTTTCTTTTTTCAATCTCCTTTTTTTAATCTTTTGATTTATCTCCTTAATTCTGACATTATCAAATAGCACTCAAGTGCATAACGGACCTTATACAATAACTCAGCAGCCTCTGCATGAGAACCTTCAAGCACCTGTATCACACATAGTAGTCTGCATCTACAAATGAGAGACAAAAACCTAGATTTCCTTGGCTGTATCCTTCTTCATGGATGAGAGACCAGCCCATAGGGAGGAAAAGGAACTGCCTGCAGTGGTGTGTCCCTCTACTCACCTAGTCCCTTAACAACTAACAAAAGTGTGTTTGATGCTTTATGTGGAAAAAAGAGGGATGGAGGTGGGACACTCAAGGGAATTTTGGAAAGTCATATTTCACTCAGATGGCTTTTAGGGCTATTCACTCTGATTTGGGTCCATCCTTCACCACCATACCAAGAACTCAAAGAGCACCAGGACCTGCCCCCAAGGTCTTTACCACTAAGCTCTGATTTTCTATTAACTTTTTCTGAAATGCCACGATTACCAACTTTAATGCAAAAGACAAATGCCCTTATCCAACACCCAGGGCCAAGATAAAGAGCTAAAACCTACCAGAATCAAGAATTAAAAGAATTCTTCTCTTTCCTACATGCCTTAAGGAGGAAACACTCACCTTCTAATGAGAAATACTCTCCTTTTAATCAATCAGAATTTCTTCCAAATTAAGCTTATCAACTTATTTATTCTTTACCTATCAACAGTGTTTGAGCACGCTACTGCTAGTGGGCCAAAGAGTTAAATCCCAGAAAAGAAGCAGTAGTTAAAATAAGTGTTAAAAGCCAAATGAAGATAAAGAGCATTAATAACTACAACCACCCAGAACACACCAACCAGCTCAAAAGATTTAAATGTCACAAACGAAGACATATCACACACAAAAAAAAAAAAGTCTCCCTTGGAAGACAGAGAAAAGGGAAAATGTAGACCCAAGGAGGAAAGACTGACTGTTTACATACCTGTTTTCAAAATCACTTCAATTCTTTTCAGGCACTAGGCAAAACTGGAATTGGAGGGGTTTGAAATCAAGTACATAAGCAGCTATACTCCAATGTCTGCTGGAGGCTTCAGGGCCATAACACACCATTTCACAAGAAAGAAATGTTACGATTGGTTCTTTTATTAAAAAGGAGTTGATATTTCATTTGTTTGAAGGTAAATGACAGCAGCTGTATGATCACTGGAGCTCATGATACCTTGTTATTGTTATTACATTTTAGTTAAAGTTTGCCACTTTAAGTGTGCCTCACTTACAATTCACTATGCCAACGATTCCCTTCACTGTGACAAAAGTTGCAGATGGTTTATCTCCCATCTATACGTTAGAGAAAGAGGTTAAGCTCATTGCTTAAATCTGTACTGCTTGGGCACAGAAATTTTCTGTTTGTTTTACATATTAAAGCACGAAAATCTGGAGATAATGCTGCATTTTTATAAAAATCAAGTTCCTCTTAGTATGAAATTGGTTATCTTGAAAAGCTGTATTATATTTACAACCTTGATAATACCACCTCCTTACACAGCCTGACTGTACAACCTGCTTCCAGACGGGCAGCCCTCATATGATCTTGAATTTAAGCTGCAAGTATTATCACTTCTGTCATATTTGCTATAAATAAAATGGAACAATGTCAAAAGATGGTACTCAGCACAGAGACAGGGATGGAATTTTAAAGGAGCTCTACAAAATCTGCACCAAAGTCTGCATTAAAAAACAAGAATGTAGATTTTATATAGTAAGGATATATAACTGCAGAATTTGAGAATTTAAAAAAAAAAACAAACCAACTCAACCAAAAAAACAACTCAACGGTGTTTGAAGAAAAAACTGTTAAAATGTTAAAAAATGAACAGAGGCTTTTTCATCTGTTTATGGCCCTAAAGATAAAAGGCTCTAGAGAAAAATTAAAACAAGTTCTAATGCCATTATAGTTGCATTTTAATAATGAATTTTCTCTGCACTGACTTATGCATACATTATTTGTCGTAGTTATTGCTTGTTTTCTCTATTATCTTAGGCTGCAAGCTCGATTTCGTAAATGTTAATACATTTAGCAGTTAAAAAGCTTTAATTCGCCATCCGTTTAAGATATTTATGTTTCCTCTCCTCAAACAGTTTCTAGAATTCCAGCAGTAGTTCAAGAACTGTTTAAAAAAATGGAGATAAATCTCCTTCTCAATCAGACATTTAAAAAGACATCACCAGAAAAAGAAAATTACAGCACGGTTCAAAAAGTAATCCTAGGGCAGGATTTTAAAAATGCTCATTCAGAGGCATTCTCCACTTTCGTACGAGTCAGTGGCAAATTTGCCACCAGTTTCAGGATTTTTGATTAGTTACATCAAGCCATATCAGTCTAGGCCCTGCAATGGATTAGGACTGCTTAAAGGCAATCACTGGGTATGAGATGAAAAGGGAGGCTGTGGGAGGGGGACATCCCAACTGGTCCAGACCATTTTGATCTGGACATGCAACGATGCTTTTGGATGACAAGCAAGTGATTCTAAAACTCACATCCATTAATGTACACATCCACACATGGTACTAAAATCATAAGACACCTCTTCTCCAACACAGGAATGCTGTGTAAGTAAAGCCCAGCAGTTTTAAGGCCAGCCCTGCATATTTGCACAGTGCTTCAGTTGCCTCTATTTGCTGCCAGATGCCTGGTAGCATGCTCCTAAACTAATTCCTAACTAAAACAATCCTTTTGAGGCAGACTACAATCACTTACCTCATCTACATTCTCAAAGGCATTGATGATGTCATATGGTAAACAGGACAGAAGATCAATCACAAACCACGTTTTCAGGTAGTTCATCCGTATGAGTTTGGGATCAGATATAACCTCTCCACCAGGGCCAACAAAGGTTGTATGAAAGTTCAAAACAATGTCAACCAGAAAAATAACGTCCACGACACTGTCCAGCACGAGCCAGGCAATGTTGTTCTGTTTCGTCTTGAAGGAGACATTATATGGAACCATAATTGCTGTGTAGAAGGTTAGAATTAAGATGACCCAGTCCCAAGTGGTCTTAAAAGCACAATAGTGTAGTATAATGTGTGGTGGAGTCTTTGGAGCTTCTTGCTTGTACTGAGGAAGAATATCAGATCCCAGCTGGAGAACCTGTAAAAGACAGAAAAGCAAATGTTACTGTTTTCAATTAATATGATGCAATAAGGGGTCTTACGGATTTCTGTAAGTAACAGCACAAAGACGGGACTGTGTTCATTGGACATTGCAAGTCAACCCGCGGTTTCTAAACTATCTGATTTATTAAGACTGTGTGGAGGCAGGTATCCCTCGATGAATGGGAGCAGCATAGCATCTAAGGATATTGTTGCAAAAAGGGAGGTCTTTGCAGGTGGACTGAGGGGAAACCATGCGAACAGCAAGGGCAGACAGGCTCCATAAACAGGTTGTGGGTACTGCCACACCAGCTTATGCTCTGCAGCTATGAACATGAGTACTCATTCATATTTGGAAGCGTTACAAGACTAATGCTTTGTGCCTGACCTCTTTTTTAAACCACTGTTGAGCCAGAACAAAACCCTATCAAAGGTAAACCAGATTTCAGCCTTGCTGGCTGACCTCTGTCTAAAATGAAGCATTGCGTGCACAATTTCTGCCTGAACACCCTGGCAATATCATCCTTCCTTCTCATTTTCTTCAAAAAGTTGTTGCTCTTACAAGCTTAATATCACTAGTGGGTTCTCTTTTATTTCTTGTAATTACTTCTCTTTTCTTTTTTGTGTATGACTATAATCTCCTGCATGCTCACTTTTGTAAAATGTGGAACTGAAAACATTGCAAAGGAACCAAGCCAAATTCACTTAAGACATTCCTCCCAGCTAATCTAATTTCCTTTTATCTCAGTCCAACACAAGAAACAAAAGCACAAAGGAACACACAACATGGCAATATGTTGCGCTGACAACTGAAAGATTCATTTATATTTTGGAACTAGTAACACCTTTTACATTTGGGGATCTCAAGTCTGTATGGGATAAAATAAATAATTCCAGCAACTTTAAAACTCATTTCAGCCCTACACCTGTCCCGTATTGGAGCGGATGCACCATATTTGCAGGGACAGCTGGATTGCAAATAGCAGTCCCATATGTGTAAAAATGATCAAACGCAGGGTGCTTCCTCGATGAAGAGGAGTAAACGGCTCTCGATAAACAGCACAACAACTAAGGATATGAACTCAAGTACCACAGATATAGATTCTCTGTTAATTCTTTGCAGTCTGATTTTTAAGATGAGAAAGCTGTTACTGAGACCAGACAGTAAAAGTCTGGATCTACTGAAAATCTGTTCTTCAGAAATCACCAAGGGACAACAACAGCAGCCTCTCTCATGCCGTGTTGGAGGATGTGGCTTCCCAACACGCCTAATCTGGCCCAATGTCAGGCTGTAACCTGATGGGATGCAGACCTGCTTCGGCCTACCTCTTCCCACCCTCCCTACGGTCAGACTTAGCAATCACGACCTGTAAGGAAAGTCAGTTAAATTGACACAATGAAAAACTAACTTATTGTTACATTAGTTAGCCATTTGTTTTCTGCAGAGTCAGCCGAGTTGCACAAATTTATCCTGTGGCCAGAAAACCACTAGACCCACTACACAGGCAGCAGGGAGAGTGCAGCAGAGACTTCCAGGAGAGCACGGCCGCTCCCTTTGTCAACAGCCTCATCTCACACCAGCTTTGGTCTAACACAAAGCCATGTGTTGAGCTTCAGCTGAACAGCAACAGACACCGAGCAGCGTGGTCCCAATGGCACTCAGCAGAGACTCTCACAAATGCCAAACCCCTGGTGAGACCCATAAAACTGTCAACCTCTAGGTGTCCCTTCCCCAGTGACCAGGACAAGTCTCACTAACAGCACTGCTATAACCACTCAGTAGGCAAGGTTCAGCTGGCCACCATGGCACACTGAACGCGCTGGTGGATCCATGGGTCCTTCCCTGGAATAAAAGCAATGATCGATACAGTCATTTTTTCACAGCAGCCTTTGTGCAAATCCATGAAACTTCTTCCAATGCCAGAATTTTCCCCTGCATTTAACACACAATTTTGGCTGACTCATAATCTAGTCATTATCTCCAGTTATCTCTTTGGACTCATCTGTGGTCAACTCTTTACTGTCATGATAAATCAGGACTGGGATTTCTTTCCTTGGTTTCTCCAGACCTATTTGTTCCCTGCCATGTTCACTGGGGCAGGAGCTGGAAACAGCCTCACTATAGCTGGAATAATAAGCTGCTTAGGGTTCAAGCCGAATACGATGAACATATGCTTGATAGTTCCCTATGCCTCTGGTAGTGGAGTGCTTAGGAGCTCCCGTGATACTGTAAAAGCATAATTGTTATTCTTAACATAATATCATGCTGAGTTTGACATGGTGAGTGGGTGGCAAGTGGCTGCGGAGACCACTGAACTATAATGATTATTTCTTTCATGCTGCATGAATTTTTAATTTTAAACCACTAAAGAATACACAATATCTTGTTAGTCAGCTGCATTCATCGTAGACTTTCTGAATTTTTCTTGTGTACAACTAACAAAAATAGCTGATAACTGTTAAGCCTGATAAAGATGGGCAGTATGTTCTGCAAGGGATGAACTGTGATGATAACGCTCCTCCTCAGACACAGAAGTATGAAAAATGGGACCTGTACAGCAAAGGTGTACCTCCACTCACTCGGCGGTCCTCACAGCACTTTGCCGCTCCAGACGACTTGTAAGAGAGGACATTGCACACTCTCCAAGCAACCTATTCCCAAGTACAACCTTCTCCTTTACCTGCACCTTTCCTACAGCCTGATCTAAATCTTCCTTGCTGTGACTCAATGCCATTACTTTTTCTCTAATAGTGGCCCTGGGATGGCTTCTATGACTGGAGTGTTGGAATGGAAGGATACAGGCTCTTTAGGAAGGAGAGGCAGGGGAGACGAGGAGGGGGTGTTGCCCACTATGTCAGCGACCAGTTGGAGTGCATGGAGTGTTGCCGGCGGATGGATGAAGAACTGACCGAGACCCTATGTGTCAGGATGAAAGGGAGGGCAGGGACAGATGACATTGTAGTGGGGGTCTGCTACAGGCCACCCGACCAGCAAGACCAAGAGGATGAGGCCCTCTATAGACAGATAGGAGCAGCCTCACGTTCACAAGCCCTGGTCCTTATGGGGGACTTCAACAACTCCAATATCTGTTGGAGGGACAACGCAGCAGGGCATAAGCAACCCAGGAGGTTCCTGGAATGAGTTGATGACCACTTCCTTCCCCAAGTGATAAGAGGAGACAACGAGGAGAGGTGCTATGCTGAACCTTGTTCTCACCAACAAGGAGGGGCTGGTGGGGAAAGTGAACCTCAAGGGCAGCCTTGGCTGCAGTGACCGTGAAATGGTGGAGTTCCATATCCTTAGGGCAGCGAGCAGGGCATACATCAAGCTTGCTATCCTGGACTTCAGGAGAGCAGACTTTGGCCTCTTCAGGGATCTGCTTGCTAAATTACCATGCGATAAAGCCCTGGAGGGAAGAGGGGCCCAAGAAAGCTGGTTAATATTCAAGGATCACCTCCTCCAAACTCAGGAGCGATGCATCCCAACAAAGAGGCAGTCAGGCAAAAACGCCAGAAGGCCTGCATGGGTGAACAAGGACCTCCTGGACAAACTCAAACACAGAAAGGAAGCCTACAGAGGGTGGAAGCAGGGACAGATAGCCTGGGGAGAATACAGAGAAATTGTCCGAGTAGCCAGGGATCAGGTTAGGAAAGCTAAAGCCCTGATAAAATTAAATCTGGCCAGGGACATCAAGGGCAACAAGAAAAGCTTCTATAGGTACGTCAGTGATAAAAGGAAGACTAGGGAAAATGTGGGCCCTGTCCAGAAGGAAACTGGAGACCTGGTTACCCAGGACATGGAGAAGGCTGAGGTACTCAACAACTTTTTTGCTTCAGTCTTCACTGGCAAGTGCTCCAGCCCAAGATGCAGAAGGCAAAGTCAGGGACTGGGAGAATGAAGAACTGCCTGCTGTAGGAGAAGATCAGGCTCGAGACCATCTAAGGAACCTGAAGGTGCACAAGGCCATGGGACCTCATGAGACGCATTTGCGGATCACGAGGGAACTAGCAGATGAAGTGGCTAAGCCACTATCCATCATATTTGAGTAGTTGTGGCAGTCTGGGGAAGTTCTCACTGGCTGGAAAAGGGGAAACATAACTCCCTGGAAAAAAGGAAGACCCGGGGAACTACGGGCCAGTCAGTCTCACCTCTGAGCCCGGCAAAATCATGGAGCAGATCCTCCTGGAAACTATGTTAGGGCACATGGAAGATAAGGAGGTGATTGGTGACAACCAATATGGCTTCACTAAGGGCAAATCATGCCTGACAAATTTGGTGGCCTTTTACAATGGGGTTACAATGTTGGCGGCTAAAGAAAGAGCAACTGACATCATCTACTTGAACTTGTGCAAAGCATTTGACACTGTCCCATACAACATCCTTGTCTCTAAAATGGAGAGACGTGGATTTGACAGATGGACAGTTCGGTGGGTGAAGAATTGGCTGGATGGTCGTACTCAAAGAGTTGTGGTCAACAGCTTGACATCCAAGCAGAGACCAGTGACAAGTGGCGTTCCTCAGGGGTTCACACTGGGACCGGCACTGTTTAACATCTTTGTCAGTGACATGGACAGTGGGATTGAGTAGACCCTTGGCAAGTTTGCCAACATCACCAAGCTGCATGGTGAAGCTGACATGCTGGAGGGAAGGGATGCCATCCAGAGGGACCTTGACAGGCTTGAGAGGTGGGCCCATGTGAACTTCAGGAAGTTCAACAAGACCAAGTGCAAGGTCCTGCACCTGGGTCAGAGCAATCCCAAGCACAAATACAGGCTGGGCGATAAGGGGATTGAGAGCAGCCCTGCAGAGAAGGACTTGGGGGTGCTGGTTAACGAGAAGCTCAACATGACCGGGCAATGTGCACTTGCAACCCAGAAAGCCAACCATATCCTGGGCTGCATCAAAAGAAGTGTGGCCAGCAGGTCAAGGGAGGGGATTCTGCCCCTCTACTCTGCTCTTGTGAGACCCCACCTGGAGTACTGCGTTCAGCTCTGGGGCCCCCAACATAAGGAGGACATGGACCTGTTGGAGCAAGTCCACAGGAAGGCCATAAAGATGATCAGAGGGCTGGAGCACCTCTCCTATGAAGAAAGGCTGAGAGAATTGGGGTTGTTCAGCCTGGAGAAAAGAAGGCTCAAGGGAGACCTTATAGCAGTCTTCTAGTACCTAAAGGGGGGCGCCTACAAGAAAGCCGGAGAGGGACTTTTAACAAGGGCATGTAGTGATAGGACAAGGGGTAATGGCTTGAAACTGAAAGACGGTAGATTTAGACTACATGTAAGGAAGAAGTTCTTCACTGTGAGGGTGTTGAGGCACAGGAGCAGGTTGCCCAGAGAAGTTGTGGATGCCCCATCCCTGGAAGTGTCCAAAGCCAGGTTGGATGGGGCTTTGAGCAACCTGGGCTAGTGGAAGTTGTCCCTGCCCATGGCAGGGGGGTTGGAACTAGATGATCTTTAAGGTCCTTTCCAATCCAAACCATTCTATGATTCTATGATTGTAAACCAGTAATGGATATAATGGGATTTACAGAACACTGAAATATCACAAATTAGAAAAGCAAGATGTGAGAGTAACTCAGCAGTCATCCAAACTATTGGTATGGGATAATTCAAAGGAAAACATCACACTGACAACTCCTGAAAACTGTGGGTTTCCATTCTGATTTTAATTTAAATAGAGTTTTTATTATCAAAGTCTACTAAAACCAGAAAGGGAACCAAAAAAAAAACCATTTAAAGCTGCTACCAGTTCTTAGCATCAAACCCAGGACAAGCTCTCCGGCACAAGGTGGCTAGAGCTGTCATTTTCAGTAGCCCACATATTTTTGACCTGTGTATTTTTCATTACCAACGGACATGAACATGAAAGCAGTACCTCCGTTTCATCAGTTAACCTGAAGGCATTCACTTGTTGCACCATCTGCACTGTTAAGGAGATGTTTGCAACCTGCCAAAGAGTTCATTTCATCAGTTCTGAAGAAAAAAATGATGAGCAAAATATTGCAGGAATGACTTTGCAAGACAGGTTCAGGTTAAGGTACAAAAGTAGTCAGTGTGCCTGTACAACCCCAGGGACCCAGACAGGGATACTTCCGAAGAGGTTTCTCAAACAATCCCATTTCCCTGGGAGAGAAATCAACGATCCACAGGGCTCAAAGACATCAAGTCTGGTTCCACGTTGCTGTGAGACAGCACGTAGAGGTGTACACTGTGCACCCCAAGTTAAACAACAACCAGCAAACTGAGAATTGCATGCACAGAAATAGGGCCATGTAAATAAAAGTGACCTATGGAGACTGTTTTTGTGACTGAAAGAGCATGACCTGTCCCAGAAACACGGGCTTGGCACACAGTGCTGCTTCAGGATGAGCAGAGGAGAGGTTGAAAAAAAAAAAAATCAGAGTTGGGAAATATGTTCCTCTAAAAATATTATTTATTAATGGGAATTAGGGATTTCTTCCCCCCACCTCTTCCTGCCTTACGAAGGGAGCTTGCTCATGTCTGTCCCACTTACTTCGGCTAAGCGGGAGTGTTTGTGCACCACCTCGGCCTTGTTCATCGGCGTTAGCTGCTGCAGCACGCTCCGGCTGTTCGTCAGGGCCCGCGTCAACCGAGCAAACTTCGTCCAACCTGCGGGAAAGAAGGAAATCGTGTCAGAAGTACTCGGACCTTATTCATCACTAGTAAATCTCCTCCGTGTTCACTGATATTTCGTCTCAGACTTGAATAGTTTCTCTAAATTGCTGCGCAGAACAGCTTCAGGCTCCAGGCTTAAAGACCTTGCAAAAGAGGAAAAATACCGCTGCTTCAAGGCAACCACAAGTAAATCTGAGTAAAATCAAAATGCTCTGGCTCGTTCTTTCTTCTGCCTTTTGGAGACATTGTGTTAGAGGGATCACATTGTGCTTCAGCCTTCTGGGGAGTTACTCTGCTGCTGAAATCTAAGCCACTGAAGTTAATGCAAAGGCTTCCCAGCAAATCCTGCTGAAGTAAAATCCTCCCCAGCTACAGAAAGACTCCTGCTGATTCAGGGCCACTGGAGCAGCCGCAAAAGTCTGATCCTTAAGTCTTCACTGTTTCTTGCCCCAACTAGACTTCTGGGACAAAACTAAAACTTAAAAAAAAAAAAAAATCAGCAAAATTCAGGGCTGCAACAACAGCAATGCTTCAGACTAAAAAAAAGTATCATTAAGACTTTAAAGAAAGATTAAGCACTAGATTTTAAATGGCATTAAGAAATACATTTAGCTGTTAAACTAATGATAAACAAGCTGCCTTAATGGTAGCTTGAGACCCACACACTGGGCCACCCCTGGGGAATTTTTTCTCCAGCGTTCAGAAAGGATCAATCAGAGTTTGTTACCGACAGCAGCACCGACCCGGGAACGTGTCATCAAGTCATTCCTGCTGGAAAAACGCCCAAATGTGACAGCTGGCGTGGATATGTCAAGGGATGAGGTAGATCAGCAGTAGCAAAGAAAACGCCAGGGGTTTAAACAGTGTAGCACCTCGGTGTTAAGCAGGAAAATTGAAAATCCAGATATCTGCAGGAAGGAAATGCCTCCCCAAGAGCACTGAAGGAGATGCTCAACATTTGGTTTAGCCAGGTATAACCTGCTATTTTACTACATGGGTGTGTATAAAATATCAAACAACTTATGGACAGGAAAGGGGTTCAGGAGAAGGGTTTACTTTCATTTAATTTGAATGCTGAGTAGCTGAAAATTGGGGAAAATGTCACATCTGAGAAAGGAAACATTTCCATTTTAGCTAGGTTTATTTTTAAACGCCTGTTGTCTGATAGGAGTCAGGGACTTGGAAAGTTAAGAGAAGCCCTGGGGTAGATAAAATGAAGAGCAGAGAACAGACAATACAATAAAACTTCAAGAAAAAAATCGTTCACAGTTTGGCTTTTCAATTTACCACATATATATCACATTCACGCAAATGTAAATCCATTGTTCATCGTTTAGCAATCAGAACGGATCTCAATACCACGATACACCACCAGCACAGCACAAACCATTTGTGTCTGGCTATTTATATATGACCTCAAAAATGCACATTAAAAATGCACTGGGAAAAGGTAAAAAATAGAAGTATTTTATTAACTTTTCAAATCTGAACCTTAAATGTGAACTTCAGATATGCTTCATGCTTCTCGAGCTTACAGCGATATTCAATTAGGAACATGCACTTTCTGTATTAAACAAGGTCAAGAGAGACCATAGTGATCCGAGCATGGACTATTAATTTCTAGAAAATATACTTGTGGTTTTCTTTTTCCTAATTGTCTATAAAACTGTGGCAAGGAGACAGCTTTAAGACGAAAGTCAGAACTGTTCTTTACCTTTCTTATCCAGTGATTTCAAAGAGCAAGTGAGCATGGTAACAGCATCGTGACAGCTCTGCCCCGACATTTCTCATAATTGCTGGAGGCCACAGTGCATCCAGCTGATTGGTTTTGGCGTGCTGCAACCACGCTGCAAGAACCAGAGAAAAAGAGCAGCTCTCCTCCGGGAAGGTGGTCATGCACCTCCAGACCCTGGGCAGGTACTTACACACACACATGCACGCACTCAGTGTCCTCTTCCCCTGGCAAGATGCTTCCCTGTGGTCCATAGGGACAAATTTGGGCCAGTCCCCAAGCTTTAGCTTGTCACCCTGCCCCACAGAGCTGATACGAGAGTGATGGAGAGGTGCTCAGCAAAGCCAAAACCACCACAGCCAAACTATTGGATTCAGTCCCGAACGCCCTCCTCATTTGTCACATCTCAGCTTTGTCAGCTACTCCAACCAACAGGAACCTCATGAAGTTCAACAAGGAGAAGTACAAGGTTCTGTAGTTAAAGAGGTACAAGCCCATGCACCGATATACGTTGGGGGCCACCCAGCTGGAAAGCGGCTTGGCAGAAAAGGACGTGGGGGTCCTGGTGGACCAAGTTGAACGTGAGCCAGCAATGCGCCCACACTGCAAATAAGGCGAATGGTATCCTTAGCTGCATTAGACAAAGTATTGCCAGCAGGTCAAGGGAGGTGACCTTTCCTATCTACTCAGCACAGGTAAGGCCAGTACCTGGAGTGCTACATCCAATTCTGGGCTCCCCAGTACAAGAGAGATATGGACATACTGAAGAGAGTCCAACAAAGGACCGTGAAGATGATTAAGGGACTGCAGCATCTCTCCTCTGAGGAAAGGCTGAGAGAGCTGGGACTGTTCAGCCTGGAGAAGTGAAGGCTCAGGGAGGGTAGATCTTATTAATGTATATAAATACCTGAAGGGAGGGTGCAAAGAGGACGGAGTCAGGGTCTTTTCAGCAGTGCCCAGTGACAGGGCCAGAGGCAATGGGTACAAAATTAAACACAAGAGGTTCCGTCTGAACATCAGGAAACACTGTTTTACTGTGAGGGTAACCAAGCACTAGCACAGGTTGTCCAAAGATGTTGTGGACTCTCCATCCTTGGAGATACTCAAAAGCTGTATGGACATGGTCCTGGGCAACTGGTTGTAGGGGGGCCTTGCTTGAGCAGGGGGGGTGGACAAGATGACCTCCAGAGGTCCCTTCCAACCTCAACCATTCTGTGACCTTTCTGATGGTTAATGATTCAAGGTTTACTTTATTTTCTGAGGTTTAGGGCATTGATCTGTACAGCAATTAGATAAGGATTTGGAGAAGAGTCAGGGGCTGGCGATGATAGGAGATGGCTTCATGTACTCTCTAGAAATCCTTTCCCATGGTGCTTCACAGGCTGAGAGATCCCAGTCACAAAAATATGGCTTTTAAAAATGCCTATCCTGTTATAAAAGCAAAACTGCTAAGAAACCCCTTGTCATCATCTTAGGTAAGAAGAACATCTGTTCAGCATTAACCACAAATACAGAAAGCCTGAGGAAGTTGGGGAAGATGTGCCACAAGGAGCTGGAGGGGTAAGACACACACCAAACAGCAATCCTTTTGCTGTAAAAATAAAAAAGAAAGGAAGAACTATGACTTTTTCAAATACTCCCTTTCCACCTTGGTGAGAACATTAATGTCATGTGAAAGAAAGAAGCCATACGTTTTAGCATTCAGGGTTACCTCTCTGCTCATCTGGTCTGAACTCTTCTTTTCACAGGGAAAACCATTTCATCATGTCCTTTCTCCACCAAGACCAAAGCTTTGGTTTGTGCTAGAGCAGACGTTTTGCAAAAACCCTTCCAGCTTCATTTAGAGGCTTCACATTTTCACATTTCTTCCAGCCCTGTGAAGCCCATGATTCTGGACATTGGAAGTACAGAATATGCTAACATGACTTTTTTCTAATTCAGCATAAAGTCCGGCATTATTTTACCTGCTCCAATCTATCCATCTGCAATAGTGTGAAAAAGTAACAAGTTCTTTTGTTTCCTATTTACAACCCAAGAGAATTAAAAAACACAGCAACAGCAAGATCCTGGGGTATGAGTGGGAAGGTGAAAATGTATACAGGCTGCCTCGTGTCTGAAATAATCTGTACAGGGTACATTTCTCTGTTTCTTGACCTTGTTGTAGACTAGATAAGTTCAGAATTATATTTAAAACCAATGTGTATGTTTAAATAGACCAAGCAAAATTTGCATAGCTGCCTACTGCTGTCAATGTTTCTTCAAACGATTCTCTCCTTTCTTTTCCTCTATAGACAGAGACTTGAAAAGAACGATAATTTTATCCCATGTATTAGTGACCGCCTGTCCTCACAGATATTTTCAGTCTGGAAGGAGTAAAGGAGCAGCACAAATAGCAGGTGCAAGAGGGGAAAAAAAGTACTCGTGAGAAAAAGTGACACTTCTGATGCTCTCTTCTGCTCAGCTGGATTGTGTCTTTCTTCCACAGCACCACTTGAAAAATAATACCCTGAACTTGCACCACTGCACTCAAATTCTTAGGAACAAAGGCAACATCATCAGATCACACAGCAGATCGGGCCAGCAGCTGCTTCTCCTTACAAGAAGTTAAACTGGGTATTTCAGAGGAAGATGTTAACTACCTCAAATGGAAAATTCTGGAATAACATACACCTAAAATGATTTTTTTCCTCTTGTCCTCTTTAATTACTTTCTGATTCATGGACAAAAAAACCAGAATTTGTACCCCTGCTTTAAAAAAAAAAACCCTCATGATCTGCATTCATTCTCATGATTCAAAACAAGGGTCTGTTCTTAAACAGTAGCCTAGCAAAGTATATCCCTGTTCATATCCATTACTCAAAATTCCTGCATTCTCAATAAATTGAAGATGCAGGTTTAACAACCCCATACAGTTATGAAAATATGACATGAAGAAGACAACCATGATGACAGACATGATCTAAACTAGTCTCTGCCTTGTCCCAGCTATAATGCTGTCCTTCCAAGCATGCACCTTTCTTCTTCCTCCATGCGTTTTAGTCACAATTAAATATTTTACATGCACAAAATATTCTCCACATCTCTTGCTCTAATTAGGACTGCCAATTTGACAGCCCTCTCTCTGTGGGGCTAACTGAGCCAGGGGTGACTTGGTGGCATTCTTCACACAACAGCTGAGCCAAAGGTTTCTCTGAAGAGAAAAAAAAAGGAGTATTAAATTAATTTAAAAAAAAATAAAAATTGGTATTTCTTTCAAACCTTAGATGCTACAAAATGAGTTGAAGCTGTTAATGTTGTGCCAGGATGCCTGAGGGAGGGGAAGGGCGGTAGGCAATAGTGAAGTGAAGCAGACAGAGCACCTGAACACCTCCTCAGAGGGGGAAAAGCTTTCCAGATGAGTTGAAGATGCCCACGCAGCCACTCCCTAGATTCATATACCACTTCAGAAATTATGTGGTTTCTAAGGGGGAAATGGTATTTCCACCTTAGAACTTGATCCTATCATCCCTCCCCTGTCAGAAAGTCCAAACGATCTTACCCGAAACCTCTTACTCACTACAGCATGTGCTTTTCCATCAGCTACTCCTCCAACAAGAGTAGTATTATGCCCACACATCTTTCTTCCCGAGATCCTGAATCAATCATTGTGTTTATACTGGACAGCTGGGATGGGAACGGCTCTGCAGCAGCTGCTCTCCTAACAGCTCCACCGCCACACTCACTGCTTACTCTGTGTTAAGGAACCTTCTGCAAACCACACTCTTACACCACCATAGGGACCTCTCTCCCTGCCTTTCTGGTCACCAGTGTCCTTCCCATTAATACACCCTGCAGATCGATCCAGTACCCAAACAGTCTCATCCATCTCCAACACACGCTCCTCTCCCCTGCTGCCTTTTCTAAGAAGAAATGTCATCCAGGTCAAAGATGCTGCTGTAATGTATGGCAGAGCATAAAAAGGACCAGGGTAAAAGCTATCCAAAGAAAGTGCAGCAAGGGAGGCTTCCCCACGCAGAAGTGATGCTGGAAGTGATAGGACAGAATCACTGTTTCCTAATGGCCATCTGGAGACAAAACCGTTAAATCCCTCTGATTCCTCCCGAGGTCACAAAGCCGGCAGAGAATTGGTTAGACTCCACCCAAAACTGTGAGCGTCCTGATGGCATTCCCACACCAAGGAGCAAGTCCGGGTGCCCATCGCTCACGGACATTCCTGCCAAGGGACTGGGACAGACCCGGGCAGTTCCCTCTGCCGGGGAGAAGTCCTTGCCCAGGCACAGGCAAATGAGCAAAAAAGACTTTGGGTCCACTAGTGCTTAAGTCACCTTCCCTGTACAAACCTCAGCAGTCAATAGGCCTACCCATTGCCTTCAAAGGTAATGGCAAATATTTTCAAATATAGGTATCTGCAAGTGAGAAAACCCTTCAAATTCTCCCCATAATTTAATCAGGAGTTGAAAATTTGCTATCTCTGTGACTGGATTTGTGTACAGGTCCAAATATGGATTTAGCCACCTAGCGAGCAGCCACAGTGAAAAAAAAACTCTAGTTCATAAACTATATTATGTTATTTTAAAGCTAAATTCATACATCAGAGTTTATGAAGAGTTTAAAAATCTCAAGGCGAGATGTTAATGTTCTTTATAGTGCACTTGCTCTGAAAAATCTAGACATGACTAGTTCCCCCTAATAAAACATTAGTGTAGCTCTGCTGGGTTGCAATTAACCTTTTTATCAAGGTTTGTCTGGTCTTAAAAGGATCAGAAATAATGAAGGCTTTTAAATCAGTGTAACAGTATCTTAGACTGCAGTGAAAACACTTGGGTCAAGAATGATAGTCTGTATAAAAAACAACCACAAAGGGCAATTATAGCAATGCTCGTGCTGATTCCTGCCTGCAGGAGTGTAAGTAACACCTCCAGACCACAGGAAGGTTGTTCTTCTCCTCTCACTGTGGAGCACGAAACAGTTACCATACAGAATGCTTAAATAATATATACTCTATGACTTACCCACAAAAGCAAAGAGCTAGCACCACTCAGAGATAGGCAGTTTGGAATTCAATTTATAACATGGATCATCCTTTTGCATCAATAGTTAGCATCTACAAATCTCAACTATTTCTAAACGTTCAGACAGTAAAATCATTGCAATGGCTGGCTGTTTGCTCTTTACTGCAGGTAAAGTATGGCTGGAAGAGCTCATTGCCTCTTTGAAAAACTTAATCATCCTAGTTTTGCTTTGTTAGAGAGAGAAGGATAAATGGGATTCCTGGATAAACAGAATAATAGTCAAACAAAGCTCAATCATTCCCATGATGCAGTAAAACTATTTACAGACTGAAGAACCACAGACTCTATTCAAATGTAATTCAAAATATTAGGATAAATTTCCCGATTTGAAATTCTGTGCATTCCACTGTCTGATAATGCACTGCACTCTTGGGATAATTTTTACATCTGACCTCTGATCTTGCTCAGTGTTGTATTCCCAGTTACCATCCACCCCCTGCAACTACTGGGGAGCTCAAAACTGATGAAGAATCACTGGGTAATCTTGGGCATATCACTTTACTTCTCTGAGCTTCAGTTTCTTCTCCTTAAAATGAAGATAATGCTAATGACCTACTTTGCAAGCCATTTTGAGATCTACTGATGAGAAGTGCTAAAATTTATACACCACTAGGCTACATTTGGTATACAACATATTTTTAAATCTAATTCTGAAATAGCTGTAAATTTACAGTGCACAACTTCTTAAATTTCATGTTTCTGTAACTAAAGCTAAACTTTATGCATGCACACAGACCACCAAGGACTTATTTCCTATAACTATATAAAATCAAGTGCAAATTTTGGGAAGAAAGAAACAAAAAAAAGACTAAGTACTGTAAATGTCAGTCAACTGGCTGTTAGAAGTTCATCAGATAGCAAGATGGTGCCATTCAATGGTCAAGGAAAAAGGACTACACCAGCCAAAGGCTCAGGGTCAAAAGGAATGTAGAAATGAAAAAGCAGCGTACAATAAAGCACACAGGGATGGGAAGAAAGAGGGAACAAGTAGGTATGTGAATGAGAAATTATGGCTTATGAGAATGGACTCAGAAAGCTGAAGACATATGGGAAAAATCCTTCTCTGGCTAGATTTATTACAGTAACAATGAAGTTTTTAAAGAACTCCCAGAGTATGACCAAAAGCCTTTCTGCACCCATATGCAGAAAGGGCAAACAGGCTGACCCAAGGAATTACAGGTTGCTCGGCTTGATCTCAGTGCCAGGCAAAATGAGAGGAAAGATGATCTGAGTTTCAATACGTTTAATAAAAAAGGAAAGGAACATAATGAATGTCTGTCAATACGGAACGATGTAAAATGCCCCACAATGTTGATTTCATTATTCGATAAGAGTATAAATTTGGTTCAGGAAGACGGCCAAATGCCTTGACAGAACAAGCTGCAAGCCAAATGCAACGGCCAGCTGGAGCCACAGCATATGTATGATGTACGGCGGAGAGGCACAAGCCAGGGCAGCTCCCAGTACCAGTGCTCCCCTTCTGGGCTGGGCTGGGCAGCAATGTGGACCATTGACTTGATGACAACCTCAGTGGCTGCCCCTGGTTTGCTCCCACCTGCAGCCAAGGACCCAATAGCTCCCAAATCAGCACAGCCACAGTACTCATCACATAACATCACCTCATCCTGGTGCTGCATTTGAATCACCCAAGAGCCACAGGTTGGCCAAATCCTCGTGTACGGTAATCTTCACTAAATTGACACTGTGTGACACTCTCGACAAAATATTGAGACTACGCAGTTCAGTAAATTACAGGTTAAATGGATGAAGAACTTGCTACCTGGCAGATATCAAACAAGGAGTAGTGGAAAATAGTAAAAAAATTATTACTGAGAGCCTTCTGGACCCCAGCGGACAGGTCCCCTTCTATTCAGTGCTTTTCTTGATGGTTTGAAAGTCATTATAAAATGACTGATAAAATGCCCAGATGACGGGAAGATTAGAGGAATGTTAAACAGTAGTGAGGGCAGTCATGCAGGATGATGTGCTTGATAACCAGGCATGTGCCATTAAAATGTGTTTTAAATGGAAATCAGGTATCTAGGCAAAAGCAATGCAAATTGTATCTCCAGCACAGGAGGGGGGAAACAAACGTCCCTAGCAAAGAACAGTCCTGAAAAGGATCCAGACGTCTTAGTAGATAAGCAATTTCAGCATGTTTGGCAAAAAGTCACCTACTCCTTGGATATACAGTGGTAAGAGCTAGGCTTGGAGAGGCTGAGCAATGGGCAACATTGAGGAGTTAGTTGTGAACCCACCTGGCTACAATACTGGCCACAGAAAGTGACTGGGGACCCGGGAGGCAGAAATCCATGCCGCCACAGCTTCATTCCTACTGCTGCCAATGAGCTGGATGAAAGTGCAGCTAAAATGCCTGTGTTTCTGCTATCACCAGACCTCCAAATTCAGGCTAGAGAGACGTTTAAGGAGCTCAGCTCATTTACTTTATCAAAAGAAGGTAGAGCGATGACTTGATTATATGTGTAAGTGCCTTAATGGGACTTTTTTAGTACAGTGGAAAAAAATGCATAAGATGGCACCGCAAGAAGCTGAAGCCAGGTTAATTTAAATATGACACTTTTTTTAAAGCCAAAAGTGTAATGAAAAAGTAAGAAAAACATGAAGGAATGTGGTGGATCCTCAGTCTCTTCAGACTTCTAAATCAATACTGGATGTTTGTCTGGAGGTGATGGTTTAGTTACACACAAGTTCATGGGTTCTGCAGAGGACTACCTTAGTGAAATGCAATGCCCTGTGATATACAGATTAGACTCTTAAACTCTCTAACTCTATTAATACTTATTATTTTATATATGGCTTACGAGTGTTCAGTTTTCTACATAGAAAGTATAACCATCTACAGTTACTGCTTTAAAGATCAATCTCCAGTTTAATTCAATCTCTCACAGGGTTAGATTTGATTTCAATGGGATTTCTTCTTCATTGCACATTCAACTTGTAGAAATTTACGGACAGTTAATGTGCATTGTGGGTTGCTGATGGAGCACACAAAGGCCTCCAAAGGCAATACCAGATTCAGAAAAGTACTTGTTTTCTGTGAGGGAAACTAAACAGCCCTGGATATGGAAATTCTCTTCATCATGGTGGGTCTCTAACAACAAAGCAAGAAGGAGGGGAGGGCAGAAATAAGGCCTCAGAGCGTCACCCCTAGGACACAACTACTTCTTCATGACTGTTCAGCCTTTGCAGTCTCCGCTAAAAGTGCCAGCAGCATGTCACTGAAGACAGTAACAGGGATGCTTGTCCTGCAGGAACAGGAGCAAAGCGACCTCAGAAGGTCTTCCTGGTTACTAGCAAGCTGTGCCCATCCAAAATGGATGGTTTCAAATCCCAAGAGACTGTATCTTGGCATCATTCTTCCAAGTTGTCTATTCTTGATGCAGGAAGCCCACCTGGAGTCCTGGCAAATGATCACTTCTCTTGTCATCCCCCACAAAGTCCTTTCTCAAGGCCCAGGTGTCCCTGGATGCTGCACTCTAGACCCAGGGGAGAACGGAGAGACGGAGGTGATCTCCTTGGTGCCTGAAGGCACTGGGGGTTAAAACTCTTCAGATCAGAGCAATAGAAAACAGCACCAGAACACGTGGGTCTCTATAGCACCGAGACCCTTGTTATTACAGCCATGGTAAAGCGCAATAAAAACATGGTAAGGATATCCAAATTGTGACCTGTTAAATTACTGTTATGGATTACTGTCAAGGTGATGTATTCAACAGGGTACACTGTGCTTCAGCTAAAGGTAGAAACCTCATTTTCATGCTCTAATCCCTCCACCCACTTCTTCTATTATCACCAGGATTGATACCCCATCAAGGAAAAAAGTTCCCATGTGCAACTAGTTATATATGCTTAATAACTTGCACTTATTAAAGATAAAAAAGGATCAGAATTATAGGCTTAGCAAGGATTAGCAAGCATAAGTGCGTATTTCGGCAACTACTACACTTTTTATAGCCCTGTCACACTCCGAGATAGAGTTGTATCATTATATAGAGTTATATAACCATAAAGAGTTATATCACTGGAAGCATTACAGCATTGTCCCAGACAGTCTTGATTATCAAAGTCTGGCTTTGTCAAGTGAGGGGAAAAAAAAAAAAAACCACAACCGAAACCGAAAAAAACCCCAACAACTTCGGGATACTGTTGTGCCATCTCCTGATCCCATCTGTTAACAGCACACAGTCCTGGGTTGTACGGGCCTCATTAACACAACTTTGCATCCTAATTCAGCATCCCATCAGTATTCACCAGACCTTCCCAGTCACTTCCAGCAGGTGACAAGCCTGATATTTCACTCAGAAGAGACTCAAGATAACCAGTGAGAATCCAAGCCGAAAAAACTTGCAAGTTTACCCAGAGGCCACATTTCTTCTTCACTGATGATAACAAAGGGAATAAAGCCATAGCACAACTAGGTGAAATTCCACTATTAGCCAAAAAATGCCAGTCTTTTTTTCTATCCTTAAACTTTCAGTTCAATCTAATCTACAGCACTCCTGGCTTCAAATGGCATTAACATTTTAAGTGGCCCGATTTGCTCTTCTAATAGTTAGGGCCCAGAAAAATGGCTTCATTTTTTTCTGACAAATAAACATAAGATTATTACCACTGTGTGTCTTTGGAGGGATTGAAAGTCTTCAGATGTTTTTAAAAGGCCATTGGGTAAAGACAGAATAAAAGCACAGCAAGCTGATAAAAGCATCCAACTGTGACCCTACAATGGTACAAACATAAAAAAAAAAATAAAAAAGATTCCTTGGGGTTTATTCTCTAGAAGAAAATACATAATACAGTCTTTCATATGATTGTAATGGCCTTCCACCTCTGCTGTGTAATGCATTCAGCCAGGACACCTGGTGATGTGGCCCTCCACCACCACAGGTAGGACCTATTGCTTGATACTGAATCCAGATCAGACAAATGTTCATATTACCAAAGAGGAGCAGGAGCAGGAAAAGGAAAGAAAAAGAGACCAGACGAACATAGCACAGCTCCTTCACTGGAAAATAAGCCGTTGTCCCAGTGACCACCAAGCGCAGCCATCATCTCCTGTGGCATCTCTTGCCCCATCACTAATTCTCACGCCTCTTCTCCCACACTGCCACCATCCACAGCTCATCCAGCCACTGACTCAGGAGCTGAGGCACTACAAACCACAAACCCACTCAATGGAGGGTGCTGTCCCTCCCCTCCAGACCTGCACAACTGCCCATGGCATCTCCACCCAGGGGTGAACATGTCAACCAGGTGGCTGATGCTTCCTTCCATTATCATCTTCACTGCGTCTGCTTGAGATGCTGGGGTTTGTTGTTTTGGTGTGGTTTTTTTGTTTTTTTGGTTTTTTTTTTTTTTACACTTTTGCATGGTTAGACACTTTTTAAGTAATTTTCCATTTACAGGGATACAACAGTACTTTTTGGTCACTGTTACATTGCTATACATTATAGGTCTCCCACACATCGCCCAGTGGTAATAGATACCAGCATGGGTAACAAGAAAACAAGTCAGTCAAATCTTCAGTGTCGAACCACCTGTACCCTCTCAGAAAACAAGGTTTTTTGATCTCTGCCACTATATTTTATTAGAGGAAGGTAGCTTTTATATATCAGTTTTCTCCAGTCTTGCTTTCAGTCCAGTAAGTTTCAACAGCCTTCTGGACTGCAACAAATTCAGAGTCTCCTGGGCGACCTGGGAAAATTTTTCACTGCTTTTACGCCCTCCTGCAAGCAAAGTCCCCTCCTCCTCCTCTTCCTCCTTTCTGACAGCATTAACACACAGCAAACGGTGAGCCCACAGGTAAGCAGAGACACACACCATCTGTCGCAGTGCCCCAGACCTAACTCCTCTTGCTCGCATGGGGCTAGTCCCAGTGATGTCAACTATATTTTTTGTACTGAGCCTGTAAACAAGCATGTTTTTGAGCCCGTATCAGGGAAAAAAATCCCTCCTCTCCCTTGCAATGTGCTTTGTAGTAAGACAACTGTTTTCTTCTATTTGTACGTCCTGTTTTCACAAATACAAACTCCTCAACACTTCCGAGCAGTTCTGCATCCTTAGCACCGGGGCACTGCTCCCTGTCCCCCAAAACCGCTGTTCCCTTGCAAGGTCTACACGAGATGCTGAGTGCGTTGCAGTCACCGCAAGCAGATCTGGCAAACCCAACCATTTATTTCCAGAAGCCAGGACACACAGACACCCTGCAGTGTAAATACACCCATCGTTATGATTTAAATACCAAATCCTTGTACCTTGTAGGAGCGTGATATACTGAAGCTTCACAACAAAGCAACATACCTTCGAACAGTGCAGAATATATTGGTACAGAGAGATTATTGCATAATGGCATCAATATTTTATTTCTCTTGAATTTTTTATCTCAAATTTACTGCTCCCATAAGTAATAGACAGTAACTCATCTGCACCACAGTTACTTATGTATTATGTATTGCATGGTCCTGGCAGAATTTCTGAAGAAAAATCCTTCTTTTAAAAAGAAAAAAAAATAGCCCTTTCAGTGACAAATCCCAGCACTCAACAGCAGTATTTTATTGAAATGCTTTTTACAAAAGTTTAAAAATTCTCCACCAAATTGTAATGTATATGTTTACCAATCTCGTAATTCAAAAAGAAAGTGGCCTGACAGCTTCTAAGCACATTGTAATGTTATCTGCAAGGACAATGAATTATGCATCTCTCATAGCACTAACTGACAAAACAACGCTGTGATCCCAGTGCCGTGGGATCCCGCATATCCACCCAGTTGAGACACAAAGGGTAATGCAACAGTGCTGTTTTCCCATCCCTGTAGTAAAATGGTGCAAATATTTGAATATGATTTTTTTACATGAAGCATACAAAAGACAAGCTCTAATTTATGCAAAAGTAGAAGAAAGATCGGGTCAATCATTTGTAATTATGGAGCTTGTTGGATGTATTGATCAATGTTAATCAATGTTCTAATCAAAGCACCCTAAGCAAATTCTTAAGACTCCAATCATATGCCTTAAAGGCACTTGAGAGATGTGGCTGTACTGACTTCTGCTGTGTTTTGCATTGTGGTGGTTTTTTTTAAAGTATGACTTTGACAGAAGTAAGTGCTTTTTAACCGTGCAGTCAAACCTCTCCTGTTGCTGACGACAATATTTTGCAATGTTCATAGTTAATACCTGGCATTTTAACCAATGGTACCCTTCACTGGAGAACAGCAGTATACAAGTTACGCACTTCACAGCTATTGCTCTTTCCTATGGGAACATATACTTTTCCTATAATGGATGTCAGGTGGATTCTTCTCCTCCTCAGCCACAAGACAGGGATGGGGAGAGCTCAGCCCACCCCCCACATCCCTGCCTCCCCAGGGAAGGCAGCAGAGTACCAATCTCCCAGGCCAAGAATCCAAAGGAGGCAACATTCATCATTTCTGCATTTGGGAGCCACCTTCAATACGTTTTCCCTGTCCTGCTGCAGCCACACACTCCTCAATGCAACCCTGTACTGTGGAAAGTGGGGCAGAGCAGGTGAAAGTGGGGGGGGGGGGGGGGGGGGGTTGGGGGCTGGTTCCATGTGAGATACATCTCAGTCCCCCAAGAAAGCATCAAATAGGAAATCCTGCAAGACAATCCTTGCAAAGACTGGCTTTTTCCTTGATGAGATCCCACTACGTATTATATACAACACAGCAAGGAGCCAGTCCCATGCCTTCAGACCTCTACAATTAGTCCTTTCAATTAACTGGCATTTATCTTAAAAAATTCAGATTCTTTCCAGGCAGAACTCCACGTTATGGAGCTGAAAGTGAAGTAAAGGAACATTTTCAGGTTGCTAACTAAATTGTAGAGGCAGTAAAGCTTATGATGGCTGAGAAGGTATTCCTGTATCAGGATCTTATAACTTTATGGATAATACTCTCTAGACAAAAGAATTCTCATATTTGCTGTTAGTCCAAACAGAGGCTTTTTGGTTTATTTTACGTCTGCCTTTACAAATCCACTTTTCAGTTGTCCAAACACATATAATAAGTGTTATCTGGCTAATAGGAAATTAGTTTAAATCCTGTTTGCATTCAAGTAAACCAAGTTTATTCTAAAGAAGATGGCTTAGAGTACACACGGCTCTCGCTGAGAAATCAAGCCTTCTCCAAGGGTGAAGAGAAAAATATAGCAAGGAATTGATGATCAGAAGGCAACTTCCAAGAGAAGACGAGATGTGGATGCTGTAGCATAAATGCCCTTCTTTAGGTAAGTGTGCATTATTTTACCAAAAGCAATACACATATGAACCCGACACAAGACACACGTCTTATAGCCGAAGCAGAGGATGCTGCTAGATCCTCTGTACCTTTCTCCACTAATTCTCTCTTGTGCAAGGCTGTGGGTCTGGCCATGGGTTGTTAGGCGATGAGAGCACGGCACATCTCAACAAACACCATCACCAGCAGCTATTAAGTAACAAGTATGACGTCTGCTGCCGTGCAGTTATGATCGCTAACCAGTGATAAAGGACCCAAATAGCTGTTTCTTTTGCATTTCATCTCCAAGAGTGAGAAAGGGAGGAAATATCAACACCTCAGCACAAAGGAGCTGAAATTATTTTTTTCTGAAAAGAAGATACCAGTCCCTTAGAAGAAAGGTCTCCCCAAACAACACAGCATTAAAATTACTCAAAACTATGTAATATTTAGCAAATGCCAGCTGTAGCGAAGTAGTGAAATTACAAAGAGATGGGAAGGCTTGTGACTGGCAAAACGTTGTTAGGGAATTTCTACTCATGGTGATTCATCTTTTATTTTTAAGCAATAATTTAGGAGAGTGGCATTGAAACTCTGACAGGTCACAACATTTCCTGAATTCAAGACACAGATCACAGGCATGACATGTCCCTGTCACAGGACTAAGCTCAAGCATGTACTTTATCATTTACAAAAAGCAAAATTTCATATTTACCTTTTGTTGAATCATCTTCAATCGGTTGTTTGAACAAAGTGATATCCTTAAAAGTGCACAAGAACAAAACCACTTTTTCATGCTCATTTCTTATAGGTGCAATTTGCATGTAGAACCAAACTGGGGTTCCTGAAGCAGAGAAAAAAGTAACATTGAACTGTGGTGTAGCACAAACTTTCCCCAGCCCATACAGAGAATACTTCATCATTTATGTTATTATAACACACATGTAGTTTAGGACCATATCTCAATATTTCTACATCTTCCAGATCTTTTAATTTTACCTCCTCAAAGGAAAACAACATATTCCCATTTTTACAGCTTCATTAATCTAATTAGATGATAAGCAGAGACAGGAGGCTTTATAAATCTCCATTCTGAAATAAAATATATTATTCTTTCCTTCTTGCTCTTGTTTTTTCCCAGCATGTCCACAAACTTAGTGTCTGCAAGGTAGGAAGGCGAGAAAAAATGGATGGATGGTATCTTTGATTCCTTCACATAATATGGAGCTATCAGATCCAAAACAGATGGAGTATACTGTCAAATGCTCCAAATTTGATGCTATTTAAGAGGACCTGAGCTAACATAGACATAGACCCTAAATCTCCTATCAGGACAAATCAGGAGATTTGATTTCCTTTTTCTATTTCAGGTCATACCCTCCACCTCCTCATTGTCCTGACCAGTGGAGCACTCTCCCAAGGCAGTTATCTCTATTTAGCTTTTGAAATAAACACAAAATATTTTTTGAATCCTACCACTCATCAAATAAACAGCCAAAAAACACCTACGGTGTTGGAGTGGTTAGCATGGCTTTTGGTAAATCCTCACTGTTCACACAGGGCTCCTGCAGGTGCACAGGAGCTGAAACTGGTCTTGTTTCCTCCTACACTGAAACACACATGGCAGTCCCCCAGGTACATGCAGGTCTGCCCTGTAAGGGGCGAAATCCTAAAAGACTAAGCAGTTTGCTAAGAAACAAGCTGTTCACCTGCAGGGATGTGAATATCAGAGATACCTTCCATCCAGCAAAGCTCCATGCCCACAGCTGTGTCCTCTCCCTCCCAAACTTGCACCTATACACACTGCACTATAAATGCCTTCACAGCCAGCTAATTACCTTTGGGATTGCATGTGATTTCAGCCAGTTGACATAATGGCTTTTCTTCTGAGCTGCCTAAATGCCAGCCTGAGAGCTGACACGTTGAGACAAGCCGCTTGCCCACTGTCAGGCCACGGGCATCCCTGGCCCCCCCAAATCTGCTCTAATGCACCACATCTGGGAGCTGTGCCAGGAACTGCAGGATAGATGCCCAGAGGGCAACAAAGCCCATTTGGACTACGACTACTGCAGCGAAGGTTAAAATCCACAAGGTTTTGAAACAAAATTCAGCATTGCTGAACTGGGATTAAACCAGTAACTTGCTAGCAGTAAACTGGAGAAGTAGGAGAGATGGGGGACTACTTTTTGTGATAATTCCAAAGCCATTATGCTGACTACTTGATTATCTCAATTCCTGGTTGCTAACCCAAGATAAAAGATTTTTTTCATAACTTCTAAAACAGAGTGCTGCAGCTCTCTGGAGTAATACTGCACTTCACCTAGCAACTCATCAGCACCCTTTGAAAAGCTCTGAAAGTAAGTAGACAAAATAACCTGTACAACAGCACTGATAAAAATCAAAAACGGAGGCAAGGTGGCTGCTGCTGTAGAAGCAGCAATCTGGGCAAAAGCAGGCAAAGAGGTTTCCTGAGTATTACCATACATAGATATAGATATATGCACACCTAACATGGTTGCTGAACAGTTGGGTGGGTAGAGCTGAGGACTATATATGAGGGAATGCAGTAAAGAAGAAAATTATAGCAAACTTTCAGGTCTGAACCTGAAACCTGCAAGCTGGGTTAAAACGCCATGGGGGTGTGTGAAGTCAGCAGTTGTACAGATGCTGCCGGAGAACATCAGCTCTTAAAGATCATCTCTGTGCCAAAGGAAAGAAAGATGAGAAAGCAACCTGAAAAATCTCAAAATCTCCCTCTGCCAAAAGCATAAAGGAATGGATGAGAAAAAAAAGGGTTGTGCCACATCATGAAAAATACACAGCACGTCTGGACCTACAGTTTGAAAATGTGGGTGGGAGGGTGCTCTGAGAGCACCGCAAGCTCCGTGCAGGTTCTCTGCAGGTGGTAAACACAAGCCCTTTCACAGAGTAACTGTCTACATTTTGCAGAAGTATATTCATACCAACAGATAACTATTCTTTATTTCTTTATCTGCTCCAATATTCAGCCTGGAGAATAAGCAGGCAGTTTCTTGAAGGCCCTTCTTCCACAAGGCTCAGAGTATGACAAAATGAAGCAAACCCTGGGCACACCAGCTGCTGAACTGGAACCAAAAGGTCAGCCTATTCGCATTAGCAAGAGGTTGAAGTTCTGGGCTTCGGGTGATGGAGAAGAAAGCTGGCAACAGATGTTATGGATGGGAACTGACTCAAGCCTGAAAAGAAATATGAGTACTTTTCCATAAAGTCCTTCTGTAATCCTGTGTAAGTTATGGAAAGTATAGGCTTGGAGATCTGGGCAAAGGTGAAGATTTTATTAAGGCAACTGCAGCTCAATAAATCTCTGAAGCATCAGCAAGCTCCAGCAGACAATCCACAACCCAAAGCAAAAAGCGACTGGTTTGTTATAGAAAAGTCACCAAGAGAAGGCTTTCCTCTTCTTATACTTGAATAAAATAGAAAGGAATTTAGTTCAGGACTGGCCCATGCTAGAGCAGGAGCTGCCAGCCCAGTTAATAAGAAAAACCAGGGTCAGGGAGAGCCCTGGGTCTCTGGGATCCTCTTCAGAAATCACACAGACATTGGGCATGGCGGTGCTGGGCACCACCACCTGCAAAGGTAGCCAACACCAGTCGGTCCCAGGGAATTCCCCTAATGTGAGGGACCATCCAGGTGACCTGCACAGGAAACAGGCAGAGAAGCAGAAAATCTCAAGAACAGACACATCCACATGCTTGAGGAACTGAAAGAGGTCATTTGGAGGGCTCTCCTGGGCACCTGCAGAAACAGCTGGACTTCAGAGCTGCTCTTGCTTCTCTTTTTAATTAAAACGTTGGCTAAAATGCTTTGAAGCAGGCAGAATTGGAGAAATCTGAAGACATTTCCTACTGTTTAAGTGCACATACAGAAAGATTTAGTCTAAAAAGGGAAAGTGGAAGTAAAGCATAATGCATGTGAGTTTGTTTCAAGAAGATGAGAGAATCAAGATCAAGAGATCCAGGATGCTCTCTTCAATGTCCTGAAAGGTTTATATGAGTTTCCAGTGAAATGGGGCAGCCAGGCACAGTTAGCTTTTTCTTAAGGCACACCATTACCTTCCCTCAGCCACAGCATGTTGGGGAAACCTCCAGCCTCAGCGCAGCAAGGCGCTCCATGCCAGCACCGAAATTCACCCGGGGGGAGCATGGCCTCAGCTACTGGGCTCCAGGCAGCTGAACCAGGGGGAAAGCTCCCCAGCCCCACAGGACCTGCACCCTCTACTAGGGAATGAAAGCCAAACTGAAGAGAACATCTCCATCAGGATTGTTCTTAGCTTGCGTTTCACAAGGCCACCGACCCAGTCAGGTAGACTCATTCTGCTCAGGGCAGAGGAACCAGCTTTTCTGGAGTACGTTTCATCTGATAGTTTTGGTTTTCTACCTTGGGAAGATGGCCTGTGCCAGTGGAGGAGACTACTCATCTCCACTGACAACAGCAGGAATTTCAACCGCCAGCCCGGGAGAGATGTCCACACTGCACAATCCCAGCCTGAGACCACACAACAGTACGGATTTTGTTTAGTATGTGCTATAACATTGATAAGCCATAAGTAGTACTACCCACATACATGTTAGGACAAAAAATGTGACTGGCATGACTCATGGTTAAGACAAAATGAAGAAAATATTCTCTGGTTCTGGAAACCTCCTGTAAACCCAATGCCACCAAGAGGAAGGGACTTAGGTCCTACACCTCATGAAGCTACAGAATTCCCTGGTTTTCTAATTAAACCCTGCATTATATGCCAAATTTAGTACTCTGCCCAGAGCCCATACGTGCTGGTTTACACACCGCAGAGGCATCTTGACACTGCTGGGAGCATCCACTCAAGGCAGTCAGGGTCTGGGTTCTCACTTGTGCAGACATGGGGGTGTTTCCTGAGGGATGTGGGGGAACCTCATTCAGGATTTCTTTTCACTTAACCCAGTCAGTTTCCCTTCAGGGAAACAATCCTCAAAACTAAATATATTTTGGAAAGAAGGAGTCAGACTAGAGACAGCAGGGAACAACTACTATTCTTGGCAATCTGAACACTTGTCCTGAAAAAAAGAGATCTCTTCTTGAGCTGTGGCAACCAAAATACCTGTTTCTTCTCCAAATCTTGCCCCAAATTTACCCATATGTCAAAATGAAAATTTATTTTAGTCTATTATATACTTTAAATATGCTTCATCCCTCCCAACACCATACACAAATATATACGTACTGTTTTTCTTGTAGAGGAGAATTTCAAAGCAGTTTGACTCATAGTTGTCGAAAGTCTGTCTGACTTTTTCAATGGTCTTCTTGTCTGTCAGTTCACCATACATAAAACTGAAAAAGAAAAAAGGTTTCTCTTTTTTCTGAACAAGCAACAGTTTTGTTACAGTCACCTTAAAGAACATAAGCATTGAAGATGCTATTAACTGTCATTTACTAAAGTTTAAACATGATTTACACTTCATTTAAATATTTAGAGGCTCACAAGGAAACCTACAATAGTGAGTAACCATGACCACCTTTTTACTATAAATGACAGTAAACAAATGTACTGTAATGTTTCATTAAGTGCTTTTCTGAGCATATCTTTAAGGATATATGGTTAGAAAAAGAGCTGATAGCTTATAAAACCATTACTGCCACAGCTGCAGGCCATGAGAATACTGCTGTCAAAATAGACAAAACTGAACAAAACCTCTAAAACCTCCCAAATTTTGTTCAATCCTCTTGAAAAGGCTTCTGGAGGAGGAATGGAAGCTAGTACAAGTAAAGGCTGCTGGCTGAATCGATGGTTACAAATCTAATCTTGTCAAGATACATCTGGGACAATAAGATAATCGGAATCCTTTTCCTAAATACTGGTTACAAATAGAGGTAGGATTTAACCAATAAGAAGTGATGACTGTAATGCTCTGAAAATTCAGCACGGAAAGCGTGTGAGTTGTCTCAGTGCCAAACATAACCAAATTCACCCTCATTTTCCCTATTGTATACCGCATTTCTTTAATATTTCAGTGAAAATACGGAAAACATTCAAATGTTTTTGGAGACTCATCCCTCTGCAGGCTGAGAATATAAAAATGTAATTTTAACTCTGCTATTTCTTGCCACTTGACCATCTCATCTTTGCATTCTTTTCCAGGTCAGACTTTCAGCTGGCGTAAGGAAACCCAACCCCCTGACCTTACTTTTGAAAGCCTTTGTAAGGAAACAGCCAGTCTTTTATTGTTATTCTTCCCTGGATTAAAAATAAGCGAAGGCCACTCTGTGCAAATTCCCAATTACAGAACTGAAGGAAAATGGAACATGGGATAAAAGCTTTCAGATACTTGGATGAATATACTTTCAATTGAACAGACTTTTTTATATATATTTTATTTGTTCACAAACAGTGTCAGCTTCAGCTGAGACCTACAACAGACAACCCTGAGAATGTGAAAGAGAAAAGAAAAGCTATCAGTGCCTCTGTGGTTTCAATGCAGCTTCTCTTTTATTGATCAACAGACCTCCAAAGGTTCAATAAACATTTATTTTATGTCTAGTGTTCTGAAAGAAACAATAAAACAGCATAGTGGTTAGTGACTCGGCAAGCATTAAAATACTCAATGAAGGCCAAACCATGAATCTTTTCTTTACACAGCCAACCAAGGGAGGTAACGGGGCTGCTCCCAGAAGAAGGTGCTGCCCAGCGTGGGTGATGGAGGCAGGCGCAGGGCAGACTACAACATCTCTATGTCACTACAGGCACTTCTTCGCTGGTAACCCAGGGAAAGCTATTGATAAACGACACGTCATAACTGTTACCTTTGGGACAGCACTGTAATGGAAACGCCACTACAGTGACTGACATCAGGAAATGGTTTTACCAGGGCACAAGGCTTCATTAACGTACTGCTTATCATTAACATACACAGCTGTCTTTAGGAAATGCAAATCACAGCCTACTGCTCATTTTCAAATGACCTGCCTTTCTTTCCTGAGTTCAGCTGATAACCTTTTATACATTTATACGTGAGATGACACCAAAAAGAGTTTGATTTTTTTTTTTTAATCTATGCCTGTTTTAATGCACTGATGAGGTAAAGCAGAATGCTCTCCTCTCTGCAAGACAAAATAAGAGCTGATAGTTTTCACGCAGCCTGTTGTGCAATTGAATTATCTTTTTTTTTTGTTTTCTTCAGATTTAAAACAATGTTTCTCTTAGTCCTGAAGAAAAAAATACCAAAAATTTGTTAAAGTGCTTGACTTTACATGGCTTATAATACAGAAAGTCATCACTAATTAGTGTTAAAATGACAAATCGTACTTGGCGTTCTGAGTGGTGGACGATACCAGTTAGCACTGCTGAATGCAATCAATCAACTTTATGTTTTAAATTAAAGGCAGCTTATTATTGCAGTAAGCCTGTAACACTCAAATCTTACATTATTTTCACATATAAAGAGACATTTTAAAGGCTTGTGGAATAATAAAAACATTTTTCAGGTGGCGATTTTTAACAGCACCAAAGAAACATCAAAGCCACTCACTGTATAAGTTATATAAGATCTCTGCTTATCACAGGTTTAATTTAATTTAGTCTGCCCTATTTTGTACACATGGAGGGACTCCTACTTCTTCAGTCAATCACTCTGTCTTTTTCTGCCTCATGTTTTTTGTTATTTAGTGCTTGTCGAGTGCCTTCAGTGCAAACTGTACAAGGCATAAATACCAACCCCCCCCTGCTACTGGGAATCTTACTACATAGAAAATAGACTTATCAAAGAGAAACAAGACTTACTGAAATACTCAGAGAAAGGCACAATCTTAGATAATTTCCCCATCTCTGAAACAGACCATTTGTCATTTAAGATGCCTCGGCTCCCACCTCCCTTTGAAAGCATCCCTTGGCACAGAAAAGCGTAGTGTGCTCTTTGTAGCGTGCTCTTCTGTCCTTTGTCAGGATCCAGAGCATCAGAACAGCTCCAGGTCTGCAGCGTGTGCCAGGGCGATATTTAACAGCTGTCTGGGAGGAATTATCCAGGATAGAGGACAGGTGAAGCACAGAAGGCATATGATCCTACATCCAATTTACAGCTCTGTTCATCCAGAAGCGTTGGATGAAAAGGCATCAATTACAACAGACAAACATCTACCCAGGAGGAACAGCAAATGCAGATACACGTCAATAGCTTCAGAACTTTGCAAGTTAAAGAGCAGGCACAATTTTTAAGGAGAAACTGTGCAGCTACCTGGGTCCCACTGGCACACTCAGCAAGGTTTCTTTGCACAGCTTTGGCAGTGCAAGGAGACCTTCTCACACACGCAAAAATCAGGTCACGGAGGCAACATCCAGCTATCAAATCTAACTTTTTTCAAGTCCAGCACACTGTACCCACCATGCAAAATCCCATTTCTTTGAACACGGTGGGAATTTTGCCATTAGCTTCACTGGACACAAGATTTCACTCACAGACTTTTTTTAATCCCACTTGAAAAGGCAATAAATCAAAACAAGGGAGAGCAGAGATGCTGACTGGAGCGCTGCAAGTGTTTCAGTGGAAACACTACCTGTAAACAACTGCTTCAGCAAGGAGATGCAATTCCCTACCCCTGTACAGCTGGAAGGCAACACACAAAGAGGGCTTAAGAGCAGGTTTCCACTTTGAAAACAAAAACCAGCAACCAGCTACTCCCAGCCCAGTGCGAGGCTCTCGGGTGCAAGGACGGGTAAGCGAAGCAAAACCTGGCGCAAATGCCAAGCGTAAAATGCCAGGGTAGGTCTACTAACGAGCTACTCAAAGGGCTTCCTGCTCTTCCAAAGGCTTGATGAGAATACAGAGCTTAACTGATAAGCAACAGTATTTAAGAAAACACTGAATAGTACTTGCAACATTAAACTGGATTTTAATGTTTTATGACTGTTTATTCTTTCAGTGCATTCATGAAAGCATACATTGTCATGACTGTGGGCAACTGGGCATGAAACAAGTGGTTTTCCTACATGCTGGTTGACCTACTGGTGCACCTCCAGGCACGGGTTTCTGCATGGTGGATTGAAGGTTAGAGGTGTCACAATTGCAGATGCCCTGTTCCTTCTGGAGTCAGCTCATTTTCATTTGGCACAGAAATGCCTCACCAGCACACAAGTTCTTCCACCTAAAAATCCTGTGCATTTTAGCACTCACTTATACCAATTATTCTGTATATCAGCCCCAGCTACACGTGCGAGTTTCAGTGCCATGTGCACCCAGAAAGAACACACACTGATTGCCACCACGCAACATTCACGTAGCCTGACCCCGATGTACACTGTGCCTTCTGTATAGTGCCCGTGAAATTAGGGAGTCTGGCACTCGTACTGAGGTATGTCTAAGCGATTTTCCTGCCAACGGGCACATTGTTGCTGATTAAAAAGATGCGAGAAGTACAAAATCAAAGGGATTACCAGCTCGTCGCAGGACTAACTCATTGCCTGCGCTGGAACAAAAATCACTCGCACCTCCAGTGCCTTCAGTTCATCCAGCCCTCCCTGTGACCAGTGTCAGCCAGGACCACCTGAGACTGAATATCATGATGACATATGAGCAGCCCCAATGTAGGGTATGGGGTGGGACAGACAGAAACAGAATATAGTGACTACTCGCTGGAGTACCCAGGAGAAAAGCATGGGTGAAAGCTGATTCGTCCTCTATCACACTCAGGATCAGTAACAACAATAACTCGAATCAGGGGCTAGATTTACATTGTTTGTGTCTGTGTTATTTTAATTCGGTTGGAATTTTGGCACTAAAAAGCTGTAAAAACAGACCCTTCCAAAACCTGCAATAAAGGTGTGGCACCAGAGCACTCATTCCAGAGCACCTGCCTTAGAACAGTAAAGCAAACATTATATATAAAGCAATTTTTATGTACAATGTAACATAATCTGGGCACAACATAGCAAATCCGGACTGAGAGCCTAACTCAGAAAATAATACAAGTAATAGCCCCAGATATCAAAAAGCCTCCAATGACATTCTACTGAGTAACCCTAAGCAGGCAGCATTGGCCTTCAAGACTATTTTCCATTCCATAAGCTCTTTATTAGAGAGCAGCTCCAAAGACATTGCTCTGGAAGGCTACACACTGCATGTCAGACCATGCCAAAAACCTCTCCAGCTCTCCTTTAATCTGCGAAGACTGGGATGTCTCCTAAGAAGCAGGAAACATCACACCGCATATGTAATTCTACCAGCTAAGACCCAGGTACAAAAGAAGTACTAGCCATGCTTTCAGTGTAGAGCCCTCTCCAAAATCCAGAGATGGATATATAGAATGACAAAAAAAAAAAAAATCTCTGCTACCAATTCCATTTTCCACAATAATTCCTCCTTGAATTTGCATCTGTATGATTCATGTGCATGATCTACATGAACATGGTCAAAACAGGGTCCTTACAAATGGTAACTAGAGCCTATCATACTCACAAAAAGCACTCAGATGGAATAAACCTTTTGGCTCCCCCAGTATTTGAGGCACAGGGGAATTATTATCAGAGAGGTATTTCTAAACCTTCAGTCCCCCAACATTTTCCTACAATCCAATTTTGTATTTTTCATGATTTTAACATGCACAGACTATAAAAGTGCTGGCTCACAGCAAACATATACAGTTCAATATACAGGATAGCAGAGAGCAAAGGGGAAAGCATGCACGTATATCCGGCATGGCTGCGATAAGGCTGTTTCTTTCAGCCTCACTGAGTCTATCGACTCTGTTGCTACTGTGTGAATGAATGATCCATTTCAGCAGCACGTGCCCATCTCTTCTCCATTGCCCATTAGAGGACATGGGGCTGCACAGAGCAACCCCGGACCCCCGAGGCTTCCTCCCCTTCCTGGAAGCAGAGAGCAGTGACCACACATCAGCACATGTTGCTTTTTGGAGAAAATGATGACTGACATCCAAGGACAGGCTCCCTGCCTGCCCTGTTCCTGCCAGCTGGAGCATCAGTCAACGATCAGTGTCTGGCAGCACCCATCTCCCAAAAATCACGGCTGTAGATACGCAGCCCCCTCCTCCCAGTGCCCTGGAGTTGGTCGCTCCCTGAACACATAAAGGGAAAACCTATACAAACTTCTATCTCAGCCACTCCTTGTTGCCTCTGTCCCTGGTTTACTTTGCTCATGCACACGCATTAGGGATTTAGTCTCTCCCCAAAGCATCTCCTTTTAAAGGATGCAGGAGACAAGGCGCAGATGCATGTCTAACCATAAATCACAGCTGCCCGCTCCTGAAAGACCACCAACAAAAGGAAAAAAGCCATAAAGCTGCAATGCTCAGAGTAAATATATCATCAGCTTAATCGCCCTCTTGAGAATAAAGATGCAGTTTGCACATTACTGTGCTCTGTGTGTGTGTGTGTGTGTAATAACAGGGACCAACATGGGCTACAGAAGAGCCCACTGCCTCCTAGCATGATAACAGGAGAATTAACAAAAAATCTAGTAAAAAAAGCCTTTGAAATATATTACCTAAACCCCCACTTTCTTTATTGGATCATTAGCTAGGGCACATTCGTACTGGTATTAGCCAAAATAAATTTCAAATGAGAAAAGAATAAGGTCTAAATCCTCATAATATTTACCCCCTCTTTGGGCGGCACCTGTAGTTCACCCTCATTCACTGCTGAAACTTTTTAAAAGCTTTTTCATCAAACGGTCTTTATTCCTGCAATGCTCATTGCATTTATGCAGTTACCAGAAGATGACGGGAACTTCCAAACTGGGCAGATTTGGCTTGCTTTCAAAACAGATTTGGGTGAAATGTATTAAATCTGTAGATGTTCTAAGCAAAATTAAAATATAAACAACATGAATTTAGCTTTCTTTTATTTAGGATTAAGTCTTACAGGATCCTAACCACTACCCCAGATTTAGCAAAGGACTTAACATTAAGTATTTGAGCAGTTTGTTAATCCTGGTGGAACTAACCATACTGGAAGTTAGTCAACAATGTGCTTAACTGAATGCACATCGTTAAGTGCTTTACCATGTCCCGGATAAGTTGCTGGTTTCATTCATTTAAAGCCTGTTTAAGTACTTCAATTTCTGAAAAACAATGCTTTTCTTACATCAATCCTTTTCCCAAAACCTAACACTTCTTCCCAGCAGATTATAATTTTAAAAGTGCATTGAGTGGCAGTGAACAGACAGTCGGCATACCTGCAAGTGCTACTCTTCTGCATGACGTCAGCTCGATGATATCCAGAGAGTTTACAAAAACCGTCATTACTATAAACTACGGGCCAGTCCACAATCTGGGCATTTCCCAACAAAAAACTGGATTCTGAAAAGAGAAAGAGGAGAGAGAGAGAAAGGGTGTTGTCAGTGGCAAAGTACATTTAAATCTTACGTATGTTACACAGCGGATGCAGACGGTTATTCGTGATGGTAAATTCTACCATGAAATTTCAGAGAGAACTGAAATCAAAATGGGCATCAGAAAATAAATCATGATGAAACAGGGTAACTCCTACTAACATAAGTAGCTTCTTGCACCCCAATGTACTGATAGAAGCACCAACGCTTTCACAATTTAGAAAGGATTCATTCATTGACAACACCTGGGCAAGGTATCATGTTTGATTTTTGGTTTATAGGTATATAAACATATATCTTGAAATCAACCTTAAATTAACTCGCAAACTGAGTTTTAAATGCTGAACTGTATGTGTGCCCAACGCTGATGACGATTCTCTTGCTTAAGACAATTAAATTTTTCCTCCTGGCAGGTCCCAGTTTGCTGTGCAGGACACAGCCAGCATCCCTAGGATGAGGAACAGAGAGCGCCAGGAGCCACTGGGAGGGGCGAGACGTGCCCACCGCGAGGGGCGAGACGTGCCCACCGCATCTCGTGGTACACCACGAGCCCCATCACGCCTGGGAGCGCGGGTGTTAAGTGACCCAGGTGGAAATTCAGCACGATCGGGGAACTGACGAGTGCCAAAGGGACTCAGACGTTGAAATAACACAAAACAGGTATTGAATTTCAGTGGCAGTCTATTAAAAATACAAATAGGTGGGTTTGGCTCATCCTAGTAACGAGCATCCATTGCTGTAAATACAAAACATGGGCAGGGAGTATTTCTAGGAGGCTGAACTCAGGTTTAAATATCGCTTCAGTCATCTGTTCTTTCGGTCAGTGCCTACGGTTTATACGCACGGACTGGCACCAACACATTATGAGTTAGTCCTAAAATAGTTTTATTCACTAGTTTGGAAAGATTCTTCCATCCCTGCTTTTAGCAAGGTGTTTCCAAAGAAGGAAATACCTATTTTACTTAAACACAATGTTGTGGGATTTTACGTTCATTGACACCGTAAACATTCCTAATTTTGTTTCAGAAATAATATTCTTACTTAGTAAAGGTTCTCAAATTGTAGTCTGTGATGATCTTTGGAGTTTTCTTTATTTTTACTGTTAGTTTTCAATTTCATTTTGACTGCAGCTATGGAACTAACTAGTCCCATTCATTGATGCTAAAAAGCTATTAAAATATAACTATTAACAATCACTGCTGTATAGAAATTATAGGAAACATTCCTTTCAGCAGTTCTTGTGGGGGGAAAAAAAATTAAGGAGATTTTTACAAATTTTCCTCATAATAGCTGAAGAACGGTTATGCCAATTACTGAGGTGCACACATTCATTTTCACATAAAAGCGACGCTGGGTTTGCATAAGCTACACACACCCTTCTCAGGGTATTTATAACTGTGACTAGATTGTACATTATGCAAACATTATTCCGTTGTACATGGAAAGTGTACTGAAAAAAACAGTATTTCTTTTTTCTCTATAAGCATGAATTTGGAAAAAAATAATCTGGAGATTATTGGATTTTCTATAGAAAAGCAGATTAAAAAATATTTAAAAGCCAACCAATGTGAGAAACAGAAGTTTAGATTTTGTGAAATCTAACACTTTCAAGCTCAAAGAATTTATTTGAATCCATCACAAATATTCTTAAGCCTAAATGCCAACTTGAAAAATTTGCTTTCCTACCCGAAGGGAGATGCCCTCGCTACAAGCAGCAGGAGACACGGAGTAAAACCTGAGCATTACACAAAATCTGCCTGGCTTTCCGCAGCCTTTTCGGCACCGGGGACTCAGCCCAGCTTTGCTCGGTACAGCCCCCGTACTAACACAGGGGCCATCCTAACCCCCTGGAAACCAAAGGGTTCAATGGAGCTCATCCCATTGTATTGATGTTTCCCCAACACCTTGCACCTTCTCCAATTTGGAAAAGGGGAGACATCACCAGACCCCTAAACCCGCCGGGCTCCCCCCATGGCAGCCACCCTACCACCACCACACCCCAGCACCTGGAAAGGATGGGAGCGTAAGCAATTCTTAATTTCCCATCCCACAGGGGAAAAACCAACATTACAAGTCCTCTGGTTTGATTTGGAAAGAGATTTCTTTATAGGATTATGTTTCGCCAAAGTCTGGCTCACATATCTAGATACAACGGGCACAACCTGGGCGATGAGAGACTGCAACACCAAACTCGCTCGTGGATGCTGTGCACATCTGGGTGCTCCCACAGGACCACAGTCCAAAAGCAGATAACCCTGCTTTGAAGCCTCCCTGTCCGACAGACATAATCTTGATAGTGTATTTCCACCACATAACTGTTTCAGGACACAGAGTACACAGCAAAAGATACATGTTGCAGCCAGCAGGTGACATACAGCATTTAATGGCTGTCTTCTGTGGATTTTATACTTCTTTACACTTGAGGGTCTCAAAATACTTGACAAAGCATTCACTAAACTGATCAAATCCACCGGAAACTTGGGAGGGAACAAAACATAAAGCCAAACCATTGACAGTTTAAAAAAAAAACACAATAAAAAATCCCATAAAATTAGAAAAAAATAGACACTAGAAGTATCTTGGTAGATAGAAGTATTTGTAAGGTTAGATCAGATATATAGTATAGGTACTAGAAACTTGACCAGATATTAGAATACGTTTTCTTTTGTCCCCATGAATTTTTCTTTACTTAATTGACTTCTTTTTTACCCTTGTCTCCTAAGCAAATAAGGCTTATTCACCCATGCTCAGCATGTGAATATGTATGTGTGTGTTCTACTCCAGCTGAAGAAAAATCTTGAATCAATGTTTGCATCTTGTTAGAGACCAACGAATCTAACTGCGGGCACAAAGCCATAGGAATCCATGTTTCATTAATGCCGCTGCTCACTGAGCAGCTTGATAAAATTTAAGGAAGAACAGGCCAGCGTCTGACCCTTGGGTTTTGTTGTGTACCCAAGCCTCAGCATCCACAGGACTCCATGCCTACCCTACATTTTATCAGGTGTCATGGTATTTTCTTCAATCAAGAAACATATTCATTCTTCCCTATTTCTACAATTTCTCCAGATCAAAACTCCAGGCAGATTTAACTTTACATTAGCCAGTCCATACCCAGCTGTAAACATCCAAACTGCATACTGGGTGACAGGACACTTTGAGAGAACTTCTTTTTTTTGGCATAATTTTTTAAAATTGCAGAGTGCAAAGGGACATGGAGGAGTTTTTGCTCTGAGTCCTCTGCTGTGACTCCTTGTATATTCTCTAACACATCTCCATTTTGGAGCCTAACCTTGATCAACAACAGAGACTACTTAGTAGAGAATACAACCTTAGGGTTTCTAGGATTTTGCATAGTTGGGGAAGAGACTGCTTTATATCACGTCATCACCACTTACCACTCCTGAAAGTCCATTTCTGCAGTTACCTCCCCTGAGGCTGAGTCCTAACAGCCAGTCCTGGACTAAATCCATCTGCATGCCTGACTTCCACATTTCTACAACTCCGTTAGAGCCTTCTCACTAAGAAAGGTCAATCACAGTTGTGCCTTGGGTTAAGACCTCCATCAGTCTGACTATGGCAAATTCCACTCTGTTCAATTTCCAGCTGGCTGCTTGAAACCTGGCATAAGAGACAAGGGTTGGAAAAAACTCATTTCTTCTCCACCTCCAGTTGCCATAGGGCAGCCTAACACCAAAGACAAATCTTTTCCCTTCCAAACACAACTGGCTGCACGTTCCTCCTGGCCTCCTTTGCCAGCAGCTCCAAAGCAAGGACCCTCAGCCAAGGGGACCTTGACGTCCCCCAGTGCCCTGCTGCAGTGATTCTGTAGCAAAGTCCCGTAGCAGCCTCTTAGCACAATCCAAGTCTTCATTCAAGCAGATCAGGTATAGTGCAAGACAAGTGTGCTACAGACCTGCCTACAGGCTGCCAACTGACTCGCTCCGTCCCGAGACGCATCCATACTCGTTGCATGCAACAGGGAGGACACGCACCCCGACCACAGCTAGTCCCCTCACGGCAGCCCAGGGACGTGTCCCACCAGCGTTGCTGCAGGCAAGCACTGGGTGCTCCTCCATTATCAAACCCCAGGTTCAGCACCGGTCCTCCCCTTCCCCTGATGGCCCACACTCCACATTGGCTAATTCATACCAAAGATCTTTTCTGGAGTGAGCCAAAGGACTTTTACACAATCACTCTTCTCTAAAGCATGGGCATGAGCCCAGCAATGCCACACACCAAGGACTGCCCCCACCCAGGGCAGAAGCCTTCTGCAAGACAGACCCAGGCTTAGACTCCCTTCATGGGAGAAGCCAGCTCTCCTTGCCTGCTCTAGTCTTCAACAGGTAAGACTGGTGTTTTGTGCCTTCTTCAGAAGAAAAAGGAAAGGAGCCAACAAAAGGTCTGCAAATTGCAGGGTGGTGAGCATAGTAAGGACACCAGCACTGGGATCTCCACAGCTGTCTTCCTGTTGGGATTCAATACACAACAGCTATATTCTGCAAGCTAGGGTTTTTTTAAAGAATATATTATATTAGAGGTGTTCTCAAGGGTACGTCTTTCTTAACAGAGTTTAGCTAATAACAACTGGACAACAGTGAATTCAGCCACTACGCCTACACCAGAACACCTGGATTTACTCAGTTTTTAAGTACACCACAACTTCACTGAACGAGTAGTATCACAACAGGGATTGCCAAGGATAGCCAAAGTTATGGATGGCAATGCATAAATACAGCTCGCATTCTGCAGTAAGACACTGGTAACTAAAACTTGTGCAATATCCGTGCTGTGGCCCAGAAAGGAAAGTCTTCTCTCTCCATGTACAGCAGCACCCAATCTGACAAGTATTTTACTAAGGAGGCTGGGAATTTTTCCCCTGGTCCGCTAGACATTGGCCATTGCTGAAAGTAGGACAGTAAATCTGAGAGCCAATGGTCGATCCAGTATGTGAAACTCTATGCAACTGTGATCCATATTACCATGTGGTGATATCTCAGACTGAAAACATTAATGTGCAGCTAACTTCAAAACTTACATGATGATTAGCCTGAAATGTCTGGTAATGCATTCATCCTTGCTTGGTTTTCTCCGATGCACTGACAATGCAATTCCACTTCCCATTTCCTTAGAGATAAAAGTCAATTTTTATTATTTCTAAGCTTGTCTTGATGTCTTTGCCTTCACCAATCATTTTCTCCACCCGTTTCCCTCTCTGATACATTGCAGAGAGCCCAAATCACAAATCTGTAGGTTGCATAAGTTCTTTAACTGGCCATGTCTAAACACCAGTGTCTGCCTATAAAAGAGCAGGGAAGCAGGGGCTCGCCTGTCTCAGACTTGCTAGATTCCTCTTAGGAATTCAGCAGGCTTTTTATTAGCTAATATAACTCTCCTATTTACAAGGTTTAATACTGATGGCAAGGAATTGGGGTATTAGCAGCATACAGTTAGCAAAATTTCAGGTTGGAAAACACAATTGAGGAAAACAATTGTTAACGGCACTGTATTTGCTGTTGCTGCACTTCTGTTTTGTAAAAAGACTTTTGTATAAATGCAGCCTATGCTTTAGAGCAGCAAGCCTTTAATCTTACTCTATCTTGCAGTAGCTAATACTCAACACAGTGCTGAGCCTTGTTTTGTTTAAAAAAAAAAAAAAAAAAGACCACAGTGTGCAAGCAATTTTTTTTAACAAAAAAAAATGCCCAAAGCAGGGTAAAATTCATGTTATGTAATCACAGGAGAGCAAGAACAGCTAAATCATTCCAGGAGATATGCTTAGCCAAGTGAGAAACATTGTCTCTAATCATCTTTTCTCAAGAATGCCTGGGTACCACTTGTAACCAAAATTGTTTAAATCACCATTTCAGAATTCCATCTCATCCCAAGAAAACAGGCAACTAATCTTCTTAGATAAGTCACCATTGAAAAGATGTTTTAAAAAAATGAAGCAGTGGCAGAACACAAGTAATAATAATTATTATAATAATAAAAAGTAGCAATGTTTCCATCTAGGAATAACCTCCTAACTCAAGCAACTTTACACAGAGCTGTCCTGCAGAATTACCACCCCTCCATTGCAGAGCAAATGCAGCCCGGACCTGACAGGGTCTGTGAAATGTCTGGAATTTGCCTTTTTTGCTAATGCTGTCTTATAAAAGCCCCAAACCACTTAAACTGCTGTCAGCTGACTCTCCTTACAACTACACAGGGTCAGCATATTGCTGCAGTCTTGTTTAAACCATCTTGGAAAACTCATGGGGCTCCTCGTGTGTGTGTGTGTATTGGGGAGGGGGGGGTCCTAAAAAACGTTCTCATTTTTTTATTTTCTTTTAGCTCTCCTGAGCAAGCCTCGTCCCTGATAATACAGAGTTCTACCGGTGTTGTTTGCAGTGACTCCAACCACATGCTCGAGCCGTACTGCATCCCAACAGAGCACAAGGGAAAATCCTAAACCCTTCTGGAGGGCAGTGCCCTCCGCAATCGGCCTCCACGGGCACCAACATCCCTCCGGCTCTGGGGTCGGCTGCAGACAAACCGCTGGGCTTGAAGCAGCAACCTCCGCCGGCACTTCGTGCTCCTTACTTTATAGTAAACCACATCACTGTTTTCTAACAAAGCTGTTATTTCCCCGGTGTCTTTAAAGCATGCAAAACATCAGTGTCATCCAATTTATCCAGCACATTAAGCGTTGCTTGCCTGAAAAAAAATCTCTCAAAGGACTAACTCTTTACGTCACCTTTCTGTACCAGTGTTGTTTTCATTTAATACTCATATTATGAAAATGCAAAGAGGGCTAAACCCAGAGCAAGATGCCACCATACCGACTATGCTAAAATGATCTATTTCCTGCCCCAAATAAGTGCTCCTCAAATAAAACAAAAGATAAATAATCCAGCATTGGCTGAAATATTAAATCCACGTGTAAGTCACTTAGCTGGGAACACAGCAGCTTTCAGCAATTTAGCAAGCGAGCTCAAGAAGAAAGATTAGGGTCTGCCTGGAATTTACCTCCTGAAAACTTAAAAAATTAATTTAAATCATTCTGAATGTGAAAGCCCACAAACAGCGCGGTCCCCTGTCTTTATTGTGGCACAACGTCACTGACCCCAGGAAGAGTTTTGAATCAATAAGGACAAGAGATTGTCCCTATGAGTTGCCTGCAAAATGACATTTCATACAATCCTGGTCACAGTTTCTCCCCCACACATTCGTTTATCCTAGAGTTAAACTAATCCTCACCTATCCCAGTTATCATCTAAATGCCAACACTGAATCTGTTTTCTATTAAAATTATGCAGAACACAACACAGATCTAGAAAAACTAAATTTAAACTGGAGCACACCGTAGCTCTGGCTTGAGGCACACAGGCACCCTCGGGAAGCAACCAAAAATCAGATTTCTAGCTTTATACAAACAAGAGCGCTTGCTTCACATGCCCAGATGAGAAAATTGTTGTAACAGTAGTTGTTCAGACGTGGGGGCTCCTCTTGCAAACACTCAGCCCAAAGCTAGTCCTGGCTGCAGCTTCACAGAGCCTGGCTGTATCTCAAAAAACCTGTTTTGGCAGAGGATCATCTGTCTCTCCCGTGCTCTCCTCTTTGCTCCTAAAGCAAAACTAACAACAGGACGGATCCCAGCCCAGCACCGAGGTGCTGTTTCAGGTGAGTCTCCTAAGGGGCTATTTGGAAGCCAGCAGTTGGACTCCCTCCCACTGCCACGCGTGGGTGCAGGATCAGGCCCTGGCTATCTGGGTTACCGGGGGCTTGGCACTTCAAATAGCCAGTCACTGAGTGTGCTGATTAAACAAGTACCAAACTTTTTTCTGAAAAGCGGGTTATTATGAGTGCTAACTCCAAAATCTTCCTCTATTACTTTATTTTATCAAACCAGAAAATCCTATTCCCTTAGCTTTCCAGGAGAATAACTTAAAATCCCGGTTAACCACCGAACAGTACCCTGTTAAACAGGCTAATTAAATGTATTTCTGCAGCTCACTTAACTTCCTGACATTATTCTTTGGCTGTACACTCCTTCCAATAGCAATAAAAAACCCTGGATGTTTACTCAAAAAAAAAAAAAAATCAATAATTTCATTTTTCTCCTCTCGCTCAGATTTAAACATTATCCTGGGAACGCAACAACTCTTGCAGTGACCTCTTGTGGCAAGCGCTCAGCAGCGCTCAAGCTTCCCCCAGAAGAGAACAACGTCGCTCCATCCCACCGCCACCGATACGCACCGAAACAAATACTAGAAAGAGAAGACCCAGAATTTACAAAGCAGCTGACCAGACCTCAAGGAAACCCAGCTATTCCTTTAGCTAACCATACGGCATTATTTGGGTTTCTAAATTAATATGATGGTATGGAGCTGCCATAGTCAGGTGGGGTTTTGTAAAAAACACATATAAAAAATTTTAGACCGTGTAAAACTCCCCCCGATTTCAGCAGCAGTCAGCTTGCTTAACCTTTCTGCATTCAGCAAACCAACTCGAAGGGTAAGGAAAGGGGGGCGCTTGCAATTGAAAACTCCTCAAAAATGTCATCGAGTAATGCTTCTTAGTGTAAAAATCCACTTTGCATTGATTTACATATCAGCTGGCCCCCTGCAGTCGTAGAAACTGCAAAAGGAACCCTGTGCCCTTCGAATGCCAAAGCGAGCCCTAACGACACAAGCTCCTTGGTCATCCCTTCGGTCACTTCTCCGCAGTCAACTGAACTAGAGGATGGAAACTTTCACCCCACAGTTTATAGTGTCTTTATGCAGAGATTTAGGGAAGTGCTGAGGTCTGCATTTTTTTCAGAGGATCCCCAAAGACAGACATCCTGTAAACTTGAAGTAACTTGCTTTAAAGAACTTTCTCTCTGCAGCATGTGTAAATTAATTTGGATCAGATGAAAATGCAGCTTGTTTGAATTCAGGGGAGAGAAGCCTACACGTATCATGTCCCATGAGAACAACGATGTTTTGTCACCCTGCCTGTAAGACATCAGGTACGCTACATGGGCTAGTAAGAAGGACAGGAAAGACAATAGACACTTTTTTTTTTTCTATAATACCAGTGTAATAAAAATTAAAAAGGTGTCTTAGTGCTACAATGTGACACTCGCTTCCGTCCCCCTTCCTGGGTAATCTGCCTTGACAACACAGTCACCTGTAAATACGGCTGATCCTTTTGCCCACTGAAGTCAAAGGGACCCAGCAGGGCGTAAAGCTCTGTCTGAAGGAACTGCTTTGTAGGAACATGGCGCGAAGCTGAAAAAGGCCAGGAATTAAATGCTAGCTTCATTAAAGCTCATGGTAAAATTCCCATGTAAGCCTTATGGAGCAAAGATTTCAGCCCAAGTGTCAAAATACATTTGTGAAAGACCTGAAAGACCCATTTTCCCAAGGAAGCTTCTAAGAGTTATTGCAACAGAAACAATAACCAATAATGATGACTTTTATCATATAGATAAGACTATATATAGTATTCCACTAAATTAGGCCCCTCTCCCAGACTGTTAGCACTCTTTACTGCATATTGCCACAAAGTCCCAGAGTTAACCTTTTCCCAAACTCATCCTCCACCACAAAAGCAGTTACGCCATTAATACAAGCTTAACGCTTTTGCTGCTAGAATATGTGAAGGGTGAAGACAGACAGGCAAGACAGACACATTTCCCTGCCCTTGCGTGCGTGGCTCAACTTGCTGGCTGGCTCTGCATGTGGGCCAGGTCCATGACGCCCAGCCCTGCTCTAGAGACTTGCCAAATCCTGTACCCGTTGCACCTCCACGATGCTGAGCTGAGGTCAGTATCAGCAGGAGCTCTGAATGCACTGAAGAAGCAACCAATAACATTAGTAATAACGGGCACAGACTGCTGAGAACATCTTAGGAGATAACATTGCCCTAAGGAAGGCCCTTATTAAAAGTCCAAAATACTAATGGCAGTAAAAGGCAGTCACCTTAATGTGATTTAACCCAGTGCTCTCACAAACCACTTCTTCTTTGAGCTCAGCAAAACACCTGGTGTTCTTAAGATCCAGGGCACAGTCAAGGCTGTAGCGAGATCATATCAATCTTTGTGAGCCTCAGATAAGGCCTTTACTTGATGAATTTTCACTGTGCTTTAAAAGAAAAAAAAAAAAAATTGCAGAGAGTGCACTGAGATTACCCTGAAGATAGGTCTGTGTGTCCTAAGGGCTCGTCCCTTTTTACCAACCACAGCAGTTGATCTAACGACAGACCCCGCTTCTCCCTGCAGACTTTGTCTCTCCTCGAGTGGAGCTCAGCTGTGGTGTGGGCAAAGAACCCACGAAGCAGCTTTGAGGTTACCGTCCACCACCAAATACTTTGGGGAGCACCTGCAACGTGCTGCTGTCCAAAAAGCCAAGTATGCCGCTGCTCTAAAACACTTCACAAGCTCCAAGGTGTAAAGTCATCTCTCAAAGAGAGGTTCTCCAGACAAAGGGACATCATGGGACCCCCCTCATTGCTTTGGCAGTTGCTCCATCCTTCCCAAACACATTGGCTGGGAGAGGAACGTCCGGCAGAGCAGCCCAGAAATCCCACCACTCCATACGGAGGGCAGAAGAGCCACAGCCTCCCCGTTCCTTTCTGCTCAGCTCTTTGATGCTTTGCTCCTGACTAACTCACCATGAATGTTTCTCCCACAATTTTAATCTCATTTGTAGCCAAAGCTGGGGTGGAAAGGTTCACAACATTCCTAAAGACAAAATGCATAGATAATGCTAAAAATTGAATATATGATTGTTTTTAGCAGCAGGCTCACCACCGTACTAAGTCTGCACACCGGGTTCCCACTATGCCAGTTCTGACTTGCTCCTTTTTAAAATTATTGCAATTTTGTCTATAAATTTTGTTATTCAGATCCACCTCTGGCAATTCCGAGTAATTTGTCTCCACCTACATCTCATTTTGAAACTACTGCTTCCATTTCACCTGAAGCACAGCCTATCTGCCGAAATACCTGTCTAAGTTTTCCAGCCATACGTGTTGTATAATAGAAGATATTACCTCCATCTGCAAACCTTCTCCTGGTTGTTAAGAGAAGACTTATGGTCAAGAAGTGCCGTGGGATTCCCTAAGTGTGAGAAATCTCAAAAGAGAGTGTTCTTGAACCAGGAAAGGTGATAGAAGGGCTTTTTTTGAGGATGCTGAAGATGTATTTTAAAAACCAATCATCAGTCTTTCCTTCATCCTGTTCCTCAACTTGTCAATGAAAAATCTCTTGGAAACTGGTGAATCCAAGTATAAAAACAAAACCCAGTGCACAGTCAGCAGACCAAATCCTTGCCTTCTACCAAGCACTGGCAGGAGATACTCGAACCAGATGTGCTCTACTGGATACCATTAAGTTTGGATTAAACAGTGCTGAATCCAATGAAAATTACTATTTCTATAAAGGACAAATAGGGTTATGTCCTGGATGACAAAACCAAGAACTAAATCATGTTTCAGGGCACAACACCGACCACTTACATGAGTTAAAAACAAATTCCCAATCCATGTTTTGCTTTCTTGTCCAATGGGGCAGATTTGCCTCTGTAGCACCATGCTTAGGCACCATCAGTGGCAGAGAAAAAGCAGAATGAATGACCAAATCAGCAAGATTTATGCTCCCAAATTAGACCAGGTTAAAAACTGGCGGGGGATACGTGTTTTTAAAGTACAATGTTCGAAAGCCTTCTGAGCTTTTCCAGTTTTTGACATCTCAAAGCTTAACTGAGCCTTCACCAGGGAGGACATGTGATTTAATTAGAGCATGATACAAAAGCACGGCAATCCCAAACCGTGTTCCCAGCTCTGCCACTGACTTGCCACATGACCTTGGGAAAGCAACCGCGATGCCTCAAGCCCCCGTTTACGCCACAATTCGAAGAACAGATTGGGAATGCTTCTGTGTGTCCTCTTCCACAGGAGCTGTGAAGTGTAATTAAATTCCACCCAGCACTTTGAAATTGTCAGAGGGAAAGTGCTACATAAACCCCTATTAATTAATTTTGCATTTAATGTTCTGGTAAATAAATACACTATTGCGGGAAACTAGCTCTTCGTGATCGTGCAGCTACAGAGCTCGACAGGGAGCCAGCTGCCGACCACAGAACTGACACAGGCAACGCGGGAGGAAGGAAGCCCCCCAAAAAATGGTTGATGGTTTAATGCAAGGCTGGCGTTTCAACATACAACATTTTAAAACAAATTCTAAGTCCTCATCCCACTCTTGCTCCTGCAGAAGTCAATGAATCACTAATTCACTACCTGCCATCGAAATCAACTTCAAGCCAGCGCACCAGACCACATTAGTATGAACGTGAGGTAAAACCAGAATCGCGCAATAGGAAGGTGGAAGGGAACACTTTTCAGCACGACTGCACATCACATTAATGTCTTGATTAATAATACATGTGGCAGCTTTTCTCAATGCTCTGCTCTGCCCGCCTTTCCCATTCACATCCCCAGATGCACGCTGGCACGGAGTGCTTTGGTATGGCAGGGTCGCCCTAAACTTGGGCTGTCCAAGGAGGTATCTTTTAGCAGATCCAAAGTCGAGGGGTCTCTTATTGGACTTCATTTGTGCAGACACTCATATGCTTCAGTAGTTCTGTGCCAGTGCAAAGACTACGTAAAAAAGGAACGTAACTAGCACAAGACTTGCCTAAAGCAGCATCTGCCTTAACACACCTAGAGAGACGGCGTCTGCAACCACATCGTAACTTTAATGGAGCTGTATAGAGTACTCTTGATCAGTGCTTTGCCCTGGATGAAAAGGTAGAAAACTCCAGCAGCAAGGAACAATTTGATGGCCATGCAGTCCTGAACCAGTCCTGTAAATATTCACCTAACAGAGGAGCTGTAGATGAGCAACTGCAGACAGTTCTTTACATATTTGCTCAGCCACAGGATTACCATCCTCCAAATCACAGTCACTGCCTCACCCTCTTTCCCCGTACCTTTGCCACGGACTTGAAAGTGTCACAGAATTGCAAACCTGAACGAAAACTGGGTTGCAAGCCCAATTATTAGAGAACTAAAGAAGAAGGAAAAAAACCGACCTGACGAGCCGACATGCTATTAGAAACGTAAATGATGACTACTTATTTTCAGAGGCAGCTCACCCCCAAAAAAAAAAAAAAAAAGCTACAAATTCCTAGTACCGACAACGATGTAAGAAGTGAGGGGGGGGGGACAGGGAAAGGACGGCGGAGGGCAGGCTCCAAGCGGGGCGCAGCGCACCCCGTTCCTTGAAGGCACCGCTTTGGCACAGACCCCAGCAGCGGGGCGCGGCGGCCGGCCGGACGGACGGAGGGATGGACGGACGGAGGGAGGGGAATCTCTCACCGCTGGAGCGCCGGACAATGTTCTCCAGGAAGGTGTTCTGCGGTGCCACCAGCCCTCTCTTGCCCCCCGGCATCCTGCAGCGCCGGGCTCGGCGGCCGGGGGTGCGCGGTAGCGGCGGCGGCAACAGCGGCGGCGGCGGCGGCGGCGGGGTGGGGGGGCCGGCGGCGGCTGGTGCGCCCGGTGCCCGTGAGTCGCGCAGGGGCGGCCGCGGCCGCTCATGGTAGTGGCGCCCCCGCGGCGGCTGCAGCGCGGACTGGGGCCGCGCCGCTAACGGCGCCGCCGCCGCCGCCGCCGCCCGCCCGTTCGCCCGCCCCCCCCCCCCGCGCCTGCGCGCCCGCCCCGCCGGGCCGCCCCGGGACCGGGAGATGGGCGGGGAGGGGGTGGGAGGCGGAGCGGCGCGGGAGGGAGCGGAGCGGAGCGGGGATGCGCGGCGGGGGCACCCGGGGTGGCGCCCGGGGCCGCGTCCCGCCGAGCATCGGTCCCTGGTTGTCGCCGAGCAGGGCGCTCCGGGAAACCCCCTTCGAAGTTTTGCCCCGTTTCCCTGAGGGAGGCAAACCAAAAAAAAAACCAACAAAAAACCACCAAACCCGCTAAGCCCCGGCATTTTTGTCTGAGCCGTGCTCTTTTAGGACGGCGTTCCCACGTTCTCAGCGGCGGGGTTTGGGGGAAAACGGGCTACAAAATGCTATCTGACATAACGGAAGGCGGCTGCATTTTGCCCACGAATGACAACGGTAAAGCGCAAGGTAACATGTAAAATGCCAGCCTCGCACGAAGCCATCAACCGTTTTTCCGGAGGATTCCTCCCTCTCCCGGTGAGAGCGGCTGTGAGGGGGAGGCAACAGGAGGCAGGTTTGGGGCTGGAGCCCTCTTTTCCATCATTTTTTTTTTCAGGGCCCCAGCTCTACCGGGTTGCTCCTGTGCCGGAGCCCCAAAGGAGCGGATGAGTCAATGCAGTGAGACGCCACACGCCAATCAATCTCTGTGTAAGCTTTTCCCTACTCTTGACCCAGCCGCCTTTCTCCCTCCAGCCTTTTCATTACTCGGACAGTGTCTTTTAAAGGCATGGACAGTAAAATCCTGGAAGGAATTTCTCCACCTATTCCTTCTGCCTCCGCTGGTTTTGCATGCTGCTACAGACTAGAAAGGATCGTAGAAGGAAACAAGAGATGGAAAATCGCTGTCTGGCTAGGGCAGGAGCGTGCCCCGCAGAGCCCATCCTGGTGTGCTGCACACTCCTATAGCTGGCCCAGGCAGCAGTGCTTCTCCCAGAGGACATTATTCTGCTGTAGAAAAACCAATTCTCTTTTTTTTCCCAGCCTGTTATTAGCACCTCCTCCTTCCCGTGCTTCGGTCTTGGTCCAACAAGTCACACTGAGGCCACCTGAACTCACTCTGTTGCAGGAGCAGCTCTTTCAACCTGGGTGCCAGGACTGCTGTCCCTGCCAGCCCGCCCGCAGGCAGCTGCTGAAAGAAAAAAGTCTGGTTCTGCTTTCATTTAAACAAATGCAAATCAGGAGGAGCTCCATTACTTAGCATACAGAAGCTCCGTCAGCTTGTGAATGCTGATATAAACCTAGCTTGAGAGGTGAACCGGACCCTATTTGTCAAACACTTATTGGTTCACCCCCACCACCCCCAGTTCTGAAATCTTCAGGACTTTGCTTAGAGTGGTGTGGTTTAAAAGATGCTCCTGCTGAGCTCTGCCCCAGATACAGGGAAATTTGGCTCCTGGTAATTGGCAGGTGGACGGCAACACACCTTCATTTCTTTCCAGTGAGCAGTAGCCATATAAAAACCTCTGTGCACAGGCAAACACTGTGTGACTGATCTGTCTGGACAGTATTGCCAGGACCTCTGTTCCCCAATTCCCTCCATTTCACCCAATTTGAACCCAATTTGAATTCTTCTACTCATTTCCCATCCTTATTTTGAAACCTAGATTTGCCTACTTACCTCATCCCCCCAATCTTTTGATTAACACATCAAACCCCTTCTTGTTTACGCTTTCTACTAAACTTCTCCATTGTGGTGTGGCAGTCATGCCCAAGAGCCACTCTATCCTCCCTACTCCATCTCCCCAACTTCAGCTCCCACTATTAAGTTTTGCTGCTATATTTCCAGTGGTGCTAATTAAACAATAGGTTATGGAGAGGGACAAGCTCCAAAAACATATCTTTAAATATCACAGATGTCTGATAGGGCAGGACATGTGGTGGGATGCTTGCCTCTACATCAAGGTAGCGAAAAACTCCAGAGGACACCTCTTTTTTTCCTGAAATGCTGGATGAGGCTAAAGATAACCTTGAAAAGAAGAGTCTGATAAAGAAAGCAAACTGGGAACTGCAAAGAGACTCTTGTCTTCTTTGGGGGGGATCTTCAAATTGTGCTTGGAAACAGCATCCACCATGGAGGAAGCTGTCAGAAAGGTTTGAGGTCAGTGTAAGTAGGAAAAAGGCAGCTAAGCAGTTTCTTTCCAAATGAAAAATACTCCAGTCTCAACCAGCTGCTCTTAAATGTGGCAGAAAATTCACTGTCATTCAAAATGCATTTATTTTTTTATCCCAGAACAGGTAAGTCAACACAGTTTGAATTTTAGGGAAATAGTTAGTTGTTAAAACATTAAAAAAAAAGTCTAAGCTAAACATAACGAGATTCCTGATGGGAGATCAGAGGATTCCTAGTTCTTCTTTCTTCCCAGCTTTCAAACTTTAGTTCTTTAAGCAAAGAAACTGGCTTTCTTTCCTAAAAGGAAAAAAGGCTAAAAGGGAATGAGCACATTGCTGTGCCAGGGTAAAAGAGTAATCACAATTCCTTCCTCTTCTGCTTCACCATTTCTTTTCTTCTGAAATTTGAAACACCTGCTCAGGGTGATTTACCTCTTTACTGGTATTTCTACAAAAGGCATGACACCCCACATCCACTGAGCAGCGGGCAAATATCAACTCCTACAGCAAGTGGAGACAGTGCACGCTATAAAATTCAGCTGCATCCAGTGAGGAGCTGCCCCTTTGAATCCAAACCTACAGGAGAGGGTTATTTTACTTCAGGGACTATTAAACATTTCTGAACTGGTTCTTATCCACAGCATAGAGCTTTAAATGTATCTTCCATAAATTTATGAATTGAAAAATTGTCACTGGGGACTCAGGGGGCTCCTAGAAGAGGAGGGAGGCACAGGCCAGCATAAACAGGTCAGGCACTGGTCCACCCCAATGGCCCGAGTCACTAAAACACGCGAGCTGCTGAACTGATTCACATCGCCTTTGCTTTCAGCGTTTGGATGTAATAAGGTGAGTCAGGTTCCCTGGGACCATCTTGGGCACTCAATGAGACCCACCCACATAGGTCTAAAAATATTGTGAGCAGAACTGAGTGATGGGATACCCTTGGCTGTTTTCTAACACAGGTGCACACAGAAGACTTCCCATTCTAAAAATCATAATCAAAATGACCACAAGCTTTGGTTATAAAAAGCACAATTTTTACAAATTGGGCTATGAACTCCAAAACTAACAATGTTTGATTTCCAATGGATTTGTGTTTCATGACTTCCCGGTATATTGCTGAAACAAGGGCTCAAGTGGGAAACAGGTGCCAGAGGGAGATGTTTGAAGCATTCTAACTGCAGGAAAAGCAGGTAGAGTTTGCTCCTTAAAGCCCAGAGGATCTGCACAGAAGAATGTGATAAAAGAGACTTTTCTGGTATCCATAAGGCATGAGGTCCTTAGTAAATCTTTCTCCATGGTTAAAGTACACCTGTGTCACAAACTGGAGTGGGACAACAGGTGAGCTTGTACTGCAACTTTCTTCTCCTCAGCAGGGAGGACTGTAAGGTCAATTCTCTTTTACTGGCTCCGAAACACCACCCAAGAAGTGTGTGTGGGACTGGTCAGAAATCTGCAGGAAGCAAGCATCTGTGAGCCCACTGTCCCTTACACCATGCAAGTGAAATCTGAGTTCAAAAGTTACTGAGGGGATGCCATCAGATCTGCTTATACAAGTGGCAGCATTTCTTCATTTGGTTTGGACAGTAGCCTTCAGAAAGGAGGAAATACCTCTGCTCATACCAACAGCTGATAATATCAAGAAAGAATACTTAGGGGAAAAAAAAAGGGGGGGGGGATAAATTACAGTTTCTTTCCTATTTTTTTGTCATTTGCTTCCTCTCCCATTAGAAATTCGAAAAAGCAGTTTGACAGAAAGGAAATCAATAAAGACTTGACCAAAGTTGTTGCTATTGGTATAAAAATTGATGGAAAATATCAGTGAAACCTCAGAGCCAAAGTACTTGCTGGTATCTGATTTGGCACCGATGAGAATTCATTCTCTGTTGTGTTGCGCAAGTCTGGACAACTAGACCTGGAAGTTATGGATCCCTTTGGCAGTCCAAAGCAAAGGGGTGCAGAACTCATGTGAGACTACAGCATTGAGAGGGCTGGATAGCTGAGTTGAGCACACAGGAATTAGGAAAAATTAAGGCTTCCTGCGTATTGTGCGCCTAGGATACACTCAGGGTGGGGCTCAGTGAACGGGTAATGGCTAAGTCTTTCCCCGTTATACTTCTCATTCAACATGGCCCTGTGCCCTATTCCTGGGACACCAGCCAACCTCTGCTCAAGTATGGCATGATTAATTTCTTTGTGGTGCTCATCACTAATCTGCTGGTGCTTTGTAGGCATCAATGAACGTCTTCGGCATTTTACCTTGTCCTACAGGGATCAGACAGGAAACTGGGGCCCAGTGAGATTAAGGTCAAAATTGTCTGGTAATTCATAGTGCCCAGCTTGAGACAGCCAGGATCCTATAGCAGAGGAGTCCCATTTTAGCAGAAGATTACATGTTCAGTGTCCGGTGACTTCAATTATGGTTGCGAGAGCAAAGCGTTTCTCCAGATCACAAACTGTGCGTTTCCCATGAGCTTATGAGAAAAATAGGAATAATGGGCTCTGAGAGACACTAGGTTCAACTGACTTGCACAGCTTCATGGAAGAACCCTGTAACAGATTTAACAATTCCAGGTCTTGTTTGCTTTTAACCTAAGACTTTTTATAGATCTTACCTTTTTGCTTCATACATTTCATTTTCTCTAATGAGCACGCCAAAGGTATTACAGGCCAAAGCCGCACAGAAGTTGGAAGCCAGTGGAGGAGATGTATATACACACACGTATATGAAATATTGTGGGGAATGTAACTGAAGACTGTTGCAATGACTAGACATAAGGGCAGAAGCAACCCAATCATCATATAGGCATTGCCTCACTTTGCTGTGCTTAGAAACCCCAACTTTACTTTTCCACGGGCTTTTCTTAAGCCTGAATCTGACACTTGGGAAAAAAGCCTTTAAAATATTATCATTCTATTAACTTTTCTTTCCCCATATTCCTTCACCTGCAAAGTCTGTGCTTCAGTTATCATCAGTCCAGATGTGCAGTCACGGGGAGCCATTAAAGCTTCTGAAATGACCTAAAATAACAGCTCGAATTTTACAGCATCAGAACTTTCAAAGTCCATTATCACAGCACCAGGCAGGTGCTGCAAGGTCCAAACCAAGACTCCAGTGGACTTTCTCCCTGGAAAGAAAGGAAATTCCTTCTTTTCAAGGGTACAGCGTTCATATATCTAACCCTGCAAGGAAATCATTACAGATGCTGCGGCACATTTATGGGTAAGAAACATACAGCGATAGAAGTGAAAGTTTTCATGTCTTTGAGACTTTCAAGAGAGAAAAGGTGGGAACCTCAAACTCCTGCTTGGAAAGGAGAGGAGGAAAGAGTCCTCTGAGGTAACCAAAAAACCCAGTAAGACCAGTACCAGAGTACGGCAGCTTACAGATGCCTGAGAAGCAAGGTTTGGGACAAGGATGAATGGGGCACAGTCACAGAAGTCAGTGGTGTAAATGGTTGGTGTTCAGTAGGTCAAAAAGGTATGTGGAATAAGGGGAGGAAATGTTATACCAGCATAAGGACAGCAAATGTCAGCACTGAGGTTAATCACACGCAGCTCTAATGAGCCTGCGGCAACATCCCCTTCCAGGGTTTCTTCCTGAGAAATAAGCTGATAGGAACCAATAATTTATTGTCAGACTTTACAGAGATAAATCACCGGATTAATTACAGAAAGCCAAGAAAAACAGACTGATGTTCTTCTCGTCTTGCCTTTTTTTTTTTTTTTAAGGGGAAAATATTTCTACCCACAAACAGGTAATGCCTGAAATAACAATCATGTGAAGATGGGATTACAGAGTATTCCCGTGCTTCAAAATCATACTCTTTGGGTTATTTTTGCCAATAGCTGAATCATCACAGAAAAGGAAACAATCCATGGTTATATCTTAGAAGAAGTGTTTTGCATTTAAAGTGGTGCCCAGCCAAAAGCACCTCACGGAAGCATCTTCTGTTTCTCTTGGCCTTTTTGACTAATCCTAAAGTCTTTATAGGCCAAAAAAATCCTTGCAGGCATGCTCTGAGGAAATCCATAACAGAGGCAAAGGCTGCACGGGCTCACAGGTCCTTCCTAGGCCCAGTTTACAATACACAAAAACCTGCTTTTAATTCCAGGATGCAGTGCCTGCGGGCGTCTTCCGACTACTTGAGCCAGCAATAAATCCTTGACACCATAAGGGCAGGGAACTCAGAAATAAGTGGTATCCTAACAGCAGAAAGGGCTATTTTTTCAGGCAGCAGTGGATAATAGTTTGGATTAAGTCTAACAGAGGCCCCAAACAGCATAATATTCCCCCCTGCACCCTACAGGTCCCAATCCCACCAGTGGGGAGCCGGGGTAGTATGAAATGAAGAGCTGCAAATACCCCCCACTCTTCTTCTCCAGCCATGGTCACGCATGAGGGACAGGAGGAAAGCAAGCACCCTGCTAGAAGATGGAGCCATTTTCTGCATCAGGTCTGTTCTTCAGGCTTCCTGCAGACTCAAAGACGTGGATCGCTTCATAGGGTATGATCTGACCATGTTTCCAGGCTTTTGGGGGGACTCTCAAGGAAAGAAACTTTTCTTTGTTAAAGAAGTAAAAGCTGAGAGTCTCTAATCCTATGACTCCAGGAGCTGGGGCTCTAGGTCTGATCTTTTTTTTTTTTTTTTGGTTGAATCTTTTTTTCCTTCCACACTTGGTAGCATGAACGTGTGGAAAGCAGCCAGGAAAGCTGCACTGGCAGGAGGGAGGACAGACCAACTTGCCATCAGTGGTGCTCGTGGCAAAAGCTGTGGCAGGTAGGACAGTCTGAGACAGACCATCACTTCATTTTCCTTCCCAGAGGTGTTACAAGTTATTCCCACATCTGACAACTCCTCTGGACCTTTCTCTGTGTGAGAACCGCGTTGGGTTCTGGAGCCTCTTCTGTAATGAGCGGGAGCTACAGAAAAAGCCTTCTACAGAACTGTTATAGGAATGCCTCTGAGAGCCTGAGGATTGTGCATCAAGTACACTAGAAAAATCTCAAGACTTTTTGGCAGCTGAAGCATCGACATAAGTGGATGACAGTAAATTGTCCTGAAAATTATGAACTTAAAAAAAAACCACAAAAAAACCCACAGAAAAATGCTTTAAACACAACGTTTGCTTCTAATGTAGGTAGTCTAAGTTAAGCATTTTATATGTTTTGGGTAAAATGTTATAACAACAGTGATGTAGTTAAGAACAAGGGGTTTTTCAATTTTAAACCTATTTATATGCACTTGTTTATAAAAACTGTCTTTGAGAATGAAATTACTTATACCAGGGCTCAGCTCAGCTGTGATTTTTTTTTTTAGAAATTGTCATTAGAACTCAGCAGGGGGTTAAATGTTGAGTTTAAACATAACTTGTTAAAACTCGTATTACTGGAAAGCCAGAAAGTTTTGGCAATGAAGACACTATACCTATATGTACATATACCTACATGGTTCAGTTTGAGCTAAAGACAGGCAAAAAAATATTGCTCTATAGATAGCAAACTAAGACAGAACATTTGGGCTAGCAAAAAAATGAGGGTAGAGCCCACAATCAGACTTAGATCCTCTTATTGCCAGCCTGATGTTTCATTCACCTGCCCCAAACTCCTTTTCGGGTAGAGAGAAGGATGACACCAGATGCATGTCTGCACCAACCCTTGCTCGCATACTCTTTCTCTTCACAGAGATGGGTTTGACATGGAAACCTTAATTTCAATATATAGTACAGCAAAACCAGTTACCTATGGATGCATCACACGACAGAGGAACTGATCATTCATGCCATTCTGGAAGGCAGCTCATGGTTGCCCCTTCCATACACATTATCCTTCAAGGTATGTCTAACTGCAATGGGAGGAAAAAAAATCATTATGAGTCCCTTTTCATAACTACTGAGGCAAAAGTTCTGCAGGATAACCACATAGATTCCACAGTAAACATCTAATTCAGCTAAATATTTTTGCACCAGTGCAGCTTTCCACTGAGCTCAGTGCTAACGTGGCCTATGCACAGCTTAGCTGTCCAGGCTTAGGATGAGTGGTAGCTGGCTGTCCAGTTTTTCTTCTTTAGTTTAATTCTGTGCAAGTTTTCATATTGATTTTCACAGAAGCAGAAAGAAGTCCTTAAATTGGTATGTTTATAATAGTGACTCTTCAGAAAAGTTAAAAAACTTAGCATAGAATTGCCTCTTTTTAGTGCAGTTAATCTCAACCTATCACCACGCTGGCAATGTTTTCTTGCATTAAGTTTTATTAGGATTTGCTGCTGGCTTTGCAGAAAACATAACATAGATGCAGAATCTGCTGACACACAAACCTTTCATAACAAGTAACACGGCTGCTACTCCAGCACTTATTTGGAAAGTGGTTACATCTTACATGACTAATTGATTAGGATGGAAAAGGTTTCCCTAATTTGCTGTTCTATTGGATACACAGAATAGCACAACTCTTCACTAACACAAGCAGGTCCAACAGATGAGATGCTGTTTAAAATGCAGTTCAGACCGAATTAAGTACTGAAGGACACTAAACTCCGCTTTACAAGAAGGAAGGATCTGCCAGGGCATTGACCAAACAACTGTCAAAAATATCTTTCTAGATAACCTGGTTGCTTCCCATAAGACTACAAACATGCCAGACAAGCAATGTAAGATAAAACACATTTTTCTTTCTATAGTGGGTGCCCAATCTGAAGCCTACAGACCTTGTCCTGCCTGCAGCGCCTTTGGACTGTGGAAGAAGTCTTAAGATGTGGTGTCCCTCAGAGTCAAGTCACTGGAGCTGGAGCAACTACAGGGTCCCTCCTGGACCAGGACACACATCCCAGCACTCAGCAGACCAAAGCTGTCACCACTCAGGGGCTGAAACTGCAGCTGCAGCTGCTATCATGCTCTAACCTTTCCTCAAGACCTTCTTGCTGCTCTAGAAAAGTGCACAAGAGCGACAAAAGACCTGCACCACAGATAGCACAACTGCTTCTGAGTCTGGCACAGAATGAGACATCGAGACCAACACATACATGTAAGCACAGGGAACCGCTCCTGGGCTTGGGCCAGAGTAACCCAAGGCCATTTTTGAAAGAGGTCCGCAAACATCAAAGTGGGATTTAATTTTGATACTTGGCCCCTGGGCTCACATCGGACCCGTATATTAGCTCCCCATGATCCATGCTTTGGAAATCCTGACCAAGAGCTTTAAAATGCACTAGCGTACACCCACAGCAAGCTTTCAGGCTTTGAAATTTTACAGACCAGCTGTACTCTAGCACCATCCACTCACTGATGCAAGTACCAGGCTGCAGGAGATGAGCAATGCAAACTACAGGAAAGGTATCTTGGAAGAGCAAAAAGAAAACTTATTCCATGGCTGGTAAGTTTTTCAGCACATACATCCAAAAAACAAATGTCGGGGAGTGGGAGGAGAGATGAGCAAAGAGATGAATATCTGAGTGTTCTTTCTATTGATTAATCTGATCCAACCCTCTGCCCTGCTAATGACCTTCCTTTTTTAAATTACAAGCTGCTCCTGTGTTGAAGACTTGAATGGAATTCACCTCTAAGCATTTGGACCTTAGTTGGAAAACATCACTGTTAACATTAAGAAGATAGTCAGATATATGCGGAAATTGGAGCAGGTTCCAAGAGGAAGCTATTGTAGCAATTACCTTTTAGTAACTTAAACTTTGACATCTTTAAGAGTTTCATTTAGTCATACAGGCAAACCTACAATCTGATAGAAGCAATTAAAACTAAGCTGCTTCTTAGAGTGCATTGAAGGGAGTCTGGGCTGTCCTTCTCATGCAGATACGGCACTTAAAGGAACTGTCTGCGAGCCCACGCTCTGGGATGTCTCCCCCAACCTGTTTAATAATGCAGAGCTGTCTGTTAAGATCCAACATACAAACTGGGCAACAGGTGGAGGTCAGAAACACTGGGCAGCAGCAAATTGGACACGCAAGCACTTGGATCCTCCTTGTGATTTCCTCCAGCCAACGAGGCTGAGAAATGCTCAGTAACCCAGGGAAGCCAAATGGACCCAAGTCCCGCCACAGCAGAGAGCAGTGGGAGAGCAGTACAGCCCCTGCTCTGAAGACCAGTGGGTCCAGTACATCAGAGCAACCCAGGCATTTGAGAAATGCCGCCACTGGGCATTTCCCACTTCCAACAGAGCGGTTTGGGGTTAGGCACCCAGGGGAAGACACTGACTGAATGCACTTACCATTAGGACAAATGTTTGGGAAGCATCCAACCCTCCTTGCTTCAGGCAGCACCTAAAAAGACGTGCCAAAAACTGTACCTTCCCTTATCACCGGCAGGTTTGCAAACTTATATCCATTTTTCTCGGGCAAATGTTGTGCTTTACTTTATGAACTCTCATATGTCTGCAGCACCCTGCTACAGGTCTGGCTGTTTGCAGTTGTAGCCCCTTCATCTTCTTGCTAGATAAAAACGAATAAGAGTCCTCTTGCCTGTTTTTTATGGCAGGGGTATGAAGAGGGCTCGGGGGAAGGGAGATACTGTGTGCCACTGATCCAATTAGAATTTCTCTTCTGTGACTGTGGGGGACCAAGAATTGCTCACAGCATCCCAGATGCGCTTGCAGGCAAAAGCTCTACAACTGCTAGAGGCTGCTAATTTGTTTACTTTATTTCAAAATCATAACTGTTACTTTACTCTGGAAGAAATTAAAGTTATTAGGTTATGTAAAACCCATTTCAACATAAGGCAGATAATTAAATCAACTTCTTGAAACTTAGAGCATCGGTACATTTTAGCCAATAATTTGTTTTGACATTGCTTTATGAAAGCAGTTCTCCTCAGCTGTACCACCTAGTCATTTAACATCTACTTCCTTAACTTATTTCCATATTTCCAAATGCAGCTCAAATTAACTGTAGATTGTAGAAATCACTTCACCTAAAACAGTTATCCAGCTGCTTGGATGTGACAGGAGCTCAGACCAGGCTACAGTTTTCCAACCTCATGTGTTAAGAGTAAAATTTGCTTCCATGTCAGTGCTATAAATATAAAAAACCCACATCTTCCTCAGAATGTGTATATGAATAGTCCCATGTACAGGAGTATGAGTGGTTGTAGCCATAATAATTATTTCTGTAATAAATATTACTTTCATTTTTGAAGACAACAATTTCTGCTTGCACTGTAGCTCCTCACTAAAGTCCTTTGCATTCAGTAATCAAATAACTCAGGGCAAGGTTTGCTCCATAATGAAGAGCAGCAGTTGACTGTGTACTGTTGAACCTAATTTCCATCAGAAAGATATAATTGCAGTGTTACTTTAATTTCTGGTTAGAAGACTAGAAATCATCAACACAAACCAATTTGCAGCAGAAACACTCATATTTTTCAAGTGCTTTTTGAACTACAGATGATACAAAAATCATCTGGTTCTTAATTACATCAATCTCACTTATCTTCATCTTGAAATAGACACAAACTAGACCTAAAGAAAACAGAACAGATTTATACAGTTATTAAATCTTCTGGAAAAAACAGAATCCTGTATCTTTTGTAGGATACAGGATTCCCATCCTGCTGTTTTCAGTCAAACAACTTTGAGATTTTTCTCTGCTAGGAGTAGAAATACACATTTAATAAGCATAAACCTAATGCCCCCTGTTGGTTATATATAGCTAAAAACCTAGCCTATGCACATAGGGATTCCTGCATCTGTTACACCTAACAAAAGCATTGTACAGAACGTTTAAGATTTTATACAGGCACAGAGATTATGCTCTGGATTCATCTGGATGCATTTCTCACCTCCTCTACAGGCAAGGAGCCACATCCCGGTACACATGATGCTTCTGTGTGTACAAAGCTAGTCCTAATCACAGGAGTGCTCTCTAATAACCTGTCCTGCAGGCTCAAACACTGCACATGGCAATCAGCAGTCATATAGCCTAGGGCCTCTGCGTTACCTGATGGAATAAGTCAAAATGCTAATTGTGGGTCAGGTGTTTAAAACAAAAGCTACTTGGGGTTTTTAGCTTTTCCATAACACATTTCAGTAGTTTCTGAGGGGACACTCCAACTGAAAACTAACAGCATCTTCAGCTGGGTAAGTTTTCTGTAGTCATTTTATCCTAAATTTGGAATTGCCCTTTATTAAAAAAAGCTCCAGGAACAAGTAAACAAAAATACCCAAAATGATGCGAAGCTTTTTCACCAGAACATTCTTTGGCCCACAGCACTCTTTCTGTTCAGTGAAGTGCTTCGCCCAGCTCTGGCCAGCAGAAGACACGGAAAGACTCCTGCTACCTGTGGTCTCAGAGCAGTAACAAAGCCAAGAATTTCAGAGGTGAGAATCACTTCTGCAAGTGACAGGAGTTTGCTCGCACCCATCTTTGTGCTTTTGCCTTTCAGCAAGGATGCCCAAAGCTGAACATTACCTGTCCCTCCCAGCCACATCCCCAGTGGAGAGTGCTGACCAGTCCTCCGCAGCTGGCTGAGCATCCCTCCCTCAGAAAGACACCACACAGTAGGGAAGTAATAAAGACTTCAGACCTGGGCAGCAGAGCAAAACACAAAGACCATTGCCTTGTCTTGGCCTGGAAATAGCATCAGAATTGGAGACACACAGCAGGAATTACCACCCTCTCAGATTTTGCGGCAAATGCTGCCATTAAAATAGTTACATTTGTGAGGAGTGCTCTGCCATCTCCCGTTATTTGAATCTGTGATGCTACAGACTCTGTGTTCATCAGCAAGGAAGCCCAGAGCTGGGTACCAGCAAATGCCAGCCTCCTGCGGACATGCCTGGCCTCCACCATACAGATGGCTAAACTGTCCAGAGCCTAAGTGACTTTCAGTGTCATGCTGTGAAACCACAGCACAGCCAGGAGCAGGAGGCATAAATCCCATTTCACTCCCTTACCTTGGCTCCCGGAGCAGCTGCCTCTCATTGGGGGATAGCCTCACCTCTGTCTTCAGGTTAAAAGCATGCCAGTGATATCAGGATTAGGACCAACAGGGACAAAATAAACTCATTATGAAATGACAGAACATTGAAATGCAGGGGAATGCCAGGAGGCATTTTGTGACTGCTGGTAGCCCAGCAGATGCCTATTGCTCAGCAAACGTGGTGGGGTCTTGGGCACTCCCTTTATCCTTTCCGAAAAAATGGAAAGCAACCACATACCCAAACAGACCTCATCTCCCTCAGCCACACCATGCACAGCCAAACCCAGTACTTTTGGCTTGTCCTGCTTAAACGATAGCAGAGCTATTTTTTGCTGCTTGCCTTAACCCTCCACACCTGGCTGACAGAGCTACTCCTCACCCGTGCTGGGTACAGCTTTTCTCAAGCCACCCGGTTCACCTCCTGCCAGGCTGTAAGTGGCACCCATCCGCAGCAGGTCCCTGTGGTGCTGAGACCGCTGGGCACCCAGGATGAGAGCCCATGAGCCCCCCAAGTGCTACCCAACCCCTTGGTGCCCTGCAGACTACCAAGCATCACCTGAGACCAGAGGCACCAAAACTCTTCCTGATTGTGAAAGTTCCCTGGAGCTGTGCCTGTCCGTGTGCCCACAGCAGCCACCAACACCGTGACACGGGGACACCACCCTCCCTGGGCATAAACCCCCTCAGGACCTCCGTCGGCTCCAGCACCAGCCATTCTGCAATGGAAGGTGCAGCTGCTGCAGCACTGGCAAAACCAGGCCCTGTTTGTCCAATTTTATTGTTTACTCAACTGGACCAGGAGGAGGGGGAGTTGCTGCTCATTCAATCACCTGGATCTCATCCTACCTAGATCAGAGGGGTGGCTGGTGCAGGCTTTGATGCTGCACCCTGGGAACCAATGTCTGTGAGCAAGTACCCACCCTCCAGTCACCTCCATCCTCTGCTGGGTTTGGCCAAAGCCAAGTTTCATACCCAAAGTCTCCCAATTCCCCACCTCTGGCATAGCTGAGCTGTGCCAGAAGCGTGAGTGATAAAAACATACAGGTTCCTTAATGGCAAAAGTGCACGGAGAAAGATGTCATGACTGAAATTATTGTATAAAACACGGCCAACGTAGAACCAAGCTTTCGGCATTTCTTTGAATCAAATCCAGCAAAGCCTCATGACTGAAACAATTTTGCAATAGCCAGTTGTTCCTTCAGCAAAAGCAAATGTAGTTTCCTCTCTGCCCTTAATTTGAAAGCATCCTACATTAGATGATTTTTTGGACATTCATTAATGAAATATAAATGCTATCGTTAATTAGCCAATGATATTCCTTTGCTGGTTTTGACATAAAAATATCTCTACTGAGCCACTCTTGAACCAGCATTATTTGCATAGAATTAAAATTTTATTTCAGGTTCTTTGATAGAAGTTTGGGGAACTTTTTGCTCTTTCTGGCTCTCCCCCCTCCTGTAATTTTAAAATAAATTCAAGAAATCTCATCAGTGATAAGAGAGAGGGGAGACACTGAGAACAGTATCTGGATTTATCTGTTACAGTGTTTTGTGTAATCCAGTCTGACTTTATTCCATGCTGGGGAACCTGATGTTTATCGTCATATGTTGTCCTTTGTGACCTCTAAGACCATGAAGATAAGAAGAGCAAAGCTTTTAAAATAATGCAGTGTCATATCTCTAAAAGATTCCTGTAAATCTGCCTTTGAGGCTGGAGGGAGGGAAGGATAATCCAACTGAAAAAAAGCTTTAAAAAACACATGTGATATGCTACAAATCTATGTAACCGCTCAACAAAACTGGAAGAAAAAAAGCAAAGAAGCACCTGCAAAGGAGCACTGCAAATGGCACGTAATGCAAGCAAACAATGAAGAAACTCTTGCAGCCTTTAAGGACCTCGAGTGAAATGCAGAATGCTTAAAGTTGGCTTGGCTCGCTCTCTGCTTGATTTGAATTTCAAGCTCTGATGTACAAAAAGCTTTGTCTCAATGAAAGGTTTTGAAGTCCTGCAGGACTGACTGCCTGGGTGCTTTTGCTTTGAAGCTGTCTAAAGCTTCCCTTGTCATCACTGTTTCACATTAAAATATGTATTCTCCATTGCAGGACTTAGCAAATAGATTTTCAGTTGTTATATTTCTTTCCCCTCTAGTCAGATTGGTTTTTTCAGGCTCCAAGTATATGCAGATTTAATGGAGAGATCTTTAAAAAATAATGCTTTCCTTAGAGAAAATAATAAGTTAAAAGCCATTTGTTGTCTCCTGCTGGCAGATTTTTGCCAACAAAACCAGAAAACGTAATATAATCAGAATGATCTATGCCGTAAAACAAGACTGTCTGCCTCTTCTAAACCATTCTTTCCTCCTGGTTACATCAATTCCTAACACTTAAGTGTTTCCGTGATTTCAGCTGCCTTCCAGTTGACACCCAAGCCCAGTCCCAATGAACTGAGCAGAAGACAGTGAATGCACATGATGGTTAACATCATGGGCTCTGCTGCTTCCCTGAGCCCTGCATTTCAGGCTCAGTGCTGGGTCCTGGCCCTCACCTGAGACCGGTTCTCCCTCTGCCAAGCTCCAACAGCTCCCACATCCTCCTGGCTAACACAGGGTATATTTGCCTTTCCCTCTTCTTGCAGCCTTTTCTTTCTCCCTCCACCTCATGCTCCTACTCATTCCACTCTCCTGTTTTCCTCCTTTTCATGACCCAAACACGTGACGTCTTGCCTCTTAATCTCTTCTTCTTGGACTTAAATCCTCCACCTGCATCTTCCAGTGGTGGAATGGATTCAGAATGGATAAACACAACAGATTCAGAAAACAGCACTGCAGTTGAATGAACCACCAAACTTACCCAAGGATATGAAGTTTTGCCAAAGGAAGAAACACATTCCTGTCTTTCATGTTGTATATAATGAGTAATAGCGATCAGGATCTGAAGATGATCTTTACCCATCACCAATTATAAGCAGATTTTAGGCAAAGTGTCTTGTGTTTTAGAAATGTAAATACACTGTGATGACTATGAGCTGGCATAATCAGACAGATCAGCAAGGAGCCGCATCAGTGAGAAACACCCTTAAAAGAGACTAGACCAAGTTTAACTGCAGCACAAGCAGATGTGTCTCCAGTTACTCCATTGCCTTTGCTTAGGAGGCTGAATTCCACCTACTAATTGTTGCTTCTACCTACACCTCTGCTTCTAATGAATAAGATTTACTAATCCCACCCTGTGCAGTCCAAATAGAGACTCAATGTAGAAAGTATTAGCTCCAATTCTTTTTATTCAAATCTTCCTCTATATTTTCCTTTACTCCACTTACTAAATTATTTCTCAAATCCTGCAGATCCAAGTCACCCTTTTGTTCTGAAGCCCTGTTCATGGCAATAAACCCAGAAACCCAGACCCTGTATAATATCCCTTGGAGATAACAGCGAATAACCACACTGCAACACCCCATATCTGAGGTGGGCCCCAGTTGTTAATACGGAGTTTGTCACAGCAGCTTCACAGTCTGGTTCTCTGCCACCCACTTTGCACCTTCACCTGCCATCCCTCCTCTTTTCCCCTCCCATAGTCCTGAAAATACTTCTTTGTGGCTGGCAGGCTGTGCTAGGGTTTCAAATGCAATGCTCCCTTATTCTCCTTCCCCAGCTACCAAGATGTGAGCAACGTCTACCTATGTTATTTGCAGTTGAAGAAGGACCGGCTGAAAAATGTATTTTCTGCTTCCTCAATCTCCAAATCGCACTCTAGGCTGTCTCCTCCACCAGCCTGTCTTCACATCTGCCTCTGCTTGCTCCCCCCCTGCCTCCAGAAACCTCTTTTCATCCTGTTTCCCTTACCTCCTCTCTAAGAAGACATCCCTACACCTCCCCTTCATTTTTCCCAACCCCATTTCAGCCCCATAAATCTCCCCCCGTGATCTAATCCCTCCCCATCCCCTTCCTCGTTCTGCATACAGGAGCTCCGCTTCATACACAGGACCTGAGCATCACCCCTTGTTTCCCTTTGGTGCTGCAAATCAACCTCCCCCCCGCTCCCCAGCACTCACGGGTAACCTGCCATCCCTTTGGAGGTGAAATGACCCAACTGCTTCCAGCATTTACATCCATCCAGCAGCTTTTGGTAGAAATCACTTGAGCAGCTCTGGTTTATATCCTTCTGAGGTTTCTTAAACCGCTGCCCAGCTTTGATTTACTTGTCAAGCCCCTAGACTTTCTGTATTACTCCCTATTCCCTTGTTAACACAGCTTACTTACTGTTGTTAGCTTTTCACAGCTGCTTTGCATTGTGGAGAGATTTTCACTAGGTTCACAGGGATATCTAAAGCTGTTCTCTTCAGCTAGGAGGCCCCAAATAACTCAGACCCTGCGTGCAAGGGTGGCACCAGTCTATGCTGATTTTCAATTTCCTCCAGTTTTCTTAGCTCAGAGCATCTCAAATGGCAGATTTTGAGGAATTAATATGAATCTGGAGCATAAGTAGATTTTGCCGGAAGTTCACCAAGCTCCAAGACACATGATGTTTTCCACATTCCTGCAGGACATCTCACATTTCTCACTGCTTTCCCAGGCTCTGAGGGACCAGCGTGTCAAGACAGCACGCAATTCTGCCTGGGCCATCAGAGGCAGAGGCAGAGGCTGAGTACTGCTTCCTGCTGAGTGGATCTCTATAAAAGAACCCAGAAGACCTGAACAAATAATAGAAAAAGTGGTAAACTTGCTTGGAGGGTGCTGGTGAAAAATAGGCGTCACCTTATTTTATGTCCTTCTGGGATTTCTCAAGCAGCTGTTCGGTTCTAACTAACTTAAGACGTTTGTTAAGGCAATATGTCTTTTTAAGTTGTAGTTTCCTTTTTTGAAAGGTGTTTCTATTCAATGGTTTTTCACCTATCAAACTTAAAACTTTGACGATAAAATTTAGGAAAAAAAACCAAAAGAGAATGATGTATAGGTTTATTTAGACAGCTGGGATTTTTTCCAGGCAGGCTAACACAAGACAACATGCAAATACACCACTCCAGTTCCATCGATGTGAACAGAGCTAGTCCAAATAGAATCAGGTAAGGGTAAGAGCCTCTTAGTACAGTTTAAACTGGATTATTTAGCCATCTGCAGAGAGGTCTTTTCTTCCCTAATAAGCAGCTGGGTACTTCTTTAGCCAAACTGAACACCCATTGAAGCACTACCAGTGGAGCAGATGTTTGTCCTGATAGTGAGGGTACGAAGGAGCTGGAGAAGCATTGACATGTTTCCTCAGCCTGTGGTCACAACCTCTTAGGGGTCCACTGAGTATTTCTAATATGAAGTTTTCCAAGACTTATATAGCCAGATGACCCCACACAAGTGCTGTAGCAGTCTGAACCATTTCTTTAAACTTTCCACTGGACCGCTCACCAGGTCCAAACACTGCATGCCAGAATGACACCTGAGACTGAAGAGAAGGATACAGGGATGTTTCTGATTCCCTGGCAGCAGTGAAAAATGATAACTTGAGCAATCTGATTAAATCAGATATATGAAACTAACCCATTGTTTTTTCTGCCTTTGAGAGCAGCTTTTGCAAGGAATTTCATCAAGAGAAAGTCAAGCCACAAATGAGCTCGTATGACCAGAACCAACCGCAAATGGTTTACTGCTCTGGTTGTTATTTAATAAAATATGTGAACCAGTATTAAGCTTTTAAAGGGATTTTCATGAGGTTTTATGACATGTCTTTTTAATTTTTAATGGTTACTTTCAAAATGTGACAGTTTCCAGAGTTACGTGGGGGGTGTACCTGACTGCACCACCTTTCTGTTTCAATACACCCTATTCTTTTTGTGTTTCACATGTAACCTTTGGCATGCAGATTACCATATCAACAAGCTGGTTTATTTTCTGTCGCAATGTGGAGCCAAAGTAGCTCCAAAAATCAGGTGTGTTGCTGCTGAGAAATGTGTTAGAAGCAGCGAAGCTGTTGTGTTTTTATGACATGGAATAAAAACATGAGGACAAAAGACTGAGATAGTACCTCAGATGAAAGACCCATTGTCATGTTTCCAGCACTGGCTGAGAACAGATGTATGGGAAGGAATACAAGAGCATAGCAGGCTTATGAAGATATAGTCCCGGGTTACTGTACAAAACTGTGATATTTTGCAGTTCAGGAGCTTCCTAAGCCAGAGGTGTTTCCTCTGCATTTAATATCTACAGGCAGGTTCTTCTTCCATGAGTTTGTCTAGCTGCTTTTTGAACGCTGAGCCAAATATCTGAACCAAAAGTTTTGTTTGTTTGTAATAGCTAATCTGAGGGCAGCAGCTGCCATCAGGATTGATTCTAAGGAAAAAAAAAAAAGTATAATAAATCTCATTATTGATGCATTTGGCTTCCAGGGAAACAAAACCAAAACAAACTGTGCCAAACAATAAGCATTTCTCAAAGAGTTAACTCTTACATATATAAATAACAAATTGTAAATAACAAGACCCTTTTCTATAGCTCCCACTGGCAATTTCCAATAAGAGTCCTTGAGATTAATGGGAAAAATGAAAGAAAAGAAAAAAACAACCCTGAAAATTCTAATTGCAGACAGTTTATTCTTTTTTTAGTTTCAACAAAAAAAAGCATCCCATTTCAATCAGCACTACCAAGCTCTGTCTCAGAGGACAAAAATATCCCATAGAAATGAAAGTTGTCAGATATATAATGTCACTTCATGTTTCTTGATCTTTCTTCACTGTTTGCGAAACACATTCTCCCAAAATGAACAAATTTTATGTGGATCCCCAAAACCCAGGTAACCCACAACTGCTGAGCTGACAGCTACTGTACCACTGAAATGCGATGAAATGGCCAAGGCTGAGCATCTGGCACGGCTGGGCTCTACGTTTCTTACCTTACAAATGCTGCTCAGCCCAAAGTTAATTTACGTCTGAAAATACCTCCTAATTGTTTTCCCCTGCCAGAAACCATCTGATCGAGAAATCTGTATGGGGTATATTTTCTCTTGGTCTGTATTTAACCACAGTAGCATATTTCTACAGGAACATCACTATGTTTTATAGATGTGCTGGTGCTGCCACAAGCTTTTCTCATTATTGCTTCCAAAAGCTTATGGTCAGAACCAACCGCAGCTTTTCCTGTATGAGCGCTCACAGCTAGACGTAGACAGACGTCACTGTATGGTATGGGATACATCCTTTCCAATCTGTGTATTGTTTACTTTTGCAAATGCAAGACTTCTGAAGGGATAAACAACTGATTTCCCCCCTTTGCAGCTGTATAACTCCAAGCCTTTGCACAGATGCATCCTTTACATCTTGTTTGAAATGAATTGGCAAACCTTGAAGGGAAACAATGGTTTCGCCGTCTCTGAATCATAATGAAATACTTCTTTTATAGACATGCAGCTTTCCGATGACTTTAAAGATCGTTGAGGTTTACTCTTTGATCACACACACAGTGCAGACATAAACTTGAGGTAAGAGTTTTCATACCAATTCCACGTAAGGAAAGAGGCCACCCAGAAGGGCCAGCTGAGCCTTGGACCCTGGTTTTGGAGAACAGAAGTAAGCCTTTTCATATTATATTGGATTATATTATATTATATTATATTATATTATATTATATTTTAATACAGGAAGAGTTATAGACTCAACTTTTACCCTCAGCTCCCTGGAACCTCTGTTTGTTAAAAGATCAAGCCAGTACCCAACATTTCAATGAGGCTACTTTTCTTCATATGGTAATAATGTTACATTCTTATTCAATGCTTTCTTTAAAACCTCTGTTGTGTTAGTCGAGCTGTCATTGTTTGGAAGACATTAGGTTATTGGTTCTGCTTTTGAAGCAAGACACATTGAGGAATTAGTTTCTTTTATTATGCTATAAGCTGTCTGTTCCCAACTAACTGCTGCTGCCTTTGCTGCACAAGCCCTCCTGCAGGACCTGTGCCACATGATTTTGGCAGGAATTGCCATCGGGCTTCCAGGGCCTTAAAATTCACTTCTTTTTTTATTTTCATCTTTGTTCTCTTTTGTATTGCTTTTGATGCCTTTTGGTTTTTGAACAACCCCTGCAGAGTGAGATGCCATCAGATGGAGAACACCTCCGAAATATTCATCAGGCCATTTCTGCAAATGACTGCTTGAAGCACGACTGAAGCAAATAGGTTCCCCAATGGGTTAAACACTCATTTTTCTGTAAGATCCCAGCATGACTTCTGAGCATGACCCTGAGCCCCATAAAGGCCATCTGTGACAAGGCAGAAAGCTGATTGCTCAGCTCCCTTCCGTCAGCGATCTCACTGGTGGAAACATTTCAGCCTCTCTACCTGGCAGCAGCGGTTAGCACACAGCACGGAGGGGAGCTCCACTCCTGGGGACGGCAGTGTGGTTCATCCTCCCCACCAGCTCCCTGTATTTGTTCAGCAGTAAAATCTTTAAATCCTTTAGGAAGTAAGTCCTGACTAGCTGAAACCACTTTCAACACAGCCCGGGGTGGGGACAGCTTCTCAAACTGTGTTATGGTTCATCCATATAGTCTCCTTGGAAACTTTTCCATCACGTGCGGGAGTGTTGTTCCACCCAAAAGTCCTTCTCTTTCCATGTCTATGGCAGGCGGCTTTCCCACTTGTCCCTCTACAGCCTTCGATCCACCCCGGAGGGGTGAGGAGTCGGCAGGACAATATCTGGTACTCTGCAGGTTCAGTGGATAATACTTGACCTCAGGCTCCCCCAGGGCTCACAGCTGACTAAGACCTTGGGGAATGTGGCCAACGTCCCATTTTCCAAGGTCAAGGAGGCCAGAAATAGTGACTGCCACTAGCTATGGCATGGAAACCTGCTCCAGACTTACTTCAGCAGGAGAGTAAACAAGACACCCAGAAATGGTGGAATTTGGGGAATTTTCAGCCAATTTGGTGCTGTTCTCCAAAATTATCTTCTTGTGATTTTTGTCTGTGAAATGTTTCTACTACTAACCCTCACCTAAGCACCTGAATTAGGGAATGAGTTACATTGCTTGCCTAATTAAAATATGTAATCCAACTATAAGACAGAGTGTACTCACCACTGCGACAGAAGAGATTAGTTTTGAAAATTTTACCCGCACAGACATAATTCTATTTCAGGATATTCGAAAACAGCCATGGGAAAAATATAAGCAAGCATATGTCACAGGATGTGAAGAAACCCAACATTTCATCCAAATTGCCTGTTGGGCACAGAGTATTGCACCTCATCATCTTCTTAAGGTAATTTTTTTTTTTATTTTTCCCACACAACCACAACGGAGCTGTCTGTGCAGTTTTGCACAGTTCCCCAGTTGATGTAAGACAGTGTGATCTCCAATAACTCTGTTTATGTTAATGGAGGATTTGGCCCAAGGTGTTAAAATATTTACTGCAGAGAGACTCACAGATCTGTTATAATTATGTTTTATCTGCTGATCAAACCTCTGACTGTTCCTAGTGCCTTAATTACTAAACTTGGATTTCTTCCAGGGAGAGATAAACACCAGTAGACAGATGGGCAAAAAAAGAATAATTTAACATTTCCCTGGAGAAGCGACAGAGAAGAAATCATTTAACAATAACCAGAATTAAGTAAAGATTAAGATGTTCAGTAGTCATTGTTCATGAACAAAATCAGACACACTAGAAAGGGGCACGAGCCATGTTACACCCCTGTGTACCCAGCTGGTCCCTGGTGCCTGCCCACTGAGGTTCCTCTTGTCCAGGATCAAATAACCCTTTTTAGTGGACTTTCGACACTTTTTACATGGATTGCTCAAAGGCCTGGTACAATACACCATCAGGAAATTGTTCCACCTGAGGGTTTACCTTCTGATCATCATGACTTTGGCTTTAAAAGCTCTGTGACCTGCTGGTTGCAGTTCTGCTACGCTACACGAGTTTACTAGTCTCCTTGCAATAATTTGTTCCATTTTTCAGCTGAGGATGGAAATTAAACTAAAAGTAATGCACAGGTAACTTGTATTAATCAACACAACTTCCTAATACTACAAAAGGCCACGATGAGATTTCCTGTAAGTTAACATCAGGAAGGCAAAGAGACATCCAGGAATTTTGCAAAGCAGAGCTCCCACCGAACCCTTCTTTCAGTGCCTAGGGTGTTTGGGGTCCACGAACAAGAGCATCAGGAAATCTGTTGCAAGTCCTTTCCTGGATGTATCACACACACATGCTGTTGGCTGCCGGAGAAGAGCTTTCCATAAAGACCTCACATGCACACACTCAAAAAACCCCAACCTAAACAAAACGCTGCTCTGCCCACACTTTTCCTACCCAACGAGATTCCAAGAGCAGAATCTATATGTAGGCAATAGTAGGTTTATTTGCTGTAGCACTGCAAGGTGCTCGGAGGTGGGAAGGACGTGCCAAGCTTGCAGACACTATGTTGCCTGCTTCAAGCAATGTGGTATGGGATATACGCTGCCTGGTGGCTTCCAGTTTGCTGCCCAGAGCCTGCAGATTAATTTTGAAGGGGTCACAAATGGTGGAAAGAGAATAAGACTAACATCAGAGCATTTAAATGCACTTTCACAGAAAAACTATAGGAACCTGTATATGAAAAGTTCTGAAAAAACACATTCTTGAAAGGCAATGTGGGAGTGTTCCCTATCCCCATACCAAATCCCTGTAAAAAGCCTGAAGGAAGAAAGATGAGGGTGTGTTGCTCTGCAGTCTCATCTTTTCTGCTCGCCTGCCCCCCGCTTCCCAGGGGAACTATCTATCCAAACTCGGTAAGCTGAAAGGAAGATCAGCCTGAATCTTACCAAGACCCCACGCACCAGCCAAGAACATGATGTGCATGTAGAAAACAGGGACTGAGAGGGAAAAATCCCACTATACAGTCATTGGTGGACAGGCAGTGTCAAGAGTTCAGTTCATTTGTACGAACTGGTTATTAGGAGACTTGCCAAATAACATGTAAGGCAATGATTTCACTGCTAAAGTGGTCATTCCCTTCAGTGTAAAGTAATTAACCAAATCTGGACCCCGTCCCTGCACAGCACCCAAACTTGCCTCCTCCTGACTTTAATTCGGTCTCTTATTTTGCTATTCCTGGTGCAGGGTATAAAACTGTAAATCACATTTCCTGGAAGAGTAGAGTAAACTACATACCTTGCTCATCATAAGTGACAAGGCAAACACAATTTAAATACAGATGTTTTGAAGACACTGCGTTGGATGTATTTTGGGGGGGGGGGGGGGGGCGGGGAATCAGACTTAACTCTAAAACCATCTGGAACTTTAAAATGAGCACAGATTTCCCAGTTACATCATTACAGTTTTAAAAATAGTCCTCTACATCAGATGCAAAACAATTTACCTGCATTATTAGTCTTCATTAGTTGTATTACTAAACCACTCAGGACCCTTAGCTGTGAACAGCAACCACCATGAGCAAGGCTCTGTACGAGTAACATAGATAATTATATTTTGACCTGGTTTTGACATTTATAGAGTTTGAGCCAAATTCATCCCAGAAGCAATACAAAAGAAGCCAGTGAAATGACACCCTTGGTCAGTTTAGTCCTCCCCCTCAAATCTTCAGTCAATACTCATTTATTTTCTTAGATACATTTCCCATTTCCCCTTTTTAAACACATTCTGGCTCAGACACCACCCTTTAACATTAAAATACATCCTAGAATTTCCTTTTTAATTTTTTTCCTATCCAGAACTCCCTCTTGGTCTTCAGAGTGATACCAACTCTTTCCAAGGGAGCAAAAATGAAGCAAAACCTTAGTGGCAGCAAACTGGTGGCTGCCTGCCTTCAGGAAGTATCTAATGGATTTCCACTCCCTGGCAAAGGAGAAGGCTTCAGCTTTCATGTCCTTTGTAGGTTATTATGGGGCTGTGCATTTCTATGCCTCCGTGAAGCCAAAGAGAAATGACCCTTCAGTTTCTTCGGTAGGTTGTCAGTTGTATACCATACCTACCTTCCTGAGCCAGCTTCAGAGGGCCAGCAACCTGCCAGCCTGGGTTATGGATGGCCTGACTGCCCAACTACTGACATCCTTTAACTAAGCTTTATTTAAAAAAATAACTCTATGGGATAGGGCAAACCAACCAATTAACCAAGAGAAAAAAAAAGTACCTTTTCTTCCCATCCCTTTCAGTGACTTAGGATCTGGGCAGAGATTCTCTCCAGTGTAGGAAAGATTACACGTATTCCAGCTTTTTCAACACCTTCTTTCATAAAGCATAGTTTGCTCAGTCTCTGCTCTTTTTGGGTGGTCAGTGTCAATTCATCATCTTCAAGTAACACTCCACGGCTGATTTCTGTTATTTATTTGATGTTTTATATTATCAGGGACAGATGCTTTCCTGAGTCCTTTCAGAAGTGTTGCACCACTAAATCAGTGAGGTCAGGTACCAAAACAGAGGAGTCTCTACACCAAAGGCTGTTCAACACCTCCAGGGTATTCCTAAATTCCCAGTCATACCGGTGCCACCATGGCAACATTGCTGTTATTGCCCACTTTTACCTCACTTTTATTTAGATATACTCTTAGGATGCAAGACATTATTTCCTCAGTCAGGGCCATTTTATCAGCCACAGAAGAAAGAAAGAAAGAAAAAAAAAAATGACTGTGTATATCCTGCAAGATGTCTTCACAGCTATGGTTTGTTAAAAGCTGAAATAAATCTTGCTATGATCACAGTCCTTCCTAACCACAGGGACCTACACCATTTCTCCATTACCAGGGAACAAGAGGACATAAGAGTACTGAAGCAGTAACACAGCTCCCACTTAAAGGAGAGGATTAATTTTTCTGGGTATACCCATATTTCACTTCCCCAGGAACCAAGGTGTGTATATTTTGCAGCTGACCTCCAACCATTTATTGTGCACCACTATACTGATAGGTTTTTCCAAAGGACTTCCATTTCTCAATACTTCTAGTGACCCTATGGTCAAATTTTCCACTTTTAAGTACTTTTTAAGGGAGAAAAGGGGCATACCTACACAACTGAGCTTCAGTCTCTCCTATGAGCCTCCCTTATATTGTCTCCAATACTTTATGAACTTGGCTGTGGCTCCTCTTCATTATGTCTGCAGACACTTGACTGAGAGCTCTCTGTAATGGAAATATTTGGCAACTGGGCTTTGTGTCCATCACATTTTTTCTGCTGACTTAATTTCTGCTGACAAAATACTGAAGGAATGAAGAAGAGATCTGTTTTAAATAAACAGGATATTTGACTTGGGAACATGATGCAACTGCTTTAGTATTGAGAAAAAATAATTACTTTAAAATGCTCTTGTCTGTAGTGTGGAAAAGCACTGAGGAAAGGGAAAGAAAGAAGGTGATGGCAGAATTAAAAGAGGGATTTGATTTGGCAACCTCGATCATCCCTCAGCATAGGTTTACACTCTTTATTGTTGGTTCAACACCTCCAACAACGTACGCAGGTGAGCTGGCCCAACAAGCTCTGAAATGCTCCTGCTGGCAGCTCTCAGGAGAGGAGCTCTGCATGGAGTGGTTGATGTCTGCTTATACCTCGTTAAGTGCAAAGCGGAGGCCACCCAAAGTGGACTGGTGGGGTGCAGGTAGTGCCGGGGGACACGGAGCAAGAGGTGCCAGAGGCTGGGGAGGAGATGGACGCAGGGAGGATGGCTGAGGGGAGAGGGCACGGGAGTTAGCCATCGCAGTGGAAATGCTCAGTGCTTGGGAGGCAGATGGGTGAGGAGAGAGACACGTCTTCAACTCATGCAAACCACCCCACATCCACCAACCTCAGCACGACCTCAGCTCACCAGACCACTTTAAACCAGGTGGGAACCTGGCCCCAAATACTCTTCCATGCGTGACACAGGAGGGCAGATTTACAAGCATCAATAAGGACATGACAGACACACACCATGCGCAGCCTCTCCAGGCGCTATGCCAAAAAAGTAGTCTGTCTGTCATGCAAAACTCTGCTGCAACCCAACATGGAATAGCAAATAATGCTATATTCTTCAAAGAATTAGTATGAAAGCAGGTAGCTGCTTTCTGTTTGCTGCAGTATGTAAGAAAAAGGGCATTCAGGTTCTGCTATGAGATAGAAGATTCCTTCTGTGGTTGTTGTCTCTATACAGATAAAACTGGTAATTAGAAATAGCAATGTCTTTTCAATGGCTTGCTTCACTGTGTAGGCAGTAACCCAACACACTGCAATGTGTGCTGTAGTTAGCAATGCTATTGTTTTTACTCTAAAAGGGTAATGTCAAATTAGGGGGTTGATCCTGCAAACACTTAAATATGCCTTCGCCTTCCAGAATTCAGTCATCCCTTTGTTTCCTTTAGTGTATCGACTCGTATGCCCATGCACAGGACCTACATTTCATAGCAAGGGCCTAAGGTTGAGCCACAATCCAATGTTGTAAAGAAAGAAACTCAAGAACAACCGCAATACCATCACAACTCCTGCTCAGTGTTAAATGAACAAATATTTCATGTGATGCTACACATCAAAGGTGTTAGAAACTGAAATTCATTATCACCAGAATGATGGGATTTCCCCGAACTTTCGTTTTCTAAGCTGTGAGAAACAGACACCGTAAACAGAGATCCAAACTAGCAATGGTACACTTGAATTTAAATATTTTCTTTCTTAAATGCAAAGACAGGCAAAGGGAAAATTAGAAAGTTATTAATGGTATAGGTGTCTTCTGGATTCTCTGTTCTTTTGCCTTGTGTTCTTATCTTCTGAATAATAAAAAGAATATAGTTAGCAGCAGCAAGAACAGAACAGTTTTCTTAAGGGATGTTTGTACCTAACACAGCTTATTGAGAAAGTTTACAGAAGCATCATGTCCCCATACCTAATCCACCAAAATAGGTCAATAAAGCAATGTCAGAGAAAAAGAAACTTTTTTAAAAATAAGCTGTTTGGGAAGTTAATTCATTTTTTATTAAACTACAGGGTTCTTTCCCTTTTTGAACACCAGGGGTTAATGTGGATATGACTGAGGCTACATGTCGTACATTGGCCTTTCAGTCCTTTCAGGCCATCAGTGCATGCTGGAAAAGAAAAATTTGGCTCTTCCACACTAGGAGATGGACAGCTGTGCACCAAGTCAACATTGCACTTCCAAAATATCAAAATACCAGGAGCCAAATACCCAAATGTTTGGATACCAGTGATACTGTAGTGTGTGCAATTCTTGTCTGACAGCTGCTTTTCCCTCTGCAGCCCCCCCCCGACCGAACCATCGCTGCTGCCGTGTACCCTCTACAAAGGTGGGACAACTCTACCTGCACAGCCTTTCCCTGCTGCTTTATTATGGCTCTATGTTCATTATTCTATGAACATTCAGGTCCTGTCACTGCCGTTGTTTCTGTTAAATCCTCAGGATGACTCAGAATAGTTGTCATAATGCAATATCATTTTGCTGCTTCTTCACATGAAAGCACTTGCGTTGCATACCAGGAGGGTAAACAGAGTACCTCTCCCTCTTAAAGGTGGAAAATGAGAATCTGGGGAACCATAAAACTGTCAGCCTGGAAAGAGACTAGTGCGAATTATTAAACAATCCGTTTATAAACACCAGGAGAACAATAAAGTGATTAAAAAAAGCCAGAGTGGATGCGTCAAGAACACATTGTACTAAACCCAAACTCATTTCCCTCTTTGACAGGATGACTGGGAAAGGGGGAGGTGGTAGATGTTGGATGTCTTGATTTCAGTCATGAGAAACTAGGAAAACATGGTTTCCAGGAGCACCTGTTTGCAAAAACGTGTCCCAACAAGTCGTGCTCAGACTGACAGCACATGTTGCCATCAGGCTTCTGAAGTGGTCCATCCTGCTCAATTGTACTCAATATTTCCATTAATTGTTTTAATGATGGAAAGTAAAACTTCAGGAAGATGCAAGTGGCCTCAATGAAGAAGGTCATACCCACCAAGGGGGGCAGGACGTGAATGGGATGACTGGTCAGGCAGAGGCCACAGACAAACCAAAACCAGCTGTGACTGGGCAGGGGGCAGGAAACATGATACTGGTGGGGAAGGGGATGCATTCCCCTCTGTGCTTATGGACCTATGCCAGACAAGTGATGCATCCTCAATGCCCCTATAAATATACCTTCTATATGTCAAGGTGTAAATTAGGGTTAGCTGTCAACCTAATCTAATTAGAGACTAATTGGTGACCTACTCTGCCTTTAACTAGCTTCTCTGGCACCTCCTGAAAAGGAAACAACTACTGAAAATAAAATAAAAAAACCTACAACATATCCAACATTGGCTGTCACTAAGATCTTATTTAGGTAAGACAATGTGTCCACAGCCCTGTCCCATGCTGTTATTTATTTCAGAAAAGTCAGCAATAAATATATGACTGTATGTTTAAAGAAAGCAACGGCAGCTGGTAACATTGACAAGCGAGCTCTGTTTTCCTGTTATTTACTGTTGAACAGAGGTATTGATAAGAGAGCTAGAGGGAAGACGCACATTTCTCTCCATCTGCTTTATTATACCACTATAAGGCACAGCATGAAAGGTCTCTGTAGAGTCAAGTGGAGAAAATAATAACTAGGTTTGAGATAAGGAAGAAATTTGACTTGCACTTCTTCCATCCCAAGCTCATCCCACCATAACTTTCAGAAAGGTGGTGTCACACTTGGAAACCCTCTGCCAGAGTTTTTTCTCCTCCTCACCTGAGCCACAGGAGAATTTGATCCTTTCCCATGGTGCCACGGGGCTTTCCGGTTCCCTTACTATTTTAGGGACTTATTAAAACCAAACTCAGTCAGATAGATGAGGCAGCCCACGGCAATGGGGACCCCTTTTCTAAGAGGGGAAATGTCTGTCTCCTCTCCAGGGAAGCTTGTCCTAACCTGCTAGAGCTCAGAGCAGTTCAAATGTCTGTTAAAAAGGCTTTATTAGTGTGCAGGAGGGGAAGGCTCATCAGCGAGGGCTGAAATGGGTATCTTGGGTGAGATGGTGGAGCCGCGTCGTGAGCAAGCAGCCTCCGAGTCCCTCCTCCACCCAGTGTCCCCACGGGTCACCTGGGTCTGCATTCAGAGGTAAGGGACAAAAAGCTCAGTGCAGCCTTAAGCTCCAGGGATTTTCTATAAGGGTCCTCTGGGAAGTTCATCTGCTGGGGAAACAACAGCAGCATGAACTACGACCCCTGCCCCGGACCTGCCTCCACGTGCAGGACAGCAGGACTCGGGCACCGGCTTTCCCCTCCGTGACCTGTCCTGCAAATAATAAGCCTCAGCCAGTACTTTTGATGCAGTTGCAGTCTTTAATTACACTTTTCAGCTTTTATTTTCCAAGTTTTATGCACAGAAAGAAAAATATCATTACCCTTATTTCACAGTTACAGAATAATAAAACTACAATGAAGTGCTGGAAAACGTGACGAGACATCACCTAGCACTGAGGCAGGGAGCCATCTGTGGGCAACCCAGAGTCAGTGCCAGGTACCATTGGGGCTGCTCTCTTTGCTGTGTTTCATGACCCACTCTAAAAGGAGAGTAACGAAAAAAAAAGCACTGCTTTCCCAAAAAGGACCACTCCCCATTTAACAGTCCTGCAGGCTGTGTTTGTATGAGTAGTCTCAGGGAAGGTAGTGGAATGCCTTGTGTTAATATTACGACCACATTTTTGCTTCATATATATATTTTTCCCATGTTACTGATAACACCTTAGGGCACTGGAATGGGAAGAATTCAAACAACTCTGTTTGCTTTCCTACTTACTCTCCTAGCTCCCTTATTCAAATTTAGACAAGTCAGTATCAGCTTTGCTTAACATCCATATTCATTTTAATTTCACGTTCTTTTTCCCTCGCCCAATGTCACGTTGTTTGCAGAAAGAATTAACCACAGCCAGGCCAAACAAGCTGTCAAGCAATAAAGATGTTTCTGTTCCTGTCACATTTCAAACTTGCTCTCACTCACTGCAAAACCCATAAAAGGAGGATTACAGAGGAAAGAAAAATTAGCAGCCACTGCCCCATCGTTTGTTAACAGTAATTTCCTACCATCAGTTCATTTCTTTACCCTGGTCATATTTTGATAAAGAGCGTATTGGAAACAAAGGGAATCCTCCAGAAAGCCTCTCTGCTTTCATCTCAGTTAGATAATCTACAACAAAGGGATCAACCATCTCCTCCCTGTGCTGGCATGCAAAAATGCACAATGCATCATTCATGGAGGGTTGTCAAGCGCTCTGGTTTAGGCTACTGCTCTATTAATAAAGTCTTTTAATGACCACTAGGTGGGGAGAGAAACTTACTGTCCCTAATTCCCTGGAAAATGCGTAAGCAGTGCAGTGCGTTCTTGCTCCAAACCCACAGTTTTTAACCTGATCTTTTCCCTCCCTGAGCTGCAGATGAATGGTGAGGGCCATGAACTAGATGTGACCAGAGACAAAGAAATCCTTCAGTGTGATCTGCAAGTTTCATTTATGATCTGTAGCTTTTCTGAGCTCTGTTGCAATCCCTGAGATATCAGATCTTAAATTTGTTGATGGTGCAGGAGTGAGTTTAATATTACGCAGGGGAAATGTTAGGCCAAAGTAATTTTTAGGGGTAAGTTCCTTACTGAGAGATTTATTTGGCAGAGGGATTTGGGCTATAGTTAGTTTCTTTGGTTATTAAATAGAAGATACTTAAACAAAGAATTGGGTTTGCAACTTGAGAGGCCCAGGAGAGAAGGATCAAATTCAGAAAGTTTAAGAAAGGTGACTGAAGAGACACAAGACATGACTTATCTCTCCAGTTATCTCAGAGATGTTAATATTACCTATTTCCAAAGATTCAGTCATCTAAGCCCCCGCTAGGTAAGTACTTACAGGGGTGTCTGGGGTCTTTGGAAGAGTGGATCTCCCTAAGGAGGTATCAGTCATTCTCCGTTGGCAACACCACAGCCAAACCCTCAAGTCAGGCACTTTTATGAATTGCATCCCACTAGTTGGCATGAATCTGGGCCTATATGTCTACATGCTGCCATTGCAGAGTACCGTGGACCCTAGCAACATTAGCTCTAGACAGCAATACAGGCAACATCAGGCTTCAAAATTTTCCGATGAAGATAGATACACAAGCAGTGAGCTGAGGAAAGTGCCTAGTTCCTGCTCGCACCCAGCTGGCTAGTTTAAAGCTAGATTGGATCTCTCTTTACCACTCTGTGTTGCGGACATGGCTGTAGCATAAACATGTCCTCAGAAAGCCAGACTCCTGGTATTTACTTTAGAGACAGGACCAGAAGTTCTCCTTCTCACTTGCAGTCTTAGCTGAGAAATACAACAGCACCCACAAGCAACTGTGGTTGCTATAAAAATTATATCAGCCTTTTAGTCACCTTTCACTAACAAATACCTTGAAAGCACTTGGCTTCAGTTACTGTAAGTTTCTCACTTCATGCCTGGTAGTAAACAACATCATCCTTCAAACAAGATGTGAAGGTTGCCATGGAGCTCCCAAATCTTTTTGGTCCCGGAGAAGTTAATGTTTCAACTATAATATTTTGGTGAGGATATGCTGTGTGGTCGTTTTCCTCCACATTCCCTGATAGAGGGATCATTACCTATGACCAAATAAGAGATGTACTTGGCAGCTACCACACTCATCCGCCAAGTTCAGTGTAATGTACTTCCAAGAGGAACATCTGGCTCTGTAATTTTGTTCCTTGGCAGTGCAGCTGTTGTCTACATGCCTGGCTACCCCTCTCTGCTGGCAGCTGTGAAACTGCAGCGTGGTATGTTTTGGACACATACTGCTGCTTTATGATGTCTGGATGTTCTTTGTCCTTTCCTTCATCCCAAACTTGCCTACACCTAGGAATGATTTTGCTTTGCAAACGTGTGCAAGGTGCAGCCCCTCAGATTACATCTCGCTGCAAATGGAAGCAACCAGGGAAGAATAGCGGCATGGGCCTATTTACCTACTCGCCAGAATTAGCAGCAGGTGTTAGCGAGCTGAAGACCACTGTAAGACCACATGCAGTTAACAGGCACACATAATCGTATATGCTGTCCCCATAGGGTGTGAGAGAGAAATGACCTCCTGTCTCAACTGCAAGCTGTTTTATGGAAGCTTCACTGAGATCTTAAGTGGATCTGACACAGAAACTAATGAGTTTTCAAGAGAATTTAAATGGAAGATTTATCTGTTCAACAGCAGTAAAAATATTGGCTGTACAGATTTGGGTCCACCACCATTAAATCTGCATAGGGGGAATGCAGCATTAACAACTACATTGCTTTTTAAACACATAGTGACCAATGACATGGTGTGTCACCTAACTGTCCAGTGCATCCAAAGCTTTTCAGAACCCATCAAGGTTTTACTCAAGACTCAGAGTAAACATCATGGAGCAGTGGCCTGAGGCTAAAAGAATTAGAGGCTTTCATTTATGCTAGAGGAGAAATTCCTAGGCAGAAGAACCAAGGTATGAGCCAAGAACAGGTGAAAATGCGGGTAGTACGATGGATACCTTAAAGCCACCTTCAGCAGGTGGGTGAGAGAAATGAGCCTCGCAAGGGATGTTTGAAACAAGTTGGTTATGCGATATCTGCTGTTGGACAGAGCATCATACTGTACAACGCTGAGCCACTAGATAACACTGAATGATACTTTTGTGTTGAATAACACCCCCTTCCACACTGAAGGGGAAACAGATGAGGGATGTGTTTGCAAACTGGGCAACAACAAGAGAAAAGACAGAAGAGGCTGTAAATTACTGAAGAGTGAAGAATCAATATAGGAAGGACAGGGTCCTTGATTATAGTAATGAGATCATGACTGGAATTCGGGGTAAAGTGAATGTGAATGAAGAAGTATCTTCCAACAGAACATTTCAAGTTTGTCAAGGAAAGGGTAAAAGGATATCCCCCTGTCCAGACAGAGCATACACTGGGTGAACACTGCCAACAAATTGCATTAGGGTAAAGGACCCTAGGACAAAACACCACATGAAACCAAAAGTGTAAGTCCACAAAAAAAAAAAAACAATACCCAAATTTGCACATACTGTGGCCATCACCACAGGGTCTGGCCAAAAAAAAGGACAATTTGAGGTGTCCAAGCATTGCTATGCAACAGTGTGCTTATACCAGAAGTGGGCAGAATGGGAGCAAAGGGATCACATGAGCACTGAGAACAGTTTTTCATGGAAACAATGGAAAAGGTCACTTCGGGAGATGAAAAAATTCTCCATCAGCTACCGAATGAAACAACCCTTCATTTTAAGTTCATTTACAGGTGACAAGGCAGTGTTCTCTCAGGAACACTGACATTAGGGGCGTTAAAAGTCTCCTACCTGCTTGCTCCCCAGAGAGTAGGAGTTCTGAAAGACCACGATAACAGAGCTCAGTAGCTCAAGGTGACACAAATCCTGGTTTTAAATCGTAATTTTCCCACTTTAATTCTCCATATTTTTTCCATCGAACAGTAGGAGCGTTCCCCAGGATTCAAACCGCAGTTGGCCTCTGACGCTTGGTATAACCTTTTGAGCAGATAAACCCACCATTTTCTGGCAGGTACAGATGAATGTTTGTTACAGCTCCCTGGTGAGTTGCTATGAAAACTAGTGTCAAATTAATAAAAGCCTTAGAAAAAAATGTCAAAGGGTCAAACACCACTCCATGTTTGGGGCTGCTAATTACAGAGTGGCAGGAGAGGCTGGGATATCACCTGCTGGCACTCTGCTCAACGGTACTCTTAAACCAGAGAATGCCTTCGCGGCTGGACGCGGAGGTCAGCCGTGTGAAGAGACAAAGAAGGCGAAGCAAATAGCTTGTTAGGGTTTGAAAGCCCAAGTTTTCCCCCTGCATCACAAAAACAAAGCTGCATGTATCCACAGTGGGAAACAACAGCTGTGAGCAGCTGCCTATTGCGAGAGGTAACCTCGTGGTTATGTGAAGTTGCTTGCCCGATCAGATCCATCCTGCTTGGATGTGAATGTGGTTTCTACGCTCTGGAAGGCAGGACAAGACGTAGGATGTAGTTGTGCACCTGAGAAGATCTCATACTGTCATATGCTCCTGGGTTTCAAGCCCATGTTGAATCCACTCTTCTCAAAACCCAGAATTTGCCAACCTGTTGGTTCCCAAACTGATTTGTGTCAGCTGGGAGCCAAGGGACTTGCCAGCCAAGGAAATTCAGTCGTCGTAGGGAAGTGTCCAGACTTGGACTTTGTCCCTTGGGGCAGAACAGCTGCAGTTGGCGTGAGCCGTGTGAGGCAGCAACTTCAAACCCAAATTCAAGCCCAGCCAACAGGGATGATCTCAACAGGGACAGGCAGCAACAGGAAGATGAAAGAGCTGAACTAAGGAAAGGCCCCTGTGTCATCCGATTTTCATTGCTTATGTCTATACAGTCTCTGATACAGCTGGGTCAGGAGAGGGAATGTACTTTTGCAAGTGACATTTCCAAGGAAACATCTCTGCTGTTCTGGAGAGACTCGGAGGCGTCCCAGCTCGAGCCCACTGGTTGTGAGCCCTGCAGCTAAGTGGCACCTGGAGGACAGTTTTAGCTCCTTACGCTCAGTCCTCCACAAATACTACACAGTGACAGATCCCACAGCAGGAAAATCCTATAAACAGCTAGTCCGGCCCTGGTCTTGCATTTGGAGCAACCTGCTGTAGGCATAGCACGTGACTCGAAGGCATTTAAGTTAGCAGGAGATAACCACTGATTTATGAGTCAAGGGCATGGGGTGCTATTTCTAGCAACACCGCTACCTCGCATGTCAGCTGGGCAACCCTTTCCCTTCTGGCTCCCCTACTGTCATTTGCACCTTTAGACTGCAAATGCCCTGAGGCTGGGGCTGCTGAGTTTCCCTGTACCTTCGTACAATGCTTAATGTAACAGGAGCGTGTTTCCACCGCGGTCTTCAAAGCATTGCTGAATGCAAATCCTGCATGCCAGCACAGAGCAGTTGGAGCAGGGGCCGCAACAGGAGGGCAATTAAATTAAGATATTATGCAAACATTGAATGAGAACACAAACCAGACCTTTTACTGAGACAAAAAGCACTAGTTAACTTTTTCCTTGTTTCCACAAGCACGCACTCACCACAGTTCCATCAAAAGCGAGGCAGGCAGTGACATGGTTGAGTGGTGAAAGGCTGTTGCTCTGCTATTCACGGCATGACAAGTCGCAGAAAGATCTGTCACATGAATCCACTCTTGTATAATTTCCCAGTGGACTGTTTTCCAATCCACCTTACCTCAGTGCAAATTTGGAAAAGGACTGATAACTGAACCTGGTCAAAAAAGTTGGGAAATCTCATGGGGACAGATTTTCTGAGGAGCTTGGCAGCTCCTTTTCTGGGAAAACCTATAAAGTAAGTTTTCTCTTTTTTTTTTTTTTCCCTTTCCTTTTTTTTTTTTCACCAGTAATCAAAATATGGCCCAAGATGGTCTAGATTAAATTGAAAGAGGTATTGAAATCTGTGGTGGCAATCTGAGCTGTATTTCCAATCTGGTAAAAAAATTAACAGTGCATAAGACACTTAAGAAAGAGGAGAAATGTATATAAGCACCATGCCATTATTCGGATGTTTAGTGAATGACTTTAACTGAGGATTATTATTTCTACTATTTATCCAGTAACTAACACAGCAAAATTGGTCTCAATGGCCATTTTGAAAGTGGATGAAGCTCTGAAGATGATCTACAGGAAGGATTAAAAATCACTGGAGCATTTCAAACAGTGTAATGGTAACAGGCTGAAATGAAGCATCTTATTCCTGATGTTCTTCTGCCACCAAGGGAGAGGGCTCTCACCCATGACAGAGGGAAAGACATAAAGTCTTCCAGGACCCCAGAACTTTCCCTTTTCGGATAGGGCTGAGACATGGCTGATAAACCTGCAGAGAGGACAGGAAGGACTGAAATGCTTTTGGAAGCCATCAGGTTTCTTTGCTATTGACTGCCTAAACTGCACCTACCGCATGGGGCTTTCAGCTCAGCTGATGATGGTGACAAAGGCTGGTGGGCTCAGGACTGAATGTGGGAGCCTGGCTGTGCTTCACCGTCATCGCAAGCTCTGTGGCCAAGGCATTAAAGATTAATTGCTCTGGAGGGTATGATTGCAGAGTGGTTCCTGCAGCAGTGTGCTCTCATGCTGCTTGGATGCCTGAGTGGAAAAAGAAGAAGTCAGTCTGTGACAAAAGGAAAGCTTCACAGCTGGGTCCCCTGACAAAAGCCAGTGCGACATATGGTCACAGGGCTCAGATGAGCACAGCGGGCCCAGGGCTTTGGGAAAAGCTTTTCCAAGAAAAAGTCCTACTGGGTGATGCCTACTGAGATCAGCCTGTGTCTCCAGATCGCCTGCATTAGTTACAGCACGTAAATTGGGGCTGTTCTGCTCCTGTCACTGATGAGCAAAGTCCATCAAAGAAGTCTGAAGCTTAAATTACAGATGCTTATCAGCTGCTTGCTGTTTTCAAGTTAGTTCTTCTAATGTTTTGCTTCATATGTTAAACCCACTTGTTTTGAGACATCTGTTCATCTCCATACTGTACTGTACTCTCCCCTCTGGAGAGAGGACACAGAGGCTTCTGCCCAAAAGCCACTTCCACAGGTGAGGAGGAGAAGTTACGTGCTTCTGTGCATATCAGAAAATGTAGAGTTCATCCCAACGCAAGGCAAATAATCAGGTCTGATGCCTGCAGGGTGCAAATCAGAGAGACAAGAAAGAAAACAGATCCACCTGATCGCCTTCTAGACATTTGCTGTAACCAACAGCAATCTGTATCTGACTATTACCAAATATGTCCTGAAGACAGCAAAGAAATTATGTTGGAGTCAAGCTCAGTCAATAATAGTTCACTGGGAACTGTTCCCCATATTATTCACCGTAGTTGTAGTCTACATCATATTTGTTTTGACAGGAACAATGATACTCATGATAGATGAATAGATAATGATGAAATGATAATGATGATGGATAATGATAGAAAAGTCATGATTTCCTTTGTGACTAGAGGGTTCTGTACAAATGCTTGAAATAAGCTGCAGTGCTGGTCCTCAGAGGTACATGTGGGAAGAGGCATACAAAATAAATATGCATGGCATGTCGTTGTACATTGAGACAGAGGAAGAGGTCAAGCTGCATGGTGCAGCTGACCACAGAATCACAGAGCAGCTGAGGTTGGCAGGGACCTCTGGAAGTCATCTGGTCCAACTCTCCTGCTCAAGCAGGGCACTCTAGACCCAGTTGTCCAGGACTATGTCTAAACAACTTCTGAATACCTCCACAGATGGAGACTCCACAACCTCTTTGATGCATTGCATTTGACTCCAATGAAGTCGAACAAAACTGGAAATTCTTAGGAGTCAGCTTTGCCCACTGAATCTCTTAAGATATCACCATTGCGAAATACACTTTCATGAAGACAGCATAGTCTCAAGTGCTTCTGAACTAAGGAAAACAACCCACAGGGAGTCCTGCCATTTAATGGCAGACACTGGAAACAAACCCAGGCAGCTCTCAGACAGTGGCAAATGTGCAGCCAGGCTCATTTCACATAAACGTGCCACTGTGGGAGAAGGGGGAGCAGGGAAATGGAGGCCTGACCCTTAAAGGCTTCATGGGGCTGCATCACTTAATTGCAGCACAGTGCAGAGCAGAGCAGCATACTGCAGTATTTAACAGTCAGTTCCCCAATGATACACTATGCCTAAATTTCACAAATGGCCACCGCTAAATAAGCAGAGCTTCCTAATGAGAGATATGAGTGCCCTCTCAGAGGAGGAATGAGCCAGACAGCGATGAGAAAGAGGAAGCACAGATGGGTGAAAGAGTTTCTGGATCAGCCTGAGAGCCAGGAACGCCTACCAGGTCATGTCTGCAAAGCTGTGACTGCAGCTTGTGCCACACACAAACCAAATATGTTAGCACAGGTACATTAACAGCTGTGTTACCTGCAGCAAAAGCCCTACTGAGCACTGCAAAGCCTGCATAGACCTCTTGGAAAGCATTGGGGTATTTGCTTCAGAGAGCACAGGAATACATTTCCATGGCACCAGCTCAGAGAGCCCAGGCTGTGGCCCTGGAACTAGGTGCGATTTGTGAATCCTTCGCAAGCAGCTGAGGAGGGATGCAGGGCTGTGCTAGTGCCGTCGGGTCACTAACATGAGCCTCCACCGTGGAGAGAGGCTGAGGCACCAGGACCTGCTGAAGGTGATGGCATCTGATTGTCCCCTCTGCAGGGAGGTCTGGAGAATCACAGCAGCCGCTCCCCGGAGCTCTCATCTAGCCCTCTCCCATAGCCGAAGGTACTCGATATGTGTCTGATGTCTTCTGGCCACAAGAAAATCTTGGCATGCAGCTCATTAGGGCAGAGAGATTACTAGCCACTGAGCTGAGTTATCAGCCAGTTCACACACACGCTCTGACCCCTCTTTCCCCCAAGTGGTGAGCTGACAAGACATCCCTTGCATTGCTGTGGCTGCAAAAATCACCTGCGAGTAGCCAGCAGACACTGAAAATTAAGGCTTTGACTATTTTCCCACCTCTCCCTCCCTCTTCTATTGCATGTTCAGGTACTTGTAGGTCCTAACGCATTGACTTAATGCTCTAACCTTAGACCTCATGCAATTTGGGGCATACATTTCAGCATTCTAGGTAGGGTGCCCACATTCCTCACTTGTTTTACCACCACACCCAGACACCTTTAAAGCAAGAGGATGATTTGGCAATGCAAATAAAACTCCAATTGCTAGAAAAGGAGCAAAGTAGCCTGGTGCCAGCACTCCTTCCATAACTGTCACTGGTGGAAAGCCAAGCTGTCCCCATAGCGAGATGGGGGAGTTCAGCCAGCAGAAAACCAACATGAAGGGGAAAAAAAAAAGAGAAGAGTTTCCTACACATTTTCTCCTTTAACAACCTCTCTACATATGGGGTTAGGCCAAATATTTTCTTGGTGACAGTCAGCAAGTTGGTTTAGCTTTGTCATGGACCCACCACACCCCTCACACAATGCAGGAGCCAGTCCCTGCCCTGAAGGTTAGCAGAATAAATAGACAGAAAAAAGGAAGCATTCCTCATTCCTATTTTACACATGAGATAAGGGCATAGCTTATAAGCCATCCACTCCACTTGTGCAAGTCTGAGCAGCAGGTTTGGAAACGGTGCTCCTACGTCTCATTGCAGTGCCTTTGCCACAGGCTTTGCTGACAATAGGCTCAGCAAGGAGACACAGCAGAAAAAGCATGACAAGCCTTTGCCTTCCACCTTGGTCCTCCTCCCATTTGCCTGCTCCTGGAATGCGGAGGCAGCACCAGCCTTCTGCTTATTTTTGAGCGGAGGCAGAAAGATCACATGTAGCACAAAAGCACATTCCCTCCCTGGAAGCAGCCCGCTCCCTTCTTTCCAAGAGAGCAAAAACTCTGCATGAATGTTTTATGAATCAGCCGTGTGTTCATTTCAACGATAAAGCCAGCTTGGCAATTTGGCCTGAAAAGGGGGAAGCTGAAAATCTACAGATTCCAACTGGCATGTTTTTAGACACGAACTTTTTCCCCCCATTGGAGACGTTACATTCGGTCACATCTGACTTGGGGAAGTTTCTCTGCTTTTAAAGAAATTGCATATTATGTCCCAAGCATTACTTAGAGGTGAACAAAATAGATTTGTCCCTTTAATGACTTCACTGAGTGCATGCACGCACTGTGCTAATTGGTCACAATTTTGGTACCCCCAGTGCAGCTTGATTTCCTGATTGCAGCCCCTTTACGTTCTCAGCAGTCCACCATCTCCAGAGGCAAATGCCATTCCACGATGCAGAGGAGGCATAGGTAAGGTTCCTCCTTGTTTAACCTCCTGCTGTATTTCTCAACCTAAAATAAATGTAATTTAGAAAAAAAACTTCTATGGAAAACATCATAGGTGGAAAGGAAGAAATTGCCTAAAGTGGTATTTTTTCCTGCTATGCTAATCCCAGGCTGAATGCTTACCTAAGTCCACTTCTTTCCACTGTCATAGGGAGAGAGGTAAACATCCTTCATCAGACATCAGCTCTATTCCTGAGAGACGGAGAGGGTGAGGGTGAAGGGAGGGGGAATTATAATGAGACAGCCATGCAAGAGCAAAATGAGAAAAGAGAGAAGGCAGAGGAAACAGCCAGTAGTTTTCTGGGAGGAAACAAGAGAACCCTGATGCAAACATAGGGATGCACCAGACTATGTACCAGATGCACATAGTCCACCATCCAGAGGCAGGCGTCCCCTCCAGGGAAAACTCATCTTCAAAGTCTAAATACAAATGCCTATGAACAGAACAGCTGGAAATACAGACCCTGGACAAGTACCACCAGCTGTATGGATGGGTAAGTAACACAGCACTATCTACAGTCAGTGATGCAGAATGAACTGTGAGGTAACAAGCTGAGCACCATCTCTCCTAGTTGAAAACAGCCCCCCCATTCACGAACACACAAATACACCATGTGCATTTCTCATTACATAGCAGCTGCCTCTGGGAAGCAAGAGGGTACTCTGATGGACAGGACATGAATCATCCTTCGCTTGACCTCATCTCCCAGAAGTCATTTGTTTCATAAGCTCATCTTTCCAAAGGGAAACCCAATGACACTAATTATATCCATGGCAGCAGCATGAAACAGGGAATCCCCTGCTGATGGCATGGACCACCATCGTGGTGGTGACGGTAGCAGTGTGACTGATGGTGTGTAATGGCTGTGGAGAGGTTTGCTCTCACTCAACAAGCCTCAAAGTTGAACCTCAGCACCTGCCCTTCAGCAAGCTGCCTCTAAAAAGGCTTCACACAGAGCACTTCCACCCCTCCTGTGGTCACTGCTAAACTGTTATTTTTCCTCCTTCATTTGCTGCTTCTGCTTTTCAATATATCAAATCCACTTGAGGTCTCAGCGACCACTTCACTGGGGTGGGAGGCTGATGAATGGGGCTGCCAGCAAGGAAGGGGAAGAGAGGATAGAGGGAATAAGGACAAAGTGCCCCTATTTCAATTATTCTTACCACAATGTGGAGGGCCATACAGGCAACCCAAGAACAAAGAGCAGCCACCCCAAGGCTGCTTTATCTAGGACTAAGGGATGTCCTCCCCTGAGAATATGGTGACTGTGGGGATGTCTTAAAGTCCCAAATTCTTTTAGCTGCAGGAGTCTGGCTATTACCACAACGTAGTCCAGGAAAGGTCCTGAATCTGATGGCCAGGGAAACCTTGTTTTTAACAGCACAGTGATAGTTAAGCTTAATATGGTTCTGGTATGCTCAGTCTAATACCAACACAATTCCTGCCCTAAGAAACTCTGACAATCTAAACAGATTAGACAAAGGATAAGAAAAAATGTGAGAAGATTTGCCTGAAGTCAATTTACAGTTCAGTAGTAGTGCCAGAAACTTCATTCCCACATCAACACTGGTAGGTGGAAGGAGGGTGGCTGGACATGGCTATTTCTAGCAGCGAGATGTGGGGAGAAAAACTTCACGGTAGTGCAGTCACTTTCAAAAATCCCCCACGCCATGGAGCTGCCTCTTGCGGGTGAGAATGTAGAGACAGATCTGCTGGGTTTACGCGAAGAGGGGATGATGAAGGGGAGGGTTCAGGAGGACAAGACCTAGGGAAAAATAAGGCCCCTATAAAATCAAGGCGGTCAGGTCTGGTGAGGAAACCAGTTAATGGAGAAAATTCCCCTAACTGTCAATTTTTAAGCTCATAAGATTGCACAAAGGAAGATGACTGCATTGCAGGAGGCACTGGAGAAACGTGGGAGAGGCAGGGTTGGCCAGAGGAAGAGAGCAGGGAGAGCACGATAGAGCATCATATCCTTTTTTCCCTTCTGCAAGCCTGCAGAGAAATATTGAGTAGAGTTAATTGGCAATCATATTGTTCATTGCAGAGCTAATTAACTAATTTGCAAGTCCTTCATCTCCTACAGATCTTCTCACCAAAATTTCTTGCACCACCCTTGAACTTGCTAATCCCCAAGGAAGTGACTCTAGGGACTGCTCTGTCAGATATGTGCTGATGAAGATGAAGCTGATGTTTCCACACAGACATGTGGAAGTTGGACTTACTCAGCAGTCCCAGGAATAGAACTGCTGCCAGTTAATTTGTTAATTAACAAAAGGTCAGAGGCACTTCATCTAAAGCAGAACTCTTTGCTTGAGGAACTTCGCTAGAAAGTGCCTCAGGTGACATCTTCATTCCACAGTGCTAATAGCACCTGCCCATATCTATTATCTATTTTAGCCTCCCTTCTTGCCATGGTGGCCTTGGCAAGAAGCCTGTAAAACGAGTAGGAAACAAACTGTGTTGGATACCCAAGAGCCACACATATTTAAAAAAGCTTTCCAAGTAATCAGACTAGTTGGGTTCACTTTTTTGCTTCAGCCACGTCTTTCCAAACTTTGTGGCTTGGAACCAGCCTGCTCTAACTGAGATCTTATGAGCAAATCTGACCATTTCTAACCTGATTAGTAAAAGAGCAAAAAAGCCCTGGATCCAGATTACATCACCAGACCTTCTGAGCTTTGCTAATAATTACCAATAACCCTGTGACTTCCATGCTGGGGCTCACAGGCAGCTCTGTTCTGCAGAAGTCCCCTAAGTAGTCTTAGGGGAGCTGAAACTTGCACAGCAACCGCAGAAGGGTCAGCTTAACTTCAAGCATTGTCACTTGCAATTTGCAGGTTAAGAAATCTTTTGTAAAATGTAACAGGATTGCCTCAAACTTTACTAGACTGCTAGACGACAGGACTGACTGTTAATTCACACAGCAGATTCCGGGCCAATTTTGCAAGTAAAAGATACAACTGCAGAGTAGCAGAGGGGATAATGTCTCAACCTCATGAGAGAAAAGTGTAAAACAGTGTGATTATACTTTGTTGCAATTAAACCAGCTCTTAAGATATTTTGGTCCAGCTGATCTGAATGATGACAACCCAGGTTAAGTAATGAACTTAAAGAAAACATATGTTTTTAGTCCAGATACAGGTGTTATAACTTTATCATAACTCCTCTAAAGCTGTATGTGTGATCTATATAGGTAAAGCAAAACTGTAGCACTGAATTTGAGTTGTACAGGCAAGATGTCAGCCTTCCTCACCTTCAAGATAAACTCATCCTGTTGGCCTCTTCCACACAAGCCATTAGATAGGCTCTAACAGCGTGGCTGCACTTCCATTATGCATGCTAAGGGATGTAAGTTCTTTTATTAATGCATCTTAATGAAAACTGGTTCCCTACAAAGCTTCCCATACATCAGAGCTTAGAATTGGTAAGGTTTGCAAAGACCCTCCAGTTCAGCCCCTTGATATTTTGAGTATCACAGAAGCTATCCCCTTTAAGTAATTTTCAAAGACCCTTTAAAGAAAGGTGGAGAGGAAAATAAAGTATGTTAAAGCCTCCAGAGAAACAGCAAGGGAATTTCATTGTTTAACCTCTTGCCAAAAAATGGAGGTGGGCACAGTCCTGCTGAGCCTGCCCAGTGTTATGGTCGAAGCGATACAGTCCTGCTGCGCATGAAGGAATAAGCCATGGAGATTTTGTTGTAGGCCTAAATCTGGGCTAAGTAGCATTAAAGCTTGCCTTAACTACTGTATGTTGGATGTTGAAAAAGCTTGGAGATGGATTATGCCTGTGTAAAATGGGAAACAAGATAGCTGTTGCTTTTGTCTGATAGAAGTAATGGAGAATTGAACCATGAATTATTGGAATTCTTTGCTTCCTCAGGCTCTTCAGTTACCTTGCAACAGCATGCACTTACTCATATATTTGGCGAATTTACCCAACAAGGTCACTAGATTGGTAAGCAAAGGCAGAGAGGGTATCAGTGTGCTAGTACCTACTCAGCTACATAATAGCTAAATAGAGGCACAGGCTTGGAGTTTGACCTCGATTGCAACTAGAAAGCTTAAAGAATAAATCCCTGTAACACTTGATGCCCCTCAGGATGACCCAGCTGTGCTGTTGATGGTGGAAGTGATCAGCAGAGTAAATGCTTGGAGAACAGGTCTTTAGGTGCCCAGAGCTCACCAGTTTTCTTAGAGAAACCTCAGCCTGGGGCTGTAGTTTTGAAGCTAAGACGATGCCACCTGAACTCCTACCTGTGGGAAACCCTTTAGTGATGCCCTGTGACGGTGGGTGTGATACTGGGCCTAACAAACACTGCCTACTTAAGATCCCTGTTGTCAACCAGGAGGAGGACATGGAGAAGATGGAGAACATGGGGCATGGTGCACAAATTACTGAATGACCAAGACTCTCCTGAGCCTCTTCACTGCAAAAATTGAAAGACACTGCAACTTGGGGCTAAGGACGTTCATCATTAAGGTTGTGTTTCTCTTTACTCATGCAGTTTGGGGCTAAGACAGTTTCTCTCTAAGGTTGTGTTGGTCTTCACACTCCCAGGTGTGTGTTGCTCTAAGTCTGTGTGTGCTTTTGGGCATTTCTTTCTAACCAGGCATGAGCAAGGTGGGGGAGGCATTAGCACCGGTGTGCTTCCCTGTGGAGTCCCGGCTGGGGGTTGTTTCCCCTTTTCAAAGCCTTTGAGTCTTGTGGAAGGGAAATGCAGCGAGCAGGATGTGCTGGGCTGTTGTATTGGGGTTAATGTTAATGTCTGGCTTGTTTCTGCTGGAAATTGCAAAATCTTTCCTGTGGAAGGAGCAGGGAGTTTGGCCCTTCGTGTGCATATAGGCTGTTATATATTTAAATGGAGAGAAGACTTAGGAGGCACGTGAAACACTGGAACAAAACAGACGAGGAGGCAGGAATCATATATTTCAAAGCTGTTTTTCCACAGACTGCTATGCAGTGTTTTTATTTTTTTTTTTTAATTTTTTAATTCCTGTAACTCTTAATTCCACTTCTTTCTCTCTGTCTGTGTTTACATATTTACACTAAGAGGGGAAAAACTCCCTCTTTTTCTTTTTCTGGGTGGATGAGGGGAAGTGCAAGAGAAACCGAGTGCCTGAATTGAAAAATCAATTATTTATTCTGTCTAACAAAGTTTAAAGAGCTATAGCCACAGACAGTTGACATTAAACTCTACCTACCCACTACAGCTCCCGTCTGCCTTTCCACCTCCCCCCCTTTCCCCTCCGAAATGGAAGAAAACACCTATCCCGAGATCGGAGGAGATCACTCCTGGGAACAAGAGACAACCCTGAGACAGGGGCACAGCTCGCAGCCTCCCCGTACCCTGCCTGGCCACGTCGGTCCAACGCTCGCATCTTTCCCAGCCTCGCCGAAATCCAACTCGCCCCTCTGGGTGCCGGCAGCCCCGAGAGCAGCTGGAGCGCAGGATGGAGCAGGACGCCTAAAAACTTCGTTCTGCAGAGAGACCTCTAGTGTTTTTCTTTCTCCATGTCCTGGCAGAGTTCCTCCAAAGTACAAATACACACAGAGCTCCCATTGTTTGCAGCCCTTCACAAGCCCACTGATCCTAATATGGAATTCAGCAGGAAACCCATGATTTCCTGACACACAGCAAGCTGGAGAAAGAAAGGAAAAACTCCATTAAAAACCTCCAGGCTCTCCTCCATGTTAGAAATGAAATGGAAAATGGAGTGGATTTAACAGGAATCCCTGATTCCTGTGGCCAGGCTGGAGGAAGGGAGACACGAATCAAAGCTGCAGGCTGCTGATATTTTTTAAGTCGCAATAAACACTGAGAACTCCGGGGCAGGATGAAGATTTCCTGACTCGGACGAACGAGAAAGGACAGATTGCTTTTTTATGATATTCTTCTCTATATATTTAATTTATTCACCTCGATGATTCTCTTGACTGATCTGGTAATTGTTAGAAGCGGCTGTGACAGCCTGGAAACATTAGTATGATTTCCTGAGTTTGAGATTTGCTGCCCCCCCCCCCCCCAAACTCAGGAAAAGTCAATACAATCGCACTTCATTTTTCCTTCATGTGCACTTGGAAGTCCTGGGAGCAGCAAGAGCAGCGGCAGCGGCGGCAGCAGCAAGAATGAACTGCAAGGAAGAAGATGACAACTGCACTGACGGGAGCAGCAATAACACGAAGAAGATGTTAAAATGCGTGGTGGTTGGGGATGGTGCAGTTGGGAAAACCTGTTTGCTGATGAGTTATGCCAATGATGCCTTCCCAGAGGAGTATGTCCCCACTGTTTTTGACCACTATGCAGGTAAGAAAGTGCTTTAAAAGAAATTTAATTGAGAGCTCCACGAGAGCCAGGAGGGAGGTAAAGGAAGCTCAAGGAGAGGAGAGGACGGTTCAAAGGGGACGCATGGGTTACTTCTTGTCCGGGAGTGTGATTTGGGCCTGGATGGTAGCCAGGCAGCTTAGGTGGCAGCTCATACAATTGGGGCAATGCAGGATTTATTCAGAGAACTTATTTGCCTGCTTCTCATTTTTATTTTGGTTTTGGCAAATAAGCAGCATTAGGGATGCAATTAAATCCACAGGATTTTGGGGACAACAAATATAATTCAGCCTCCATCAATTTGTATTTTTGCTTTGTTTTTGAAATTCTGATGTTCTGAACTTCACAGGCTGCAGTTATGATGAAGACTATATATATATACATAAAAATATATGCTATTGGTGATCTTGTACCTCACGGCAAATGATGCATAAATTACAATATTTATATCCTATTTAAAGAGTAATCTTTGAGAAAACCAGCATAGTCTCTTTCAGTGCTGTCAGAATGTAATGCTCCTTTCAGAGACATTTGTTACTCCATCTATAAATACATTTTAATACTATAACTTGATGGTAGGGAAAGCAGAAGTGGTGACTGGTTTGAGTACTTTATAATGAGGGAATTTGTAGTATAAGAAAAAAATATGAGCATAATCAAGACCATCGATGATGTTCGCTGCATTGCTGTGCAAAACAGACCCACAGATTAAGTGCCATATTCACAGGCCTCTTTCTGTAGCAGTTACTTATTTTACCCAGCTGTGCCCAAAGTTATCACGCAGATGGTCTGATAGGCTAAAACTGTTGATCAAACTTCTGTTTAAATTTTCCTATCCCAAATTCTGCTGTTTTTCTTCTCTTGCTGCTCCTTTGGCTTACGGTTGTTGTTGTTTATGAGATCCCTGAAAAACGGATTCTAGAAGCACTGCAAAGCTCATTGCTTATCTTGCAGCAGCAGTTGGAGTTTCCCTCATTCTCTCCCCACCTCCTTAAAAACTGAATTTTCATGGCGTGGCTTATCATAGATTTGGTATTCTGTAATGGGAAAATCTCTGTTTTCATTCTGGCTTCATGTCAGGTTTAGCAGATGAACTGGCCAAACAAGAAAGCTGTGTAATTGCAGAATCTGATCCATGGAAATGTGAAGACCTTTTCCTCCACAAGAGTGGGCAGTGTCACTTCTAATGCAAGCAACGCTCTCTTTCCTCTACCCTTCCCACCAGATAGATGAAATGACCATTTTAGAAAAAAACCTTTACCCAGACAAGATATAAGAATATTGCGTGGTGGAAATAAGTACTTCCATGAGCCAAAAACCCTAAGGAAGCCTGGCTGCATGGATTTATGTCTTATATTGCAACAGCACCCACTTTCCCATGATAAGCTGAGCTCTGCTTGTCCCTTACAGCTTTGCTTCCCAGCAATACGCCCCTGTCCTTCACTGTCTCCCATGCCCTGCTAATACCTCTGCATATGGAAAAACTCATACAATAGCCGATACCAGACCACGTATGCATTTTCCTGCAGGCTGGGTGGTTTTGGTGTGAGTGTGGGTGCACACATGTGTGCACACACATAGGCGCTGATGCCAGCCGGGCAGGCTGGCACCCGGTGGGGGCACCACTCCGAGTTTCTCTTCCCTAGCCAGCCACGGGTGACTCGCAGGGACGTGCTTTGATTTTGTTTCCTCTCTGTCAGAAGCGGTAGAAATTGCTGGTGGGTTCAAAAGTTACTGAGGGAGAGGAGGGCTGAGAGGGGGACAGGAAGATGAAGAGTGTCGCTGCGTAATCTTTATTTCCTTAGGGTGCCAGGTAAAAGCAGTATGCATGCACTTTTAAATCAAGCTGTGTTTTCAGGGTTTGAAAATTTAGACTGCTAAAATATCTCCAGCTAGTCTTATTTGCCTTCTTAACTATTACAGTACATAAATATAAACTAAAAATGTTTTCAATGAGAAAGTTCAGAAAGATAAGGGAAAAAATAACTCTGTATATTAACATGCTATTCTGAGACCAAACCCTGTCCAGCAGCAGTGGTCAAAACCAGCATTGATCAAAAACGGAATTTCAGTCTTTTGAGAAATCCCATCATTTATTAAACCAATTTCACTACAAAACTGCACAGAGAATTGAGCAGTGGAAATGACTTCTGGAGCAGAGTGCTGGAAAAAATCCCACTCATAAAACATAAAAATATTACATGGCATAAAGTATAACATAACCTATTTAAAATACTGTGGGTATTGAGAGAGAAAAGAGCTCGCCGGGGGCAACCTTACCCCTGAGCTTACAGCCTTTAGGGTATCCTATTGCAGCAGCCCCTTCCACAGCTATCTGCGTGGCAGCCCGCGGTCAAGAGGAGAGGTGGCAGGGCAGTACCGTGGGCATAGCGGTGCCGTGGGCATGGCCATACCACAGGCACCATGGCACACAGGGAGGCTTCACACATGGGCAGATCCTGCAGAGTGGTTGAGGCTCTGGAAAAATCACATTTGAATTTACCCCAGGGAACTGGTTTGCCTGCCCCTGCCCTTGCCCCTGCCAAAACCAACTGTTTCAACTTTCCCAAACAAGCTGAAACCATTTGATTCAGTTCTGTGCTGGAAATGCTCAAAAGCAATTAATTGCTGCAGATTTTTGCAAAGCTGCACTTTCCATTGAAGGTTTTTCACCCAGGCGTTATTACCAGCAGTTGTGAGTCCCAGGGCATTTACCAATTTCCTCCTTTCTAATGGAAAAAGGGGGTGGTGATCTCAGAGCAGTTTCTCACTGCCGCAACTCCAGCGACTCGGGAGAGACAGTGATACTCTCCAGCCCAGCGTTGGGAAAAGCTCCAGATGCACCATTGCCGTGGCCAAGGCGTTAACCGTTCACGGCCCCACAGCACCAGCTGCGTTTACTTGCCCTGCTGCATTGCATCTTTTCAGTTCCTTCCCCAGGCATGTTTTCACGGCACGGGTGAAGCAGGTGAACATACAGACAAGGGTGGCCCAGAGGAAGCAACCAACGTTTCAAAGGGCTCAGCTCCAATGCTATTAGATCTGTACCATACTTATTCAGTGCCTTTCACATGAAGGGGCTTGAAACCGCTTTATGAAATTTGGGCCCAACCTGCCTCTAAGAAAATCAAAGGCAGTAGATGGATTTCGCCCAAGGAAGGAACAGGCTTTCTGCAGATAACTTACACGGCGTTTACAACTCAGATACGGCGATGCCTGGGACAAAAGGCTGTTGGTGTTTCACCGTGTATGGAGCTGCACTGTACAAAAGTCCAAACCAGTTATTAGCTCTGCACTAGTAAAATTCTGCCACAAATTTCACCCACAGTCCACAAAAATGAATTTGTTCAGGGCCTGTTGCCAGGGTTGGGATGTGATGGATGTAGACTAGGGTCAGAGGCAATGCCAGGGAGATGGGGAAGGCAAATTTGTTACTTGGATACAAAAATGGTTTCTTTTGTTGGATGTGTGGAAGTTTATGAGTCTGGTAATTTCTCAAGGCATTTTGAAGAGGTTTTGCTGGAGGCCAGAGCTCTGAGTAGGTTTCCTTACCTTTGGTGAATTTCCAAGTCCCGCACTGAAAGGCTTTAGCCACGAGGTAAATGGCTATTTCTACAGCAGGCAAACCAAAGTGCTATCCCAGTGACAAACAGGATATTACTGGCAATAACTGTAACAATAGGGACTGTTTGGATAGTGAGTAGATGCTTTAATATGCTGGTTCCATTCTGTCTTTTGAACATCAAATGCTGATTTTCCATGAGCAAAGGTCTCTCAGTCAGGGTGACTTGTATTGTATCTAGCTATGTGAGGTTATAAATGTTTAATTAGGGCTGAGGTTGTACCAACAAAAAAATTCAATTCAGCCACTAGCAGAGTTGGTTTAATAGTACCAGAATTAACTGGCTTGCTCTATGAAACACAGAAGGGAGATGTGTGTTATTTGTTACTTAGGCAGCCACTAAGCATCCCATTTGGTATTCATGAACCCTAAAAAACCAGCAATTTTTCACATGAAATTTATTCACCCTAAAACTTATATCCAGGCTTCCTAGAGAGGTGGTCAATGCCCCAAGCCTGTCAGTGTTTAAGAGGTATTTGGACAATGCCCTTAATAATATGCTTTAACTTTTGGTCAGCCCTGAAGTACTCAGGCAGTTGGACTAAATGATCACTGTAGGTCCCTTCCAACTGGAACTATCCTATCCTGTTCTGTTCTATTCTGTTCTATTCTATTCTAAAAGTGATTTTTTTTTTTAATGTAAAAAAAACCTCAGTGATTGAGCAGCAGTACCTCAATGCCATGCTACTAACTTGGCCCACTGTGCAGACAAAGGTGAAAAGACTCATTAGATGGTTGAAGTCTAAGGAGAAGAGGATGGTGAGTCTTAAACTGTCTAGTTTAGGCATAGCACATAGATGAATGTCATACAAATAGCTTTAGGAGCCAAAGTTGCATCTTTGATAAACGAGAGAGTTCAATCCCTCCAAAGCAGAACTGCAAAGCATCTGCACTAAAGACATAAAGTAGATGGCGTAAATGTGTCCCTCCCTCCCGTCATATGTCGGCACAAACTGGTGAACATTTATAAATAGTGAATCCATTTGAAAAAAATTAGCAGTGGCATGTGATCAGCTAATGAATAGCATACAGAATAGTTCAGCCATGACTGAAGCTCTGTAAATTAAAAGCAATATAGAAGACGACAGCCGTTAATTACTGTTAGGAGACACATTTTTGTTCTTTAGTGATGATTCAATCTAATCTGTCTGCCTTTGCACTGAAGTGGGCTGGAGTGCTCAGCAGTCTTGCAGAGCGGTGATCCCAACGCTGCCGGCCGTGCGGGAAAGGAGAGTCTTCTGTTCTGGCATTTTTATTAGAATAGGAGCAGTACTACTGCTCTTGCCAAGAGCAGTCAGCTTGTACCTGTGCAAATCCATAAATCTATTATATCCTGCCCGTATGCCACAGCACCGATTCAAATCCCTGTTCCTCATGTCCTCCCATGAAAGAGAGTGGTTGGAAGTGGGCTGTCGCTGATCATCGGGCTGCCCATGGCTGGTCACTCAGTCCTGGGGCAGGCAGGAGCACCCAAGGGAGACTGGGACCACCCTGACACTGTCGATGGGCCATGCACGGAGCAGCTTTGCCTTGTAGCGTCTCCCCGTGGGGGAGGAACCACCAGCCAAGATATGGCAGAAACCAGACGTGAGCCGTAACATCCCAAATTTCTCCAGCTACAGGCACAAGGGCACATCTGTCCACACTTTTGATGTGCTAGTTATTTTTAAATGAGTGCCAATGCACACTGCTTTCGACTGGTTTCTTCTTGCCATGGCGTGTAAGCAATGACTTAAACCCCATACCATCAGGTTTTTTCGCCCATTTAAACTTTATTAAACAGGAAAAGACTACCCAAGGAGATTTGCAATTTCTGCATGGGTGCTGCCGTGGGAGTGTTCACACTACCACATTCTTGAGACAGTTGTCTCCTATAAACAGTCTTGGTAGCACATTAGACAAACCCTTCATGTGATGTTTGGGGTCATTAAACTGAAAGAGCTATAAATAGCACTGAAAGAGAGCTGTGATGTTTATTTGCATGGATGTTTGCAGTGGGTTTTTTTTCCTTTTAATGTTCATCCAATTTTGATCGTACAGATTTGAACTTTATCCTTGAGACAAGAAAGCATTGACTCTTTTAAGATCTGGCTCTTTAGACTAGCAGCCACAGAACAGATATGTTCATTTTGCCTCTTGGGACCTAAAAGAACTTCTCTGCTAATCTTCCTGGTATCATCCAGAATAAACCAGGGATCTCAATAAAACATTCAGGGTATAACACAACAGAAACCCACCAGTGCAATTCAAAGGTTTTCATGGCTGGCTTTTTTGAAGATAAATTTTACAGAACCACTACTTCTTAGGCTCCCCACAGAAGGTTTCATTCTGTGCCCTCTGTCACATAAGCCGGAGAAGATCTAGTGATCCTCAGGCTTTTTCACGTCCAGGAAGCCTAGACAGTCTTTATGCCGAAAAGCTGCTTTTTGCCTGAATCACCATGGTTTTTCCACATTCGGATGAAGCAGACAGCATATACGCTCCCAAGCATTTTAAGACTTTTTCCTTCTGAAGATGTTTTACAGTATGTGAAGACTTGAGATAACTATCGCTCATATCTCGCTTCCTCACACACATCCCTCTATTGTCCCGTGGGTGCACAACCCACTCGAAGCCCGTGGAGACAGAGGTGTGTGCATGCTTTGTGATCCTATTTACTCAGGGCAGATCTCTTCTGCAGCAGTGCTCGGAGCACTGCAGTGACAAAGACCCTGTTGTCCCCTGGTGCTACTGAAAAGCAGCTGTGGCTGGGGAGGAGCCTGCAGCACCTGAGCTGCTTCCAATCTTTGCCTCTGGCTCCGTTATATAGCTTCTCTCTGTACTGTTGCCGTTCCTGGTTTGATTTTACACTGACAAAAGCTTTATGCTACAAAGAGACACAAAAGAACTCTGCACTAATCCCTCCTATACCCGCCAGCATCTTGCTGATCACCCAGCACTCAACTGACAGCCCAGAAGCTGCAGAGAACTGATTTCTTCATCCAGTATTGGCAGTCAGTGGATGTCCTCGTCAGGAGTTGGACCATTTGGATGTGTATTGGTGATTCGGATGTAGAATGATGGGGTTTTTTTAAGGTCAGCCACAGTCCTGAGGGAATGGGTTAGAAAGATGAGAAAGTCAAGTGGCTTAAAAAAAAATATTTCTTTGCATGGTATGTGATTAGCCCAAGGAACATCACTGTACAGAAGTTACTGAGGACAAAATTTTAACAAGGTTTGCAAAAAGGGAGGTTGGACCAGATATCAGGGAGATTGAGTGCTATCATAAACTAATGAAAAAGATTTCTGCAAGAGATAATAAAATGTGAGCCTTCTGTTAGAGGCCAGGAAAAGACATAAATTTGGTCTGATGAATGGCAAATTATATTAAATCTGCTCACTGCTACATCAGAGATGAAGACTTGACTCCTTCAGCTGTGAGTTTGGCCCAATCCAGCACTCATGTACTCAGTGCTGTAGAAAGGGACTTTTTGGAATGATTCTTCTGATATATGGATGGGCAAACAGATTTTGAAATGTTGCTTATGCAGCAATGGACTGTGGCAGAGAGACATGGAGGGCTTCCTCCGGAGCACAAAAGGAGTTAACAGTGGAAGCGATGACAAAATGACCCTTTTCTTCTCCACTACTCCAAGACAGCCAGTCTTAGTCTTTCCCTCCCCTTCTAATCAGCGTAACATTGCAGGAGGTGACATCAGCTGAGGAAACCAAAACTGAAACTGTGGCCTCTGGCTCTTGAAGGACAATCTCTACAGTTTGAACTAACAATCATATCAATTATCTTAAAATCAATAATTGACTCAGTATATGTGGCCAGCCATCCACCCCAGGGGACGAAACCACTTACAGTGGTGCCAGACCAGGTACGTGTTGACAGCCAGGCAGATGCTTTTCAATAGCAGATGCTCCACATGTAGGAAATAAAAACAACTTAGCAAAGAAGTCCAAGCAGCCAAAATTCCTAGACATGTACAAACTTCTTCATTTCTGCGGGATGTGACAGTGTTTTTACTAAGTCACCGTTACAATGGCTTAGTTACTGATTAAGTCAATGCAAAATACCTCCACTGAAACTTCCTTCTCATTTTCTGTTCTCTTGATAAACCTTGATACCTTGATGTCTATCCTAGTGATACACATCGTTGCTACTGTGTATCACTGTGTATTTTTTGCCCTGCAGGCAGTGCCTTTCCTATGTTCTAACTTTCCAGTTGTTATGGCCAGACCTAATGACATCATGGAAATGGCAAGGGATGAGGAAGAGCAAACATATTTCCTTCAATTGTTCTGTTCAGACAAAGTCATTAAACAGTAATGACATCTCCTGTCAAATTATTATTTATCTTTGCAATGAAAAAAATCCAAGTTATTATATTTCTAGCCTGCTTTTAAGAGTGATCACTCACCAGTCTCCTGTCAGATATATTGTTCTTGTATCCCAAGTGATGGGTCTTCTTGCTAAGTCAGGGAATAAGTTACTGAAGAATAAAAGCTTTATGAATTGTCACCCCAAGTTTTATCCCAAGAGGCACTGAATGAATGAATTCTAGACTGGATTTATGAACTGGCATCCATATCTCTTTTTTCCCCAAATAAGATCAGGGAAAATGCATTTTAAAATAACATCTAATAATTAAAAGCTAAAAAGAAAAGAAGTTGATTTACCTTATTCATTATCAAGCATTATTTGCATTCAAACTCAGAAGTCTCTTACCCAAGACAAGCCATGCTACCAGCAGCCTTGGCTGAATGCAGGGACTAGACCTTACATGCAACTTCTACATGTGTGAAAATGCTCAAGTGCCGTTCATCAGCCAACAACTTTCTCATGTACCCAGGTGGACAGGAAAGGTCTCCCAGATCTGAGAATTAATCATTACACCTCACTGCACTCCTAAGCACCGTCCATCATGTCTCAGCAGTGAGGACACAGCCAGGTGAGCATAGCATGAGGGAGGATCCAATGATACAATCCAACCGTGTGGTTGGTGCCACCTTTCGCTGAAACAGATGCAGATCCCATTATGCAGTGACAGCTTTTCCTTAGTATTTGTTATGTAGCATACATATTCATAGATTTATGACCAAGAGCAAAACCCTCTTCTTAAACAGATATCACTGTGGGCATGGAAAGTCATCATATGAGAGTAGGCAAGATGGCTTGGAAGGGTCCTGGGGGATGCAGTGCCATCTGCACCCTGTGGCACTTGCTGGTAAGTGGTGTCCCCAGATAGTCCCCATAGCAAAAGTGGTGTATTTGGGATCCCAAGGAAGAGGAAGGTGTGAAAGACCATGAAAGCTTGGTATTTCAGCTAGCACAGTTCCCCAGACTTAGCGTGGGTCCAGTGCACCAGCAAATCCAGCAGTGGGGTTGCCCCAGGGTTGCCTTTCTGCCTCAGGGACTGGCACAGCAATGTATCCATAAATATGAAATGCCCCAACCGGCCTCAGGGGAAGAGAAGGCTGGAAAAACCATTCACTGACAGGAGAAGCACTGGGAAAAAAATTTTAAAAAATCCTCCCAAAGGAGGGAGGTGGACAGCTGTAAAAATATTCCCAAGCACAGTGGCACAGGGGGCACAGTCAGGAGGGTGATGGCTTGGGAGCAGGAGGGGAAAAGCAGCACGGCGCTGTACCAGGATCCTCACTCCTGGTTCAGGACAGTATGCAAGTGTATCATGGAAACAGCAGTCCCAGTGATGAGCACAGGAGCCAGCACTTCGGCATCTGAAAGAGTTAAAGAGGACCGTGCAGAGGGGCTGGACAAAAAGGTCCTGCCACAGTGCAGGAGGACGCCTGAGATGACTCACTAAAACTACTTTCCAACCCCTGCAATTCTGAGGGGATGGAGGCCACGTCTCTTATTAAAGACTTTCTGGCACAGACATCTAGCTATAACTTTGAAGTAATGATATTAACAGTATCTGCTAATGCTCAGCTTTCTGCAGACTTTAAGGAAAAGAACAGCTTCAGCAATGAGTGGGAAAACATACATGTTCAAACATAACAGTTTTCATCCCCTGGGAGATGGGACAAAAAGAGCATCTATTTACAATAATAATGCTGCTTTGCTGAGAACAGACCATAAGGAAAATCTCATAAGGTTGGAAAATGTGTTTTAAGTTCACAAACTGTCTCATGCTCCAGCTCCAGAGCGGGCAGCTGTCCAGCTGCTGTGAGCAGCTCTGTCCTCGAAGGCCAGACCCTCCCCGTCTCAGACACTCTCCGTTTCTGAGCAATCTCCCCAGCTCCATTTCAGAAGTGGTTAGCTTACCTCACTGGGTTTTCCTCCAATAACTAGGCATAGGGTCAAAGACTTTTTCTAATTTGGGGGGCCCAGTTGCTTGAGATCCTGTCCATGAGCAGCAGAAGTGCAGAGACCTGATTTTTCATTTAAAAGGTGAGGCGTTTCCACCAGGGAATCTCAGTGAGTTTCACACTGAAGATGTCTCCTGAGACCATCTATTTTATGCTACATATATATCAAGCAATGGCTTGTGGAAGTAATGCCCAGGACTTCATGTTGTCCATTCAAGCTTGGACGAGAGTGCTGCTATTGAAAGGTTGGGTTGTATGAGCCCATTCCCAAATGGCTCCATAAAGGCACACAAACTTCACTGAGGGCTCAGGGTCTATCTACATATAGATTACAAAATACCTCTGGAGAGGTATTTTGCACGTTTATTTTTGTTTCGTTATAACTACACATAGACCTTTTCAGCTATATGAAAACACAAAGGATACTACAGAATTGCTTGCAATTTCTTTCTAGTTTAATGCCATTTTTGCTCTCTGAAAACTTGTCATTAAAATTTTCAGCAAAAGTATGAACAAAAGCCAGGAGGGCATTAGTACGCTCTTATTTAAGCTCTTAGAAAGACCCTTTAACTGAACAGTGCTGCTTTGCTTTGTTCTGTGTATGCAACCAGTAAATCTCAAAAATCAAGTACAATTCCCTTCATCTCATTGCCTTCTAGTTACTGCTCAGAATACCTAAGCCTGTTCCAGGAATACAAGGGAGTAACATCTCCCATTAAAAAATATATGTGAAATATAGCTTTAAGAAAGTAATTTTCCAGGAATACCATCCATGAAAACAGGATCAAACTCAACATTAAAAGAGGAGTTCATATTCCAAAAAATATTCAGCTAATCTGCCAGAAACTAGGCCTTACGGAAGAACTCCAAATTAGCTGAGCCAGTTCATGATATCATTAATATGGAGAATTTCCCTTGCCATGCATAGTAATATTCTCTGATGGAGTGTGCCACTTGGAGATCAGCTGGGATTTACCTAAACCATTCAGTTTGGTTCAAGTCCACAGGGGTGAGGTTGCTGTGGTTCTTGTTATTTTAATATTTTAGAGTGTTAAGTGCATTTTCTCCCTCTAGTCTCCCTCCTGGGAAACTGCTGAAATGGTGAAATAATTCATTCATATTACCCAATTTATTTCTTTTCCTGTAAAAAGCTGCTTGTAGCAATACCATAAGTCTCTCCTGATGCTTCCAAGGAAGAAAGAAGCAACGGGGAGTGGGAATGCAGAATGAGGTCCCCAATCTGAATTAATGCTTGACAGAGGAAATCTATGCCAAGAAAATGGTGGAACGGGAATAACTTGTGTTGTCTCCATATGGTGCCCCCAACTGGGTTTCTTTCCCCCTGTTCCCTATTTAAATGCATGAACGTGAGAGATTAAAAACAAGTCTTGTAACAATTTTGCAAGGAAAACATTATTTGAGGCTATGCCCAACAGGGTGGAAAATCCTGAGGACACAAGGGAACCATGTCCCTGGCTGAGTGCATTCACAGCATGTCATGGTGAGGTGCCTGAGACAATTCATACAAAGACCACTTGACTAGAGAGCACCTTGTACCTTCCATCACATTAAGTCCTTCCAGGTCTTGATCCCCTTTCTGCAGTTGCCTCCACCTTTCAGAATGAATAGCCGCATTTCCTTTTCTCAGTATTTATTTTCCACATTGCTTTTTTTTCCTCAAAGAATAGGGTCTTCCCACCTGAAATGTTAGAGAAAAAGAAAGACGGTTTGTCTCTCCAAAGCATGCCTGGGTGCAGCATGGGACATGGAGCTGGCCAGAACTAGATATGGGTCCTGCAGACACATCTCTGAGCCAGCTGGGTCCAAAACCAAACCACAGACATTGCACACATAGCAGCTGCCCCACAAGCACCGAGTGATAATTATTACCGTGTGTCTCCTCTGATTTCCTCAAGCGCTGCCGAGCTGGTGAGGACTGCAGCCGGCCAGGGCATGAGAGCAGATGTTCTTGCCTTCTGACAGATGTCAGCTCTGCCCGATGGAAAATGCCATCCAAGATGAGGGAAAACCAACAAGCAGCCAGACAGGGCTTTGCAGGACGGTAGTGGGACCACCCTGCAGTGACCACTATCCATTGCAGAGATCATCCAGCAGCCATCTCTTTCCTGGCAAACCCCTGCCACAGCATACCATAAAAGCATGATCTCAGTGTTGCTTCTTGTGCGCAAGCTAAGGAAGGTCAAAAAAAGCCAAGCAGCTGCATGAGAATCAAAAAAAGCAGAAGAAAATAGGAGAGAAGAATTTGAGGAGGGTGGGAAACAAACGTACTCCTCAGAGGATGGAGGCGAAAGGTATGTTTAGGAGAAGACACTCCAGAAGCAATCCATAAACCCCAAACAAGTGATTTGTAACAACAATGTTTTGGGGGATATGACTCATGATTTTGAACTTTTGGGGTTAGCAAAAGTTCTGGCCAGAGCATTTCTGATGAACTATCCCACCAAGAGAAAATGCTGACTCATGAAAGTTGAAGCATTTTTTAAATACTTGGAAGGACAAATTCTTGAGGTCCAGGGCCCTCTGGTTATTTCTGACAGTGCAGCAAGAAAGACCTAAATTGAAAACAAAATATCTGAAGGTTTTGTTTTCATTCCATTGTAAAATGAAAATAAATTGTAAAACCTCAGAAGTTGTCACAAAGCTGAATTATCATCCCCCTGGCCAGTTCTAGTTGGTTACTGTTATTATCCATTTTACAGTTATTGTAATCATTATTATTCAAAGGCAGACTTACTCCCACTTCCTCTAAAAGAAATGTTTGTGCAACAAAGACAAAAATTTCCAAGGAAAATGCCTCAAATAGCATGAGCTCAGGTGTGGTTTTAGGCTTTCTCAATACGAAGAGCTGCAGTGGTTGCAGGGAGAGGTTGGTAATCCTTACAAGCTTTGGCAAACCTAATGGCAGAACCAGGCAAGTCCTTAGGAGAGGAGAAAGCAGTCTTTGAACTGAGTGTTGCTCATTGTGTCTTTAATCACTTTTGTACAACCTACCTGCAGAGTGTTTTTTTTCTCCTCTTCTCCTTTGATGACTTTTGTCATCACATTACTGTCTAATAAATCTACATTTCTAATTAATAAGCCCACATAGGTTTGATTTCCAGAAGGAGGAAGTTAGCCCAAGCGCTCTCAAAGGTTTTCAAAGTACATCTTCCCTCCGCCAGACACAATCTTGTGAGTGGTCCCCAAAGTCAGTGACACTGGGACGAGGACTTCAGCCGTGATGCCCAGTGGATGTGGAGGGCAGTGTCTGTGGCCACATTCTAGTGATGCTGCTTGTAGATTATGGAGGAAATATACAGTAAAGGACCTGACTGGGAGTTCATGCCTTATTAAGTTAGGAGGAACACCATCGTGGTTAGGGCAATTAGGTTGTGTGCAATTAGTTTGAACTTGAAATGCAACCTATATTCCAGCTTCTGACATCATTTACTGTTGGGTCACTTTCAGGATCCCACCCATATAGCTGCATTTCTATTATCTGTCACACTAAGAAACCAAGATGCTGCTATTTGATAGAAAGGATTCATTCCATAAGCCAGAAGCTAAAACGGTCTGTCTTTCCCAGGAACTTCTCAACAGAGGGCTCAAAATCCTGTCTTAGTATGGATTACATCTGACCGAAGGAAGTTCATTTGGGGTGTCCAAGGACCACTGAATTTCAGATTTCCTATATGGGCAGCCTTTTTTAATGTGGTCCTGCTGTGAGCTGTCAGGCAAGAATAAAAACAGAGCCATCAGAGGTAATGAGAAGGCACTACCGACGGGGCCTAATGGATTTTCTTCCTTAGAAGAGCTGAAAGCGTAGCCTGAAAGAGAGTGGTTTCATTTCCCAGTGAGTGTAGTGGGTGTGGGTAACTAAATTAGATATAGTCTCTATTGTAAATATTTATGCCTACTGCCATAATACATAGCTTTTAGTCTGATGATCTTCAGTATGAGGAAATGGTGGTAAATACATTTTGATATTGAAAATGGAGGAAATAATAGCTTTCTAGGCAATCCTTTTGAAGGTTAGCTATGCTCATACAAACTGCTAGGTTCATCTGGTTTTGGAAGACTCACAGAGCTGGGGTCAAGCAAATCTAAGTCAGGAAACCCTTGAAGTGAAGGAATGCATGGCTTATAATAAAAGGCCAAGGAACAGGTGAATAAAATATGTGAAAGAAGCAGATAATTTCTGTAATGCATTTCTATGCAAACTGCTAAGCTCCCAGGGAGTCAGAATGAAGGTATTTACAACACACAACAGATAATTTCTCAAGAAGGAAATATCAATTTTCACCTTATATATTTGCAGGAGATGCAAGGAAATGCTCATCTATTAATTACTGCGTGATTTATTTTTGTCAAAAAAAGACTTACTAGATTACAAAGAAGCCATATATTTGGGGATTTTTTTCCCCAAATTACTTTATTTGCTGCATTAATTTATATAAACAGTTAGAGAAGTGCCTATAGTTTCCACTTTCAGGAATTTTCCTCCAAATCATTTACACGGATACCTTTTGCTAAGCAAAGGCAACAGTCCTAATGCCACTCTCCATTTCACAGATACAACCCCTGTTAATTACAGGGGCTAGTAAATGAGCTTTATTTCTCTCCATGTTTTTAATAGTAGGTACAGAAGAAAAAGGCATTGATCAGCAGAGGAATACATATGCCATCTCAGCATGAGGCAGGGGCCTGGCTGCTCCATGTCTCAACATGAAATAATGGGCAAAGAGCAACCGCAAGCGCGAGGACAGCTGCCAGTGAAACAGCCCAGAGCAGAGGGAGCGGGAGACAAAAGAGGTAGAATGGGATGGAAGAGCAAAAAAGCACTGCCCCTGCTTTTCTCCTGGCACTCCAGTATTGGAAAACCTCCCATATACCTCCTATAAAAAGCATGTCCACCAAAATCCCAGTAAGGGCCAGAGTTCACCAGCAGCAATAGGAGAGAACAGTAACGGGAACCAGAAAGTCAGGGCAGATCAGGCAAGATAAAAACCAACTCCAAAAATGTGCAAAGCCCAGAAGGAACCTGGATCCTAGCATTCACGCTGTACAATAGAGTCATTCCTGGGGTAGAAAAAATGTAGCTGGACAGAAGACTCTTCTCTTGTCTGGGCACCTTGGGCTGTGGCCATATGTGAGAGGGTGGAAAATCTCTCTCTCTTAAGAAAACTTAGGTCAGAGTTTTTGCAGCCACCTTGTAGAGGTGGGGACCCCATTCAAATTCAGTTTGAAAATAGGAATTTGGGGTTCCTTGGAAAATCCCCTCCCGTCATTTTGATTCCCAAGAGGTTCAAATCCCCTCGTTCAGCTTCCTGAGCTGCTGAAGTTCCCCAGTTCCTCCATGGCCAATAGTCCTGTCACAGACATCAGGGTCTTCTCTGCAGGGTGGTAGCAAGCCCATCCCTCAGCACCCACCCCATTAGTTTATAAAATGGCTCATTAAACCTTTGGCTATGGAAACACAAGAGCTAAGCAGGAGTCTTGGTATCAGAGACTCTTAGTAGCTGTAGAAGAGGATGTCAGACATATCACAATTTTTGCAGTCACCCATTTGGAGGGAAGACCACAAATTTCCTTAGCTCAGCCAAAATATATGGTAACTGGGTGATGATCACTGACACTGGGAGTGCAATGGATACACTCCAGATGTCTCTTCAATGTCCACTAGGATTTATATCCACCCATTGACAGATGGGAAACCTCAGTTGTGAAAAAAAAAGATCTATGGGCTGAGTTTATAGTAAGGTAGCCAAGACTAGAATTTCTCTCTATTTGTTTGTCATCTTGCTATTTCTAGAAATATCTCCCTCTGCCCTCTTGGAACACCAGAGTGTATATTTCCCAGACATGTAGCTGGCTTAAAAGAAAACAGATCTTAAACTAGGAGGAAGTAAGCCTACAGAGATCAATATGTCTGAAGGAACAAGGGTGGGAAAAAGTCCAGAGAAAAATGTTTATGAAGCAACGCAAATTTGCTAGAAAAAACTTTGCAGTTTGCCATCATCCACATAGCCTCAGGTAAAGAAAGAGCTTTTTTGAAGTGAGTGAACATAGGCGTACATGGCAACAGAGGCTGAAGAACTGTTCAAAAGGATACGGCCCTGAGACTATTCTTGAAAATATTGTTTCACCTTGTTAAAGATTTACAAAGGAAATAGTAAGTTTATGAAGATGAAATGATACATAGGATCAAATTAACTTGTCCCCAGCGTTTTCCTGTGATTACAAGAAGACATATATTTTTTCCATAACCAGCCCCCAGATTACTTTAGCACTGGCTTTCTGGATACCAATCCATCATTCACCAGGTATATCCTGCAAAGTGTCTGACTTCATCAATCTCCTTGTTAAACAACAGGGAGTCTGCTCAGACACCCCAAGGTGCCTAATGAACATAGCAGTAACAATTTAACATTTTAACTGAAGGAAAGGAGTTTGAAGAGATATATAGGCATACATTTCCTGATGGTTTTCTCATCTTAATTTCTCCAGAGGGTCTCAGCAGTGGTCGATCCATCCGTTTTCCAGAATCTGCTCCCAAATTCAAAGTCCGAATACTCCTGTTCTGAAAGGACAGAGATTTTGAGAAACCTCTTTGTTCTGAAATCTCCTTAAAACCAATCCAAACCAGTTTCTTAGTGGTCCTCAGTAGTGTGGTATAAACCAGATTTAATTCTCATATCTTTGCCATTTGCTCACTGCTTTCCCCACTGAAATGGCACCAGCTGGCCATTATTATTTCACACTCCGGAGGGTTCAAATGTTCATCAGCTCTCCGATTCTGTGAGCTCTCATTACCAAGAGCAAGAGAGATTTCTGGGCTGTTTGGTCAAAAACCACACTTCATATATGAGCACAGCATAATAATGCATACACTGCATAATGTTAAACAATTCATTGCACACTATTGAATGCTTAAAAATAAAATGAACCACTGTTATTTTAGATGATCTTGATCATTAAAGCCCTCTGGGCAGCAGGCATCACCTGCAGTTAATAGTAACAGTATTTAATATCAAGGAGTAGGGTATATCAAGTAAACATTAAGTTCAACCCATAAACAGTCTCTAGTATACGCACAGTAATACGTGACAGCTCACAGGTTTTATATAAAAGCAGGTTTGTGTCAATATTCACATTTTATTTGGAGGGAAACACTGGCATTGGGAGGGTCACACAGCTGCAGAGCAGGAATCAAGGCCAAATCATCTGTGTGATGGACCAAAGCTTTACCCACAAGCAGCCCCGCCTGCCATCCCGTGTACACACGAGTTGCTCCTGCCTTTATTTTTCACCTGGAAGAGTTCAAGGTTTAAGCCTTGCTTTCTTTGCCAAAACACTTCCCAGCCAGCCATATACATCGTGATTGCTTCTTTCTTTGTTTCGGCATCTGTTCACACACATGGATTGAAATCCGGTCTGCTGAAAGCAAACATGACTGTTGTCATGGCCGGCATGGGGATTTCATCCTCTGCCCCAAAGCCTTTCCAGCTGGGCAGCCAGGCTTTCCATTTACTCCTCTTCAGGCTGTTTCTCACAGCCTGGCTGAGTCCGTGGCCACACAAGCGATGCTGGAGACCACTGAAATCTGTCCTGAGGGGAACAGCAGAAATACAGGAGGAAGGACCGCAGACCACTGCAAGCTCGTGTGCTTTCTGCCACTAACACCCACCCTCCAGAGCTACCTGCAAGATTTCAGTCAGCCCCCATGCAGGTGTAAGCATATGTTTGCCTCCACGTATGTCAGGAAGACCAGCCATTTGAAAAGTCCTTCCCATAAGTATGTTAACAGACATCTGGGCTTAAACACTAATTGAAGATAAGCACACACTTGCGTGTTTTGCTGAAACAACCCCAGAATGAGGAAAGTCTGAATTACGCAATATGAAAATAATACTCTCCGTTTATTAAGCATGTCTTGACAGTACATTAAAAAATTCTGGAGCTTTCTTCTTGGCCAAATATTTCTTCCACTTCATACCATAGGTATGCTCCAATTGTGCTGGGAGCAGAATGGCAATACTATGACTCACTTCACATTGTAGGCTGGAAGTACCATATTTTGTTCCAGAAAGAAATAGATTGAAGGCATAAGATTTAAAAGGCATCTTTTTGTAAACCATACTCCAGTATATTCTGGAGCACATTTTGATCAGTTGCACCATCCAGTCCCTCTTCAGCTACAGCCCTGGCTGTGCTTATTTTTAAATTTATAACTGTGCTGGGAATATAGCATGTCCAAATTAACTTACAGTGGTGAATGAGGGATTTAAATGAATTTTTTGTGTGTCTTTCCAGAGCAACTCTCATGGCAGTAATTGCTGCCACACACTTTTGCCATCAATTCAATGTTGTGTCTGTGCTGAAGCACTCAGGCACGGATGAAATGATGCTGTTCTTGTGTTTCATCAGGGCCCATTAAAGCAATCCAAACCTTTTTGTTTGTCAGCCTACAGGGAGTGGAAACGACCGTCCTCCTCCTTTGGTTTTGCACAAACTATACAGGGTTTGCCTACCAAGACTACTGTGGGCTGGAGTTTTAGATATACGTTTCTTTCGGTGGTGGGGTGGAAGTGAAAAGCAAATTAATTCCTGGTACTTAACAGATGATGCAAAATCCCTATGGTGTTTGGTACCAGCGAGTTTAATTTGTAACAATCCAGCATTGTACCCTCTGCGTAGGCTCAGACACCAGCTAGCATCACTGGCCTCATCAGACCTAAACTGGAAACTTCAAGAGGCCACACAGCAATTCCTAAAAAACTTCAACAGGGTTAGAGACAAACCCTGGGAAGCAGTACCTTGACCAACAGCTTCTCTCACTAGGACCAAACCACTTTTAAATACCACTGCCATGTCTCAAAATCAAAGGTGCACGGACTTTTGCTGATGTTTACTCTAGAAGTATCCTAAGCACCGACCATGTGTTTTACTTGTGACAAGCAAAGGCCATGTGGCAGGGCTTTGTGAGCCACGCTGGCCAGCCGGGCTTTCTAGGGTTTGCCTTTTAAAGGACAGCATCAGTATACTTGTCTGGAGCACACAGAAATCATGTAAAATGTCGGAGGTTCCCATATATCCAGGCCCAGCAGCTGAAAAAGTTTCCCTTCTGCAATTCAGACCTTATACCTGCGGTTTGTGTCTAACCACCGAAGCCCCCCCACCACCCTCCACGCACCTCGGGGACTGTTACACATCAAAGAAATCAGTGTAGATAGGACAGTGCGGGAAGCCTCCAGCCTGCCTTGGCTTGGCTTCTGGCCAGAAATCCTTCCACCTTCCTCGACCGACTCAGCCCCTCGTAAGCCCCAGGCTTTACTGGGATCAGCTGCACCTGACGCTTTTGGCTCCGGGCCGCATTCCTCGAGGGAACTTTGAATCCCCCAAAGGATCTGCTCCAAGCAGATTTTTTTCCTCTTAGGAAAAGAACAGTGCACGATACAGGAGACTTCCCTCAGAGGATATACATGCCCATAAAGCCTTAAAACTCTTGCTTATGTAGAAACAGTTGGATGGCAGACAGAGGTATTTTTCTTTTGGTGGCAGCATCCTCGCTAGTCCAGAAACAGCGTTCCCCGTCTGACTCTGCAACCTACACACCTCTGGCAAAGCATCACGCTCACGTGGGTGCAAACGGGGCTGCACACAGCACCTGCGTGAGCATGGGAAAGGATACTGCAGGATTAAAAAGACAGGGTATCAGGGTGGAAACACATGTCCTGTAAGACCAGGTTGGAATTATTTTGCTCTGTATTGAATCAGTCTTCCAAAGAGTGCTCTTGAAATGGGAAGTACCCCAGAAGGTCACAAAAATAATAGAAGGTTTAGAAAATAAGGTCTGTAGGAAAAAGCTTCCAGCATTGCAAATATCAAGGCTGGGGACTGCATGGAAAAAATAATACAGTGCAGCAAGGTAACAGTCCAGAGGGAGCAGTGAGGAACAGAGAATGGGAAGCTCAGGGCAGAAAAGAACTTTTTTTTTTAAGGAGTTCATACATACAGGATAGCCTAAATGACCTCCAACGGCCCCAAATTTAGAATACAGTTTTTTCGTAAAATGCATACTGTAATCTGTGGCCCAGCTGAAAAACTGAATAAACTATCTTGTGAAATTCATGTGGCACAGTCGTTGCAGATACACTGTTCAGAACAAGACTGGGCAGGCAGTGAATGCTCTTTCACATGGCCCAACAGCACATCTTTACCTCCAAAAGTCATATTATCTGCTTTTGTTCTGTTTATCTGGTTGAATAAGAATCTACAATAATATCCAAAAAAAGCCATTATATCCTCAACATACTGTGATGGTTGGAGAGTGTAGAGGCACAGTAAAACAACCTTCACAGCATCCCTCCAACCTGAATTCAGTGAAAGGCTCAAGTAGAAGGGCATGTCTTTGATATCCCATTTGCTGTTGTTACAGCCTCTGGTTTTAAGTTTTAAACCTTCTAATAGTGTAATAATGAGCTTTCCATTTCTTTGCTGACGTGGTTGATGCCTGCAGGTTATTGAGTTTAAAAGCCAAAACACACAGACATAGAAAATTTGCTTCAGGGTTGAAAAAATATATATCCTATTGGAAGGGTGGGATTTAATTAGCCTTTGTTCTCCCAAATCTCACATAAACAAGCACGCTCATATATCTCCCAGTACAAGGCAAGTAAAATCAAGAGTGCCTGTTCGAACTGGAATCTTACGAGTCCCTGGTGGGTGGCAGGAACATATGTGCAAGTTACAAGGCTTGAAATTTAGGACTTTGCTTCACAAAATGTCCACATGGACCAGATGAGAGAATGTCGCTCATTGAAAGAGATGATGTGCACCGGGCCAGATCGTGACAGCCTTAGTCATGTGGGCCAGCATTTGCCTATCCCGGGACTGCAGTTGCATTCAGCTTGGTACGTGCATCAGGATTTGGTGTAGAGCTATTTTGGTCTTCAGCTGTATTATTTGCCAGTGAGTTGTTCTCAGCAAATATACAGTGACAACCTGTAGAGATTGATGCAAAATGAAAAATAATAATAAAAAAAAACCCCACAACAAAACAAAATGAGTAATTTCCAAATCCTGTAGTAGATAATACTTTATGATCCATGAAATAGCTTTAATACAAAAACAAAAAGGAGAGAGAGGGAGGATTAGAGGATTAAAGGGTTTTTTAAAATTGTGATAATTATCCATATCACTGCATTGTAACCATATAATTATACATTGAAACACATATTCTGCCTTTGTAAAATTTCTGGTGTCATTTCTCAGCCATTCAAAGCAGCCGTTCAATGATGCTAGGAAACAGTCCACATTGTCTGCTGTATTGCCTACCTCCTCCCCCTCTGCTTTTGTGTTTTCTTCCTCTCTCCTCCTCCTCCTCCCAGTCAGTTTCAGAACTATAAAATATCACCGCCTGCCTCAAACTGTAGAAACCGGGAGCAACTCCACCGAAGTCAAACCTGGGGGAGGTGGATCTCTTCAACCGGTGGGGGAGTCTTATGGTCAGAGAAGGGGTCAAAGCCAGCTTATGGCAAGCATCTTGGTGGCTAAGGCCAGTAACGGCAGGGAGCATGGCAAAGCGTTGTTAACAACGCTGGTGAACATAAGAAGAGAGTGCTGTAAATCTGCAAAGTCTGTCTGAAAGTCTTTCTATACGTGTATGTGAGTGTGAGTGTCTGTGTGTGTCTGTAAATATGTGCCTATTAAAAAAACAGGAATTTTAGAATACTAATTATTGGTGTAGATGAGTCCCCTAAGGACACTAACAAAATACAAGGATAATCGGATCCATAGTAGATCCTGTGGCAAATTCTGTTTTGCCATATTTAGGAGGAAATGCAACAGGCATTCATATCTTCACAAGATGTTATATGTGTACAAAATATTAGACCCTGAATTACCTGTCAACACATCTGGGCGATATCGGCCATCTGCCTTTTTCCTGCCATCTGCCATTTGCCTGTTTCCAATGGCTTGCCCTGAGTTGACAGGTAAAGATGCAGTCAGTGGGATTTCTACCCTACCCCTTCTCATGGACATGCCTGAAGTTATCTTGCAGCCTCACATCAAGGACAAAAGATAATAATTAAATTCACAGAGACAGGGAGGACAGAAAGAGGAGGATAAGTAAACTACGACAGCTTCCACCCGTTCTTGTAAAATTATGTGCAAATCTTCTCTTCTGTGAAAAACAATTTATATATAAATATATATGGCCAGATGGGTATGGTAACTCATTGCTGCTTGAGTCACAGAATCATTGAAAAAAAAAAATATTATTAAAGCAGGCCCTTCCCAAGCTATCCAAGGATGGTTTCTGATTTTGGTAGTTGTTTTAAATGATGTTATGTTTTGCTTGATAATTGAGAATCAAAAGCACAACTGACTTTCCAGAGCAGCACTGACCTCTTTGCCAAAATAATGGAAAATTTAAAAAAAAACACCAGGAGAGCATAGAAAAGCTCATCACAATGCTTTTGCTGTCATCGTTCACTCTGTTTTCCCGGGGACAGCTGATGGAAGGCTGTTCCACTGGAGGTGGAATTTCAATTAAGGACTTAACATTTCAGTGAGTAGGGACTGTAAGAAAAAACTTGTGGAAGCAAGACAGCCATATTAACCATATTTATGAATCTGCATTCAGGCTGTGCCTGGAAAGGACAATGCAGTCTTTTTTATTAAATATGGAAAGCTGGGTACAACCGAGCCATTTTCCTGAGCATGTTGTATACAGTGGAGGCATTGGTTGGTTTTCATGTCGTGCAAAGTTCAGCCTCGCTACTCTCAGCAGACGGAACCCCCGTTATATTCCAGATGCAGTACGCACACATCTGTGTACAGTGTACGGTCCAGATTCACCTCTTTTCTGAAGTGAAAATGAGTTGTCACTTTCTCCAGCACTTAGTACTTCTGAAAGCTTCTTCCTGAAGCATATCTTTTTTTCCTTTCCCCTACTTTCTTCAGCCATATATATGAGACGAGCACCATCTCTTGTGCCTGGGCTAAAGCCAGGAGAGTATCCCAGCCAGCAAGATTAGCTGCAATCATCTTTATTCATCGTTACATGCAGCCCGTGAGCTTGCCTTCAGAGCAAGGGCAAACTTTGCCCTGGTGATCCAAGAGTTCAAAGCAGTGCCCTAAACTTCAGCTGTCATTTGGTGTTGGATCATACTAGCCATGTGCTACTTGAAAAGTGATTTCTAGATAGTCACAGAAGGGGCACCAGCCCATATCAGGCTGGTACCTAATAACTGTGAAGCTGCCATAATTTATTAATTGGACTGAACTCCAAATGAGCATTTTCTTCTGGTTTGGCTGATCTCAAACACCGGTTTAAACCATCTGACAAGGCTCATGATTTTTTTTCATATTCAAAGTGGCAGCTCTTAAACCTTCTGGGCAAAGTATCACTGCTATCCTAAAGAAGGATCTCTGAAACCAGAGCGTAACGGAGTACAGAGGGGGTGTACACACCTACCCACTTTGCAAACTGATTTCAGTTTTAAGGGTGACAGTTAACCCTCATTACTGGGCTGTTATTATCCTCCTAGTTGCATGTGTTGTGAATCACAGTCGGTGTCAAGTTCAGGCTAGGAAGAGAGTCTTACAAGCCAGTTGCTGCTTCCAGTATGGTCAACAGGACTTTTCCATTGACTCACCGTGATTCAACCCAAGAGATACTTCAGAAATGCTGAAACACCAAAAAACAGAAAACATAACCAGAATGATAGGCTGGTGCTCTGAGCATATATGCAAAAGTCACTACAATAGGAGAAGAGCAGGCTGGATACCACTAAATTTGGTAGCAAAGTTGATGGAATTACTCTATGTTTTTAAGCTTACACAGCAATGGCAAAAAGACAATTTACTTAACAGATGAGTTACTTAACGGAGTGTGCTTAACAGATTGTCCCACTGTTTGCTGACATTTAAGATTTTCAAGTCTTGTGTTGAAGCATGACCTCGGAATGCCTGGAAGGGAAGAGATCTTTTAGGAACAGGCGTCGCATGAGAGCACAGTTCCTACCTGTATCACTGACAGATGGACAAACAGCCTCCTTCTTAGCAGGACAAAGTTCTAGGGCATTTTCTAGCAGCAGCGTCTTTAAGAAAGACAGAAGTGGTGTGTTCCCACTTAAAATTCACTGTCACAAACCTTACAGGACCTGTGCTCACTCGGTTCTCATTACTGTCAAGAAAAAACTTGGGTGCACACATACACCACAGGTCCTAATATCTGGAACTAAGTGTTCAACTGTTATGTTAATGCCTGGTTTACCATTAAAAAAAATTTGAGTGAAAATCAAGATTCAGTTAAGCATAATTTTATTTTTAGACAATTTATTCAATTTTGCATCCTCCAAAATTCACTGCATATGCAACAGGCCTATGCAAATCCCATGGATCCCTGTGTATTTCCATGCAAGGCTAATCCTTCATCTGGTTGGTGTCTAGTTGGTTGAAGATGAGGTGTTTACATGAATATCTGAGGGCAAAATTCAGATGCCCATGATTGATAACAATGTAGGATTTAGTGGGATGGAAGAGTGTAAATGTTTGGGGGGAAAAAATGGAAAATTAGAAAGATTTAGGCAATATTTCTCAAATAATAAAGCAATGTTAGAGTTTCAAAAGAGCCCAAGCCACTTATGAAGTACAGATCCCAGTGCGAATCAGTGGCTTTGTGCTCTTCAGTCTTTCGGCTGCTTTTAGAAACCCCTCACTAAGACCCTGTCCAGCAAAAAACTCAAGGCAAATAGCTGACTTAAAAACACGTGTCCTCTCCTGGCAGTCAGAGAGGCTCTGCAGGAACACAAGCATCTGCCCACACACATCCAACCGTAAGATTAGGGCCAAAGTGTTTATCAGTGGAACCTTACCAGAAATTATTTTAGATCTGTTTGCGTTAATGTCAACACTGGCTTCTAAGCTTTGCTGCGATTTGACAGTAAGTGACATTTAAAGGGACAAAAGATCTTTTTACAGACAGTGCAACATGGCCAGTCATGCAGCTGTAAAGACTGTAGCGTAACCACATAAATCCAGAGACACAAGCACCCTATCCACTTGGATAAATGCTATCATCTCTACAGCCTTGTGCAAGGAAAGCACGTGCCTGTCAGATACGTTTTGCTGCCTTTTAACTCTCCTATCAGCATAAGCATCAGCTGTTTGCAAGTTCCCCTGTGTAATAAACTTCCTATGAACGTTTATGCCCATAGAGGCATTTTGCCGATGAACTGGTTTTGGACTGCACCCGCAGCCTGTGTCACAGGAGGAGGAAAATGTCGTACGTCTTCCATCTGGGACCAAAAGATGTTCTTCCTTCCTTCGGAGTGGATAAAAGAAATTGCGCTAGCTGCAACTCTCAACAGAACTGATTAAAAACAGGCTTCTTTTTTTTTCCCCTATGATTTTATTCAATTCAGTATTTTCCAAAGAAACACCTAAAACTCCTCCTTTGTCTATCTTTAGAGAAAAATAACCAGTTTTACCTTTCAAATACAACACTCCTTTTTATAGACTTTCATTTAAAAGGAAATTTCTTAGGAAATGGCCATTCTTTTAAAAGAACATGTTATAAAAAGCCAGCATAAGACACAGGGAAAGATTTTTTCGGCATTCATTCACTGCGTTAGTTTTGGCGCTCTGTGCAACTTGTTGGTCAGAGGCACTTCAGAAGATACGTTGCTTGAAGTAGACCCCATTAGACTGAGCCATAAGTACATTAACCACCTCCCTGTTTTCCTCTCCCCATTGTACACAACGCAGCCGAGGAAGCCACGCAGTTATTCAGAGAGCTTCAACTGTGAGCTGCAATGACAAACAGCAAATCTGACTCATTGTTGATGTACCTCCATTACCGAGTGTATCTAATGAGCTGATATTTTATGGGTATTTCCTAAGCACTGTAATATGAGCCCTACAGATCCCCGTGCTGGAAGTTAGCCCGCCGTTCCCTAAACACAAGCCTCAGCGCTGCAAGCCAGCACGGCGCAGTGGTGTTTGAAAAAGGCTGGGTTGCCGTGGCGTGAATGCTCAGCACGTAGAAGAGTGTGGCGTGGCGGAGCAGGGCAGAGCTTCGCTCCGTGTCGGTGAGGATGTCGGGGAGGATGCGATGCACGAACAGAGCCCGTTTCTGTCTCCATCTGCTTGCTCTGGTCATCGCCAGGCTGACTCAGATGCGGGAAGCCTCTCCCCAGCAGGGAGGGGTGCAGGCCAGGACGGCGTGAACCACCAGAGGAAGATGAATGCTGATGACGACCCCGTGGGGAATTTGATGGGGGGAAATGACACACCAGCGTTTGAGGAGAAACCTCCTCAGAAGGGATTTATCAGGCCTTTCCTGGCAATGTTTTGAACTGGGAATAAACCCGGTGGAAGTGTCGTCCCCCTCCTCCTCTGTACTCACATCATAAGATCAGTCCCTTTGAGCAAGGACCCCAGCACAGTGGTGGGATCAGGGTCAGCCTCTTTCTCTGGCCAAGAGAAAGATGACCTTTAAGTCACAACGCAGCGAAATTCCTGGAAGAAAAAAATGCCACCGACTCAGAGAAACAATTGGCCTCTGGCCCTCAGCTGCCTTTCGCGCAGACATCGCAGCTCTTCTCCACACAGCTGCTTTGGATTCCCTGCAAGCACCGGCCACGGTCAGGGGCCAGCAGCAAAGTTCAAGTATTAAATGATGCTTTTGACTTTTCATTGACCTGTGGAGCTGGATGATCTTCTAAAAACCAGATTAGAGGTGTGTTACCTTTTTACATTAGGCAGGGGGAAAGACACCACAGTGGGAGTTTCCTAAAAATAGATCGTGCAGAAACCAGGACCAGAATACGTTACCAGCCTGTCCAGACACACAGAGTAGCAGCAGGCTCCTGCTCTCCAGGCTGAACTGCTGCATAACTCTTTAAGATGGCAGGAGGTGTACCGATATTTCAATATCTAGGGCAAGGTGTTGTTCCTTCCCGGCAGTACAGGCAGCACTGCCTTGCAGACATCTCACTGCATGTGGGCTAGAGACAGGTTTAAAAACAGCTAACAAAAACAGAATTATGGCAAGTGAAGAGGGAAATGATTCAAGAATACACACCAAGCAGCAGTGTTTGCCATATGAGCCTCAGCAGTGAAGCGTGCCAGCTTGCATCAGACCAGACTCATCACTGACCATGCAGTTAAATTGCCAAAAATAGTGCTGTGCATCTCAGCTAGCGAGACAGCTCCATCCATCCCACTCCCATTGCCAGACTGCTGGGTCACATACCTCTGCCACATAGTTGCTGCCTCCGTTGGGTTTGGGCAGAGGGATTTCCACCGCTGCTTGTGATTCATGCTTCTTGTGCTGGTTTTAAAGCGATGCCATGCGGTGCAGTTACGCCAGCTGGCAGGCGGAAATTCTGCAATGCGAGAAGGCTGCAATCCTACCCGTGCTTTCTCTTTTCCATCCTCCTCCAAATCCTGGTTCTGATTTACAAAGGATCCCTAATCCTTACATATTTCAACAGTCACTTAATCAATTACTTTACATGGCCACCTCTATGTCCAATCTAAGTTGACTCCAAGGATGAAACAACCCAGGAAGTCGCTCCCAGACCTCTGTCTCCAAATGGTCATTCTCCGGGAAGATCAGGAAGCATTTCAATTTGAAAGAGCTGCCCATTTGCTCTAGCATCCCTCTAAGAACCATAGCAAAATGAAATTCAGCGCTGTCACTCTGATGATTTTTCAGTATGTGTAAGTATGTGTGTCAAGCCAGAGAAAGCCCTGCTCTCCATGAGTATTCTCAGTGTTATTTAATGATGTAGGTATAGCTCCCAGATATTACCACTTACTTTTTGGCTGTGATGATCAATGCTTCAAAAACAAACAGACAAAGTGGCTGTACACCGGAGGGGAAAGAGATGAACATCAAATTTGGTTTGTACAGTAGGAGAGGACAGTAGTTGCGGTGCATCTATTGCAGCACAGATTTGGTGTATGCAGGAGATCATATTGTTAGAAACTGGAGTTGTAAGCATGGGGGGGTAGGGAGCAGGGACAAAAAAGAGCTTAGGGCTGAAGCCACAGTTGTTCAAACAAAGGGGCTAATCGCAGCCTCAGTTACACACACATGTGCAGGTGTGGACTGATCTCAGCCAGCATCTGTGGGAAATGTCACTTGGCAAAGGAGCACGTCACACAAAAGCAAATGCTGCGTGCGCGCACACAGAGCTTGCTGCTGGCAAGCTACGCTAGGAGAGGGTCCTCTCCGGTCTACACTGCACAGTGGCCTTGTGAAAGGGCTATGTCAAGTGTTCATCATCCAGCAGTCAGTGCTGGGTCAGTTCAGGTATGGTCAGAGCTCGTTTACTTGACTTGCAGAGGGGCTCTGGCTGATGGAGAGCCCAGGTGCGGGGCTGCCGTGGGAGCTGCTGGAGGGGCAGTGGCACACGGAGTGGAGGGGCTGCGATGCTGAGCCTGGAATAAATACACCAAGCAGCACCTTCCTCACCCTCTGGCTCCCAGTTCCCATGTGGTCAAGATTGCACAACCCTTCCCTTGCATCTGCTCCCTGCCTGGTTGCGTAAAATCTACAGCCAACATGTAGACACCATTTTATGCACTGGTTTTGTCCTGCTTCTACTTTGATTGCAGGAGCTCTGGATAACACTGAGATCAGAGAAAAAGACACACAGACAGACAAAGTGCACTAGGTGAAAGCAGCTATATTTATTCTACTTTTGGCGTTTTGTAGAGTGAAAATCTTTTACTCCATCTCCCTGCGACAAACATCGCGTTGAAACAAAAACAGAAAAACATAGACAGAAGGGAAAGAGAAAAGGTGCTTTGCTAAGAGCACTAAAAATATCAGCAATTAAAACAAAAATTATGCTTTTTTTTTTTTCTTTTCGCAATGTCTTTGGGATTTTGGACAGAGCTCTGTGGTCCACGCTTGCTTCCTCTTTCCTTCCACTTTGTTTTGCCACAAGCTGTAATTGAGCACATGATGCGGTCACTAATTGCAAAGCAGAGTGCCCCATTGCATCAGAGCATTAGCAGGCAGCTGGGCAGACAGATTGACACATCCCAGATGTACAGGGTGCTCCCTTCGCCTCGTAAAAGGCAGTGTCAGAGAGGGTTTAAAACCAGCATCGACCTCTCCCTTGCACGTCTCTTTCCTTATATGGATGGGTTTGAAAGCAGCCAAAGAGATATCCTTAATAACGCCAATCTGTGGCGGCAGCAAAGCCCACAGAAGTCAAGCCCAGGGTTGGTAGAGGAGAGCCCTGGCACCTCTATAACTCATGCGGTCATGAGCTCCCTCACTTGCAGCTCTGCTGATCCAGAGGTCAGCCCCAGAGCCTGCTCACACCCACCGGCGTGAGCGAGAGGTGCAGCGCAAAATGGCTAAACCCACCCAAGAATCTCACGGTTTGCTTTTACCTGCCTTTTTTTTTTTACCTGCTTTTACCATGAGGACATTTAGGATCAGGTAATACAGTGCTCGTCTGCTGCTGTAGAGAAACGACCATGTGGATTTGCACGTGCACAGCCACAAGCCAGCCTGGTTTGCTGCTGCCCTTCAAACAACCACTGGTTCTTTGGTTGGACTTGGTTTGAAACGCTGCATGCCATTTTTTCACTCCATTTTTGCGGCACCAAAGCAGAGGGTTGAGGGTTTCTCAGTGTTTTCTAAATTTGTCACTATGAGAATGCACAAAAATGCTCAAACTGCCAAAAATGTACAAGAAAAAAATGTTTTCCACGACTCGGCTTTTCTCCATGTGGAAGAGTCCATTTCAGCTGAGCTTAGAGGTGTCTGAGTTAATATCTGTTTTACTTAATCTGGCAGCCTGATTTCTTTGTGGATGTACTTTCTGAATGAATTTCTGGGCATGTGTCAGGCACGTTACTCTGGCAGGGCAGGAACCAGGAAAAAAAAATTATCATCTCATGAGTTCGGCTCGGGACAAAGTCAGCACAAGACCCCGAGGTGCCTTTTTATACAAGCATCAGCACTGTTTCATTAAAAATCAATGGAAAATTACAGCATGCCTGAAAACTCAGCAATTTCCCAGCCACTAAAGAGAAACAATCCCTGCCAGGCAGCTGCGGCCAAGGCGAGCGCTTGCCCTGCTCATGTTCAAAATCAATTTCCAGCGGCAGCGATGTTTAGCCACTCTAATCTTGTTGTCAGGGAAATCAGCTCAAATAATATACTGCAGGCACTCTTGCTTTCTGAAGGCACAGGTGGGCAACATGCCCTGCTCTCCGCTGCACCGTGCACCTGCAAGAGCAAAGGACGCGGGACTGTCCCACAGGGATGAGCAGGACACGATGGCCAGGCTCTGAGCATCACCAGGGGAATCTGCTGCCTGCAGCGATGGCCAAACCCAAAGACTCCTCTGTTTTGAGATGAAGCCACAGACTAAGGCTCGGGGTTTTGTGCCCCAGCAGCCCCTGGCTGCCCGGTGTGGCCCCGAAATGCCGCGTCCCCTCTATGCACTTTGTTTCCCTTGCCACGAAACAGGAAATTTTCTTTCTCCACCTTCATTGTTGGCGTGTTTGCTCTGCAGAGCCAGGCTGGCCTCTGTCCGCCTGTTTGCACCGGCCTAATACAATGGAGTCATAATCCGAGGTGTTGCCGTCGTAAAAATAGAAACCGAGAACAATGTCTTCCTTAAAAACAAGGCTTTTCATGTATCTGGTCGTGTAAAATATGCCGCTTAAAACCCGTTCGCTGTGCTAACCAGTAACTCAAATCAAAGGCACAATTCACATCATACTTGGTAATAATTTGCGGGAAGTAGCTTTAGATTTTCTACCTCAATTCATTTCACCTTGATTTGCAGTATTCTGTGATTTTTCTTCAAAGTCTCCTTCCTCTGAAGTCATATGTGATCCCCATCAGTGGCACTTTCTTGTAGCTGAAGTGTGTCAACATTTTCTAATACAGCTTAAAGCTCCAGAAAACAAGGGGGAATGAACTACTCAGCTCTCAGGAGAGCAGTGTGAAATAGAAAAAATTACCAAGCACAATGTTTAAAACAGTCTCTCAGAATGCTTTTTTTAAGACCTGCATATTTCAGTCAATCATTAAGCAAATACAGCCTTAAATAAAGCTAGGTGGAAAATAAATAATATTTCTGCCAGATGAAAGAATAATTTACAGAGATGCCCAGTTTCATATTGGCTAATATTTTAAATTTTTAATTGAGATTGCTGCTGCTATCCTGTGTTTTGCTGACTATGTTCACTTCTCACTTAAGGGAAGAAAGGAAATGTTATAAAAATAATCATTTCATCATAAATTTCTGCTCTTCTGCAACTAGTGACCACTGCTTTTTAAGATCAAAACATTTTAACATCAATTTACATAAAAATATACACTGCTTGTTTCAAAATTCGTTCACTTTTTTTGCTGCTGCAAGACAGTATGATTGATGTTTCTCCCAACCAAAAGTAATTCCTCTGAGCTCAGCAGAGCTGCCTCTGATGTTCACAAGGTGGAAGAAAAGGTGAATGAAACCTAGTACATTTTTTCAAGAGTAAATACAGTCTAAATGGAGTTATAGCTAACAGGGAGTGCAAGACACTCCTGGAAATTCAGCCGAATTAGAACATTTGATTCGATTCAAAAATTCTATTCAAGCATGGAATGATTAACAGAGAAGTTAAATTAATTAATCTTAACCTAAGAGTTAGAAGTTTAAAGAGCTTTAGTTAGGGCAGAAACCCATCAAAAATTCCTATCGCTTGGAAAAGCTACATATTTCAGAATTAATTTTCATTGTACATGAGAATGAAAGGTTAAAAATTCTAAAATTTTCATAAGAGCAAACTTTCTGCAAATAAAAAAGTAAATAAATGGATCTGCTGGAAAAACTCAACAGTTTCAAAACTTTGAAATCAATGTGGCCATCACACCTATCCATGCCAGACTTAGGTTTAATACATTTGCAACAACCTGAAAATTTTGGATTCTATATTAAAGCTCCTTTTCACCATCGTGAAAAGCACTCCATGGGAGCTGACAGCCCAGATCTGGGTCCTTGTGTTTTGCTCCCGGTCCAGGCTGCATTGCCCATCGCCCAGCAAGCCACCGGCTGCCACGATGCCGATGGCATCTCCGTGGCGCCCTGGGTCTGCGTGGCTGGGTTCCCCCCGGGGGTCACTCCTCCCGGCGCAGGAGTCACCGCTCACAGCACGCACTACCATTACGGCAGGGACACAGCTTCGCATAAACCGGTTCAGGTCTTTTCAACAAAGGGAACAGTTCAGATCAGGGTCAGTTATTTCACATCATTTCACTTCATTTCTCCCAGTGGAAATATCTGAACTCTTCCACTGAAAGCGACAGCTTCCCATGGAAATTTCTGATTTTGTAGAAATCACATTTTCCAGCAGAAAATTCCTGTTCAGCTCTATACAGGAATTTGGATTTCTTTTTTTCTGTCCAAAGGAAAAAATCCTCTGGCCTCAGCTCAACCAGGCACTTCAGCACCTCTTCTGTACTCCAGGGCTGGGCTGTAGCCAACGTGCAGCCTCTTGCTCTCCTGCAAGACCCAGTCTGTGCCAAAAAGGCCACCAAATCATCCTTGGTGGTAGGAAGTACCCTTCTTAGATCATGGGAGCTGGATCACGCTCTGCCTCGCATGAATGCAATTATGCTTGAATAAAGGATAAGGGTGTCCTATGCTCAGGCTTGCACTCACCTCTCCCTTCCACGTGCGCACATGCAAACATGCAGAGGGTTAAGACGAGGCATTTCATCCATCTGCATCTGTTGCTTTTCCAACATTACAATCACTTCATTGTCTGCAGCGGCTGCCACGCTGGAGAGGAAAGGGGAAGGTTTCTCAGCAGGACATAGAGAAAGCATTAACAGCATTTAAAACCTTTGTGGTAGCCAAGAAAAAAAAAACCTCCTAACTTCAGATTTTCTTATCAGAAGGTTTAAATACTTCCAAGATTTTTGTTTATGGTGTTTAATATTTCTGCTTCCTCAGTCATACAGGTTTAGAGCTGCTGCACAAATGGTTGGCTAATCTCTGCAAGCTGCAGGGTAAATAGCAGCTGAAGTTTGGTCCTGATGCTAAGTATAACGGGCCCAATTCTGTTTCTGGGAAATGCAAAGCAGAGTTTCTGTTGTGGTCTTCCTTGGGTTCAGGAACGGGTACTTTGTTTGCAAGCCCTTTCAAGCAACGCCTCATGGGGAAACATGCCCGGGAAAAGCCAGCATTAAGATCAAACTTAAACAAAATGGAGACAAAGCATCAGAGAGGCTGGTGTTGGAAGAGGCCTCAAAACGTCATTTAATCTTTCCCCTCCCCTAAACAGGACTGGCGGTATGTAAAATGTCAGCTACAGAAGCGCTGGAGTTTGGGCAAACCTAATTGCTCCTGAACTCTCGCACTTACCTTAGCATGCCATGCAATGCATTACACTGGAGACGGCTAGATTCAGTTCAGTGTGCCAAATGTGCCCCTGCCCCAGCGGTTCACAGCTCAGAGGATCAGATGCTATTTTAGGTTATGTTACTGTAACTCTGGAACGATGGCTGAGGCACCGCTCTGCTCTCTGAGCTGGAAAGTGGGTCCGACTGCAGGTGTCTTGCTTAAATGCACATAGCAGTGCCTGGGACACACACATAACCTGCAGGTCTGTGCCCAAATGCAGCACCCAAAACACCTTGGCCCATCACTAGCCACATCTTTGCCTTAGGTACAGCAGCTAGCTCGGGGCACATTTGGTCATTTTGCCTGGCACCTGAATGTAAGGAACAGGAGGCTCAGGCTCTTAGCACAGCCAGCAGCCAGGCTAGTGCCTGCTTCTTGGTTTCTATTCCTGCCCATCAATCCTATTTCCCCTAATAGCAGGTTCTTATGGAAGCCACAGTCCTGTCCCCTTCTGTGTATATCATAGATAAATTTTTCTTCCTTCCTAGCTTTGGCATCTGTACTTTTTGTTGAAGACAGTGGTAAACAGAGAAGCTATTTTTCCCCTCAAAGACGTCCGGCAGCAGCAGGCTGTACCGTAGTGTGCCACAAGCTGTAGTACTAATGACGCTGAAGGGGAAACATCTCTCCCACACCCTGACACAGCATCCAGGACAGGTACATCTTAGTTCCACACCCCTCATTCCTTGGCTGTTCTACCACAATTACCAACACTGATTAATGTCGGGTGATACTGAGAACCAGCATGGCCAGTGTAGACTACCTGCCCTTGGCCACCCCTAGCCAGGAACTCTTGAGGAACATGAGAAATGAAAGCTCCCCAATTTGTCAGCCTCAAAGTCCTCAGAGAATTAAATCCACTAAAGTTGTAGCCACTGAAGATTAAAATGCTTTTGCTGAAGTGTCTTTCTCACCAAGAACCCGGGACGTCTGTCAAGTTCAGAGCATAGGGTCTTCTACCAGTATAGGTCACTGTGATATAGCTACTCCATCATCTGAAGATCCAGCCCAAAGTGAGGACAACTCGTCCACTGCAGAGCAGAGATTTTGTGCCCTTCCATCAGCATTATCCGCTCCCACTGCCATCGAACCCAGACCAAGGCAGATCACCACAGTTTTTAAGAAGACACTATTACAGCAAAGAGCCAGTGCTGTTAGGCAGCACTGCCTCTCCAGAATGCTTTCCTCTCCTTTCCAGGCAAAAAAAACCCCTAGCTCTGATCCTTGAGGAGTGCAAGAAGAGTAGTGGAGAGCTGCCTTGATTTCCCCCAACCAGAGAGTCTTGTCCTCCTATGCTCTGGGAAACACCCTGTGTATTGCCTAGATACATTTCAGCAAAAGTTGTCTCATTTTGCTACTAATCTTCCATTTATTCTGATGCTATTTACCAAGCCTCATGTTCCCTTGATAACCAGATGCTTGACATAACTTTGGAGATAGTCTTTTCCCCAGCACTCAGTTGAGTTAGAGGAATGACTTGTTGCCTTACATGGACAGAAGAGAGGAGCTAGGGAAGTGGTCAAGGGCTCCCTTTATTCCCACTTTTTCTCCCTGGAGTAAAATTCACACTCTTTGCTCTGCTTACCATGATCTCAGCATCACTGTTAGGAGACTCCAAATACATCCTTCACAATTAGGTTTCAGTAAACAGTTGATTTAAAGAGTCTTGACTGACATTATCTGTGTTAAAATAAACTGAAAATGCCATAGTCTCTGGTCCTTTGCAGGTCAGGTCAGAATAGCTGGTTAAAATACTAATAAGATTACTCCAATTATCAGTTACTCTTTAATGATCTCAGAGCTCTTCTGCCTTTGCTACTGACTTGAATCATAAACCCAGCTCCAGAAAAACAGATATTCCTAGACACTGTGCTATGGTGATGGAAACTTCAAAAATATTTAGTAGAGCTAAAAATATAGAAAATAATCTACATGCTGCCTTTCACTTTTTGGATAGGCTTACACTACAGTCATAGCCGAAATTTTGTTCTTTCATTCATCTCAGTGTCACAGACAATCACGTCGTCTCAAGAAGGGCACTTCCATCTGGTTAAGAAGATATCTAGTATTCTTCATTGTTTAGGAACAATCTTAGTATTTTTAATAATATATTCAATTTCTATCTATTTATATTGCTACATTTGTTTCTCAGTCTAGCATTTGGTTGTATTTAGTGCTATTACTTTCAGTAAAAAAACCCTCAATTACAGTATCATTGAAATATGCACATCAGAGTCTACTTGCCTACAAATTTAGTGCATTTACCTAGGCAGTAATTATTAGTTTCTAACTCAGGAGCAGAACTGCCTTCCATGGGGACAGCTGATGGTGCAGTGAGCTGAAATACTCAGGAAGCACCTCCCAGTCTGCTGCAGTGCACAGCCCTCTATTTAAGAACGAAATCTAACAAAACACTCTCTTAGACACAATGCCAATTGTTCTTCAATTCCCCAAGCACTATAATCATGTTAGCCTTTTCCATCTAGAACAGCTTTGCACAACGTTGAGGTCCCAAGAGCTCCCTCAGGACTGTATTACTGGAGAAACTGGGCACAGCTTTTCTTGCAAACAGAGACCCCAAGGTTCCTTGGACTCTGCTATCAGCAAAGCTGAATTTGTTCAAGGATTGATTAGCACAGTAATAACTCACTAGGATGCAGGGGAAATCCTCCAGTGCTGATTTTACAAACAATGAGGTCAATGATTCCGATAAATCAACTTCATTCATGCTGTCTATAAATAAGTAATGTACCAGACTGGGAAGAAGCTGGCTCATGTTTTAGTGTTGTGCTTGTTCTGAAAGCTTTGGGAATTTCCATTCTCTTTCATCCATTTCTGGACCAGATTCATTCTGCTTGATCTTCCTAATAGACCTCCACTGCTTTTGTGTTCTTTGTCATGTAAGCTGGCCAACGCTGAAGTTTGACTTCTCAATGCATTTTGAAAGATTTACAGTGTTTCATATCAGCTGCTTGAATAAAAATGATTGGTAGACTGGTACATCTTTTCTGTTTGCTGTCTATGCATAGCAAATACCCAGCTGTGAAGAGTTGAAGCCTTTTTCTTCTCAAGATGCTAAAAAACCATATAGTACAACTCATGAATCTTCCCATAGGATGACACTGTCTAGATGAATCTATTCCTGTTGCAGAATGGGACAATCGAGCTGTCACTTGGTGTCAGCCTGCTTCCCCAACGCGGCTGCAACATGAGTCAGGGTTGGGCATTTTCCCACCAATTCCACTGGAATCCTCAAACCCGTATGGATGAGACAGAGGGGAGGAGGTGCCTCTTGCTGCATGTGAGAAATAGGAGTCCAAGGTGAAGAGCAATCCCTAGAGGCAGTGGGGAGATGTTTGGAAAGGAAACACTGAAAAGTGTTTAGATATTGCTTCTCTGAAGTACAGTCCCAGACTTCCAAATGTCTTTAACATTGACTTCCATACCATGAGAGTGTTGCAGGAGCGTGACTGTTTGCCTCCCCTTTTGTGAGATGCCTTCAGTGGGCATTTGAGTTACAGTCTTCAGATTTTCCATACAACCACAGAGTTAAAAAGAATGTAATAAAAAGGCTTACAAATACAAAAGCCAAGGATGACTTGACTTTGGCCTTAAGAAAAGCATAAAGTACTGCAAGACTCATTAAATAACGAGAATAATCAACCAATGTGAGCTTTAGATCAGCTATTGAGGGATGACAGGTAGAAATAGAAAAGTCATGTTACCTCTGGCTAGATCTTTAATGAAACCATTGCTAGACCACACTGTTTAGTCATAGAGACTGCTTGAAAAAGAATTTGGAAAAGAGCTACAAGAATGATGCAAGAACAAGAAAATATGCCTTGTAGGAAGACACTAGATAAACTATTTAGAGCAGAATAAATGATGCTATGAATCCTATCTGGCTTTAAAATCACTAAATGTCTGTGGCCTAAAGACAAAGCAGTGAGTTCCTCACCACCTCATTAGGCCAAGAGCTACACTGAGTGAAATCAGCTGAATCCCAGCCCCGGAGGCCTCTCTGTGTTCCTACTGCAGGGAGCAGGCTGAAAATGTTTTTCAGATATTGTAAATATCAGATGGGCAAAAGTATTTGCTTAGCAGAACATAGATCTCATCCATTGATGAGGTGACAGAAAATGGTGAGGTTTACTCAGAGCCCTTCTTTTGAAAAATGCTCGTTCTCAGAGGCCTGTACAAGCTAGTGGTAGATGATTACAGGAGCAATTAAAGAATGGCATTTAGTACAATTTACATCTAAAGTGCGGTATTTAGGCCAATTACAGGGCAAAATAGCATGCTTTTGATTTTCCTTTCAGAAAGAATATAGTTAAGCTGCAGGATAAGTCTGACGTAGAAAATCAATTTGTCTGTAATCAAATCTTGTTTGTCATGGAGGAGGAAACGGGGGAACATGCCGTGAGCAATGTATGACTCAATTTCCTGGAGATGACCCTCACGTGTGGAAGTGAAGAACGGCCCAGGCTTGCGTCACGGGGTGCTGGCAGACCCTGTGCGAGCCAAGGGGCCTGTCACACCAGCTCTTCTCTGCCCTGGGTGTGCTGGCCACACAGGGTTGTAGCATCACATTCAGTCAAATCAAAGGCAGTATTGCCAAGGAAGAACGCTGCACAGATAGCCTTCTAGCTAAAGTGGCAAACAGTCATTAGAGCTCAGCTGAGCTGATTGTCATTCCTGGCCTGAATGATGGAGACATGTCGTTAAGGTCTTTCTTACTCTTTTTTTGACTGGCTTCCTTTGCTGGCTGCCAGATTATAGTGTCCCCAGGGCTTTCATTTGCAGATTTCCTGAGCGTTCCCAGCTTCAGCTGCAGCAGTGTAGCATCTCGTGAAGATTGGTCCACAGCAGCTAAGATGAAGTTGCCCATACACTGACCCAACCAAAATCAAAGCACCATGTGAGAGTTTAATCCCTGGCAGCCCTACCCCTATTTTCTTCACCTAGGCTGGCCAAAGGAAGGTATTTCTGAACACAAATATGACCCAAAATAGGTTTCATTAAATGCACCTGAAGCACTCTGAAGGTGCTACAAAAACGCACTGCCCACATTTACTTTGTTTTCCTGTAGAATATTCAAAGCTGCTATTTCTTAAAGCCTGGGATGTGTAGTTTCAGTTCAGTTATTTGGATGCCTGACTGTTATGGGAACCAAAGGGAATTAGAGACCTAAATGTCTTTGAGACATGTTTGAGTTTCAGTCCCTAGTTGGAACGTAACAGGGATCCTCACATTTCAGCCATAGAGACCCTTATTTAGGAGCTATCTGGTACTAAAAGGTGACAATTTATAAACAAGATTTTTAAAATCACTCTCCATCAAACAAACTCCTACAAAAACACTCCTGTCCTGCCTGGGGTAAGGCCCAGAGAGCAGAAGACATCCGTGAAGAGGAGGGGGATTCCCAGTTCCTTACGAAAGCTTTCACAAAACTACATTCAGGAAGGAAGGAAAATGTTAACCAAGCAAGCAAACATATTGGCAGTATCCCCAGGGATATCAGCTGCTGGAGAACACACCACATTCAGTGTATTGATAACTTCAGTTCACAGAAATCGCTCTGAAAGGTGACAGGGGAGGGAACTTGAGGTCCCTGAGACACCCTGGCATCTACTGCCGTCCACAGACAATGCATTTGCTCTTGAAGAGACAGTCTGGATTTGAGTCATGCCTTGCAAAGATGATTATCAGAAGGAGTAAAACCTCCCGAGGAAATCATTGACTGATGCCCCCTCCTGAGGAGTTAGTTCAACTTAAACCTCAAATCTATGCTGAGGAAAGTACAAAAAAAAAAACCACAAAAAAACCCTCATAATTGCAGGTGGACTCTATTCTTTTTATGAATGGCTTGACAACAGTTCTGGTAAAGAACACGGAGGAAACGGGGAACGAATAGTGCTGGCATTGCTGTAAATGTTCTGATTTTATAGGTTCGGTTCACATTGCAGCAGATTTAGGGCATATTCACAAGGAAGAAGGCTTATCAGCTTCTTCATTTACTGTGAGAACTGAGGAGAAGGAGATTCAGTTCTCACCTCCCCAGGAGCTGCTCTTGTCCTCTGAGGTGACACTGTGTTTCCAGTCCCTGACACTGAGTATGGAGCGGTTCACCCATTATTTTGCCAATAAGGTCTATGTTCCTTTGTGAATTTGAATCCTTCCCCTTTCCAAATGTCCTGGGCATGATTAGGGTGCCCCAAGTCAAAGCAAAATATTTCGCTCTACAACTGAAAATTTTGTTCAACTATAAACTGGAAAAAATACATATATTTGTGTATTTTATATATAAAACACATGTGTGTATGTATTTTAAAGACAAAAATATTGCTCGGTTTATTTCTCATTATTATTCTCCCTCCTTAGTATCTGATCTGCATTTAACACATTGATCAGATCCAGTTACAGCTTCATGGAGAGCTTCACCAGACAAATACATGTAGGAGCAAAGAAGTTTGGTTTGAAGTAGCATTGTGAAACTGGGCACAAGCTGAAGCCAAGAGTTTAAAATAGTACTGCTCCCTCTTGAGTGAGGCCTGTATGAACAAGCACCTTCAGAAGTGAAAGCAAATCTATAAGGCACGCATGTAAAGAGCTTTCTATCTAGAAATGAAAAATGTGGTCAACTGTTTACCCATCACTTAGAGCAGCAAGAACCAAAACTTCCATCTAAAGTCTAAAACGTGCTCTTTTGTCCATCTTCTGATTTTACGCTCTTTTCCAGCTGGGAAAGAAACAGACTTGGGCATTTCTACCGCCAGCAGGTCAACCAGAATTGCAGTTGTTCTTGTACTGGTGGCCACTAGCCTGTGTTAAGTAACATGCACCTGGTACATATAATCATAGTGAACAAACAAATGCCCAGACTTAATAGTCAGAGCTTGCTCACAAGGGCAGAAGATGGCCCTTGTGAAAGTTTGAGATTTGACACAGACTAATTTGCCCCCCAAAATGAGAAAGCCTTTCCATCCAGGCAGGTGTTACCATCTCTGCTTGCTGTCAGACTCCTGGCACCTCTCTCCAAAGCAGTTCGACATTAATTTGTTGGCGGGAAGGCACTAGAATAGATGACTTCTCCCATGTGGTATCACATTAGACATTGCCTAAGCTATTGTGTATATTCTGGCTAGTGGTTTCACAGTCATTTGGTTCTGCAAGCACTTCTTCGCAAGCATGGAAAAACTCCCAGTGTTGTGCACCTCCACTCTCCTGTACCACAGCTAAGTGTGTCTGAGCTATTTCATCCTAGTTTGGTGTCATACCAGAGATTTATGTGTTGCTTGGCACTATTAACCCAATATAAGAGATTCTGGGAGGGCAGTAGACAATTTATGTCCCCTTTCTGTCAGTGCAGACCCTGAACTTTGCTGTTGTGAGGCTAAAGGGCTCTTCCATGGGTACAGTTGCCAGGGCTTTGCTGCAAGTAAATGAAACACAACAGGGGAAGAGTTTGGCAAAGAGTGACCATTGACAGGTGGATCTGGGGCAACCCGGGCAACAAGAACATCAACAAAAATTTTCATATTGTCCCTGGGAACACAAACTAACCACTTATTTAAAAACAGAGCTCCCAGCTCAGACCATTTCATGGTCCACGCACCAGATCCAGCCACACAATAACTCCATCTAGCACCTTGCCTTTCTGCTGTGGCCTTCAAGTGGGACAGCGTGTTTCAGAGCTCTGTGTTGAAGCTCGTTAGCAAAACCCCCAGGCACATAGACCTGCGACAAAGCCCTGGAGGTGACCCAAAATAGCTACTCAAATTCTAGTAAGCAATACCGAGCTAATTTATGATCTAACTAACATTTTTAAAGCAGTGTTTTACACATCGTGCACTTGGTGAAAACCAGCCAGTAAAAGGAGGAAAACATCTGCATGTTGCATCGTCTGATGCAACCCAGACTGGAGCCAAATGAGAACCAGGACTGTGCAAGTATTCAGCCACATTTTATTGCAGTCCCCACTGCACTTGGTGTTAAAGGCCATGCCGTTTCAGTGCTTCATCAATATATCAATATAGCCGGTAAATGGCAAGGAGAGTTCATATTTATCTGGTTACTCCAAGACTGCTCATAAAGCTGAGTTCACAAGCCCATAAAGGAGCCTGCATTACCCCAATGACTGGGAAGGAATTCCATGTTGGCTTCCCATAGGCTTGGCCACTGAGAGAACAGGAAAAGATAGTTAACAGGGTAAGTAAAAATAAACTAAGATAAAGCCAAAACTAAGGCCTACAAATCTAGCAAAGCAATCGCAGCTCATAAATACAACCTATGTAGTGGACATGCTGAACAGCCTTTTGCCTGACAGAGGTGGACTGATAAACTCTTAGTATAAAAATACCATGATCTTTTCACAGGCAAAAGCCATCTATTTTGACATCTGTTTTGCCTGCATGGAAGTGTGGTGTAAATTTCAGCACCAAGACATTAATCTAGACATCACTGTTTCAAGAGCCAGTGATTATTTGAATTGTCAGTGTGAGCCATTTGGTCCCCACTGCATTCAGAGCCAGGAATCCAAAGACAGCAGTTTGTCTGTTGCTGAAGTTTAGCCAACAAGACAGTTTTGCTGCGGTGGTAGCTGTGAACTTAGAGAGGTGATGTGGACAGGAAGGATATCCTCTGATGATGAGACGGATCAGAACAATCGACAAGAAGAAGGAAAATAGAAAGGTTGATGGGAAAAGAAAAAGAGAAAGTGAAAGAAAAAAGTAAAAAGAGAAAAAGAAAGAGAGAAAAAGAAAAAAGATATGACTGGTACCATGCAGAAATTCACAGAAGGACCCATAAGAGGCAGGGTGCTATAAGGAGAATTAAAATGTGATGTGCAAGCTGGGTAGGCTCAGAGTGTATTTTTCCAAAAGCCCTTGCATTTCTTAGCCCTTGTGTATGTGAAGAGTAATGGTGGGACACCACCAACCTCTTTATTCCCCCTCAGAATTTCCCAGAGGTCACCAAAAGCCAAACTGAACTGTACAAACTATAAATAACTGTTCAGTGTGTGGCTCCACAGACCTGTTGCAAAATATCCACTGTGACTTCATGGGCCACAGAGCACAGCTAATAGTTCAGGAACTGTTGCAGCATATCCTTCTGGCAAAGCGTAGTGCACCGGAGACAGACTGGACCTCTAGCCAAACAGCTTGTCTCCAAACCATATTAACTACTAGAACAAGGCAGCAATTTGTATCTGCACCAGGGTTTTTTGCCACCGTAGCTCTGTCAGTCAGATGCCACCAGGAGATGGGCCAGCAAAGCTTCACAGCAGCCCAAGCCTAAACAGAGTAAATTTCAGTGTGACTTTTGAGTTTTTAAAACACTGAAGACCCCTTTGTAAGCAGGGGCCAGCTCAGTTTGCCTGTACTCAGGGTTAGCCAGCATAAGAGGTAGAGCTGGATGACTATGTCAGCACTGACGTATGGCAAATGTCTCTTCGTATTCATCAGACACATTAGATCGCCTGCATCTCCATGCACCCCATGGCCACACAGCTGTCCTATGAACCTCCTGCTTTGGAGGTGTTCTGCAGGCTCCGTACAAGTTCAACTAAGGACCGACAGTGTGACTGATGTTCACATGCAGTCCGAAACACCACAGGCAGTCCTAAATGCCACCTCGACCAGCTGAGCGCTGCACAGCTAATGCACCGCAGCTGGAAAATTGCCTTCAGCTGAAGGGTACATCTTCCCACAGCTGGTCCTTAAGCAGAATAAATCAGCAGAACAGGTCTGGCTCCTGCACTCCTTGGCACAAGGGCAGATTGAAGGCTGGCCAAGGTTGCAACTGGAAAAAAACCACACACCTCCCGGCTGCCTCCAGTAAGCTCTGCAGGACCACCTGTGGTCCCCACTGCTTCTGAGAAGGGAGCTGAGAAAGCAAGCATATTGTCAGTAGACTTATACAGTTCACACCTCTACTGGGACATTTTGAGACTCCCTACACCACAAAAAGTTGAAAACCAGGGCTCTGGGGACGTTTAGTTCAAATTTTTTTATTCAAGCCAGGTTGAAGGAAGGGGATGGGGCATCTGGACTGTCTCCTGTCTGCGTTGGTACCCATCTCCCCACCCTGGTACCTCTTCCCTGGGCTCTTCCACCCACAGATTTCCATGCTCAAAATCAAGCCCCATTTTTAAGTTCCCTGTGTAGGAGCTACCTCCTGAACTGAGGAGTGGGAGGAGGGCTCTTGGCCCCCTTCCCGTCTCCTCTTTCCCCTGCACATCAGAAGGCAGCCCCAGCAGCAGGTGAGCGCGGCCCATCCTGCTCTCATCAGCAAGTCTGGTCCTCGCTGAGCCTTTGTACTCTCAGGATGTCAGTTCTGTTCTGTTTATATGCTAGCAAAATTACTATGTTGCTTTGCAAGCAAGTAAAGCTGCTGAATAATCAGTCTGTCCAGCCACAGTGACAGAGACTTCAAGTCTAGGTGATTTCAGATAGGACATTGTTCCCCAGTGCAGGAGCTATTAACTTCTATAAACTGGTAGGTGCTTTTCTCCTAGAGAAGAGTCTTAAAGTCTTATCACTTTAAAGAAAATCACTTGTGTGATGGTCTCAAGCCTTCTCTTTGCCAAAAGTAATTCTTAATCTTTCCCAGCCCTCATTAACTACAAGTTGTGATCAGCCACTGGGCACCAGTCTTAGACTCCTGCCCCAGCCATAGCTCTATGTTCATTCTAGCCATTTGCCCTCATGTTTAAAAAAAGTAATAGTCTATGGGCTGTGAGAATACCATTATTTTGAGCAACTTTCCTGATGAATGTTTAAAGTCTTCCTGTTGACTAATGGGTGGAACTGGATTCCCCCCCCTTTCTTTCCAGTTGAGTAGTAATGATTTAAGCAGATTAACTGGTTAACTAAATACCATTAACGCAGATCACATCCTTTATACAAAATAAAACTGATTACAGAGATCAGCTAATAATGGGGTTCATCCAAAGGCAATGAGAAAACATTTTCATCAGTGTTAATGGGCTCAAAATGAAGTTCAAAGTGAATTCTACCAAAGGAGTAAACATGCTGAGTGTGATCAATAAACTAAGCCACGCTTTCCTTCACTTGCAGCAGAATCTATTCGACATCCCTGCAAATACTAGTGCTCCTCTTCCTCCCTGTCCTCTGAAGCATCCACCACAGAGCCCCACACATTAAGCACTGCCGCTTGACTTGTGATTGCGTGACGCAGGACGGGACAGGTTGCCCAGGAGGCAGCACACCTCCACTGAGACCCAGCAAACATCAACCACTGCTGAACGCTTCATCATTTCACAGCCTGGAAGAAATAAAATAATAAAAAAATCCCTCTCAGTGATCCATGACAAACCTACCCCAATGTTCATGGTGGGGAGACAGGAATTCTGTGCTTTCAAGTCCTACCACCTCATGGGGGTCAGCTGGTGGCTGCAGAAACAGAAGCAAATGTCCTCCTGTCTCTGGGTCCCTGATAGTAGCGGTGTGTGCGGCTCATCAGTCTTGGCCATCTGTAAAGACATAAGAGCTTGGCATAAAGGATTTGCTGTTGTGGCAACTTTAGGTTGCATTCGATTTGGGTTGAATAGATGTGCTTGGTTCAGGATGCACAGTGTAAGATGTGCTAATGTGTCTAGTACAAAGGTCTATTGGCATTTTAGGATTAAAACACATAAAAATGAGGCCACTGGCTTGTGCATAAGCAGCATCTCTTGTTTCTCTTTTCCAGTAACTGTGACTGTGGGAGGACAACAACACTTGCTGGGACTTTATGACACTGCAGGGCAGGTAAATTACTGCAAAACATTTATGTTTTCCTTTCCCATGGTTTGTTTGTTACTACCATATACTGGGCTTTGTTGTTCGTGCTGTTTGTGGGGTTTTACAAATATTAACAATCAGTTGTGAGTTGTAATGCTTGAACTGCTGACTTTCTCCTTTTTGTTTTCTACATAGAGCTTTCATTTTGGTTCAGCAATAAAACACACACAAATACACTCATCCCTAAGACTGAATTTTGTCTAAGCAAAAAACTGAAGCCTGATTAGGCTGTTCAGCCTCCCATATATCCATCTCCTACTGCAAATATGACATTTCATATAAAGTCAGTGTTTTCTTACATTTACCACATGGTGGCATTGAATATACAGGGAAGAATTCCCATTTCCAAGATCAGAAAACTGATATAATACATCACCAGCCTATCAGTCACCAGCTATTGACTTTTTAAATGGTAACCCAGCCAGACTGGCATCCTTCCCAACATCATTCTCCCAGACCACAGGTGTCCATTACAGGAGAGTCTGTACCCCATGCTTACTTACACATATAATGCTTTTACTGTTTCCACTGTCCACAGTCTGATACAGTGTGCTTGCACAAAAAGTTTGCAGAAGAATTCTGGTCTGTGGGCTGATTTCACCCCCTGGAGAGGCAGGGAGAATATTTCTCACTGCCTCACTCTGCCAGTAGAAGGGCAGAAGAGGGTACAGGGAGCAACACATTTTCATGGTGAAATTTCCCTCTCCTACCTCCAAATGCCAGCAACTGGCAGAATAAAGAAAGGAACGCAATCTGCACAAAAAAACCTTACAGAAAATCACCTGCTGAGAGTGGAGGCAGAAGGTCCCAGGTCCCTCCCAGCCTGGGAAGGTTGGAACCCACGTCCCCCAGGTCCTCTGGTCAGAGCCGGCATTGGAGGCAGCAGGAGAGGAAAGCAGATTTGGGAGCCTGCTTTGCTCTCTGGGACCCAGCAGCCCTGGATGCAGGGCTTTGCTTTCAGAAGCACTTACTGGCTGTGCTTTTTTGGCCATGACTGACTGCTATGAAATGCATAAACAACGCAGAAGGAGACCCTCCTGTCTGCAGAAGGCCACTTATACCAGAATATACTTTGCAGCAGTATGCAGAGAGGTCAAAAACTGCATCAGGACAGACTGTCACTTCCAAAAACACCTGCACTCAGCAGGACTGGGGCTTTTATGCTTTGAGTTTCACTTTTTTTATTTTATTTCTATCACAGGTCTGTAGGCAGCAGTGGTCACTTCACAGCTAGCTTGGTGTCACTTACAGTCCACCCATCCTTTCTATTCACTTGGTGCAAACAGATGCTGCAAAAGCCAGTACCAAAATACGACCCAAGTCCTTGTCCCAGCTTCAATGCATGTTCAATTTTCCACTCTGCACTCACAAACACAGAGCTTGGAGCATGTCTGTCACTCTCTGGCAGCACTGCAAGCCTTTGCAAATGAGACTGGAGTTACATTCCATTCTCAGATTTTTATCCAGTGCCTTAATATTTCTACTTGTTTTGTAGGGCTGACAGTTCCACCTACCACCCATTTCCTCAGCAAGACATCCTTTTATTTGTCCTCCTGAGCCAGAAGAAACACTAATCTGTCTCTTTTACAAACTTCACCCCTCCGTCCCCTCCTCTGCAGTCATTTTGCCATCTCCTGCTTCAAACTAGCCAGAGCACCACCTGCCTCCAAGCACCATTTCTAACTCATCAGGCTCAGTTCCCTTTCAGCCCTTGGTCCAGAGGACGTGGCCATCTAGTCAAAACTCAGACCATGAATCACTTCTTGATGACTAGATTGTACATCCATAGAGGTTGAAATGATGATGCTTCCCACATGCTCAAGCTATAAGGACAGATCATCTGGGTTGTTTCCTCCCTCCTTCTCCTTGTGTTGTGTGGCTTTCCAAAGGCATCGGTGTGAAGTCATAGCCAAAAATAGCACTTGACATTACGATGCTATAAAACATATGCTAATGAAATAACAATTGGAAAATGTACTTCTGCAGCAGGACCCTCTGTCAGCCTGAAGGGAGAGCTGGCAGAGACCCCAGATCTGGGGTATCTGGTTTTCTGCATCCCTGGCACAAACAGTCCTAGGAGGAAAAAAAAAACAGTGGTCTTTTTTTCCCCAGGCTGGACTCAGGTGTGGAGTGCTTTAACAAGCTGACATGGCAGGGAGCGTACGTGAGGTCAGCATGGCAGCAACATAAAAAAAGGAAGTTTTGCTGTATTTTCTGGGCCTGAACACTGCAAGGGTAATGGCAGCAATAGAGCGGGGAGGGAGTAACACCAGTCAATGTATCTCAGCCCTGGCAAATCACAGGCAGGTAACTCAGCAAGGCCAGGTCTGGCTCTGGCATTTCAATGCTAAACCGGTGGCCAGGCAGTGTAACTGGGAAGCCTTGCGCTCCCTAAACAACAGGCAGCAAAATGCGAGCACAAGCTAGGAAAACAAATTAATGATCACCTACAGCCCAAGCCCGTGGGGACTCGTGTTCCTTCCCAAATGCCACTGTCACTAGCAGCACCTCTGGATATGCCCCATACCCATGTAAATGTCCAGTCCCTTTTTTACACTATTTATTTGCTTGACTTCAACCATCTCTGAATGAGAAAAGATCTCATAATGGTCCATTGCAAGGTTTTATAGCCTTCTTCTGGAGAGCAGGTACGAACAGAGATAGGGTCCTTGTCTGATGTGGTTTGGAGGCTTTTGCCAGCCCATAGACACAGGCATGTACAGGAGCCCAGACCAACTCTTACCCATGACATTAGTGCTTGTGCTTTAACACGTCCATGCAAGCTTCCACGTGCCCTGATGGGAGACGAGACCTCTGCTACGTGATGTGTGGCTGTCCCTCCTTACAATTTATATAATGCTCTGTGCTGCTAACACAAATCTGGAACGCTCCTCCTGAAAAAGGATTTTCTAGGGGCTCTGAAGGAACACGCAAAACAAAATTAAATGCACACTCCTGTAGCTGTCACCACCAGGCAGAGCACTCGTGGCTTTTAGTTTGTAATTTTAATGGTACAGTAAGTTCCAGCCCCTCTAAATATGCATGTCTAGAATATTGAAAGTGGTTATATTTAGCCAATCTCTTTCCAAAAAGCCTAAATGACGATTCCTCGAGGGCTTGCTGCCACCGCGTGGCTGTTTTAGGAGGCTGATTTGCAGCAATTAAACCGAAAACACAGAAGAGGCCTTTGCCAAGCACCTAGTATCAGCCCATGTTGACTGTGACATAAACACAATCTCAGATTTGATTTTTCTGGGTTAAAATAATGTCCCATAATCAGGTCAGGCCTTCCTATCCCACAGCATCCACATAAAATTCATCTGTCTCTATAACACCATTGCTCCCATCATCTTGGCATCCACTTTGCCTCTATTAACTCATCTGCTGGGAGCTGGGCATCATCTCCAGAGCCTCATATAAATCTCCTCCCACCAACTTTGCCTCTTCATTGCCTGTATCGCTGAAGTTCCCACAAAACCTCTGAGGTTTTTTTCCTGTCATTCCCCAGCCATGGAGAATCCACTCTTTCTTGGGGGCTGACATGTCCAAACACCTCCTTTAGTCTTGTAAATCCTCCTTCAGATCGATACTTTTTATGATACTGGAAAGACATAGGTCAGTTGACAAATACTCTGGCTTTACCCCAAATACTGTGGCTGTGGGGCTGGAGGTGGTAACTGGGAATTTACGCTTCCTGTTAAGTGGGTTTGGGACAATGAACATTCAGTTAGACAAAACCAAACATTTTGTTTGTTGTTTAGGATGTTTCTTTAAACTTCTTTTTAATGAGACAGAGCTAAATTTGGCCTCATACTTCCTTTCAGAATAAATAATTAAGTTTTTTTGTTTAGAAAAGGTTGGAGCAGACTGGTTTTACATAATCCATTAGTATTTTTCAGAAACTAGTGTCAATTCAGAAATAGTCTGTGTCATCTTATCACTGCATACTCAGTGAACAAAAGACTTCAGAAAGAAGATTTACCAGTCTCAACTCATAACTAAGCCCTCTCTTTTGTTGACCCAACCAAAGCAAGACAGAAGCAAGGCTGAATTAAGACACCATCTAATCTGGGCCCGCAGTGATATAGTCCTGCATCAGTTTCTCCTGCAGGACAGATAGCAACTTGCATCGCTCCTGCCCCTAATGTGGGTTTTCCCTACCTCAGATAAATGTTCTCAAGTCTAAGCAACAGTGCATGGACATCTTAACCCCCCACCACCACCACACCTTTTCATTGAGTTATTAACTATTTCAGTAGCTGCAAAGCAAAATTGCACCAGTTGAGTTTTCATACAGTTATAACCAAAAGCAACCATACTGCAGACATTTGAGGCTTGCCCAGAATGCATAAACTATAAACTGAAGACCTACGTCTCAGTCAGACTTGACAGCAACATGTATTATTATTTCCTACACTCCAGATATGTGTTCCTTTCCCCTTTTTTAACTCTGGACCCCTCAAAAAAGCCTTTAGAACAGGTGTATCCTCTCTAAAAGGATCTGTTCCATTGCACTGAAATTTTCTAACAGGTTTCATTGAAAAGTACCCACCAGGCACAGCTACATATGCTCTCACTATCAGGGAGAGCAAGTCAATCCTTTTCACGTGGCTTAAAAAACCTCTGCTCACTCTCAACATCTCAAGCCTGAAAACAGACCTAAATTATTCCTTGAAACTCAACTATCACAGCCAGCTCATGACATAACACAGCTGCGCTTTGAACTGTTTGAAAATTCACCTTCTTCACAACTAGCCCATAGAAAAAACATCTTTCCTTCCCCCATCCAGGGCCTGTGGAAACACCAAATCACCCCCAGTGATTTACCCAGCCACTGCAGGCTGGATTTGATCTGCTTTGTGCTTTCAAGATGAGTGTCTTCTGCTGACTGACACATTGCTGCGTACCATACATAACTGTGATGGCACCAAATAGCCTGGAGACCCTATTTATTGTATATGGTCATGTCTATAATGCCTACCAGGGAATAGAAAGCCCATAATATTAACAGAAAAGCCCATAGAGATGTGTGTCATCAGCAAATATTAGCTAATGGTGACAGTCAAATAATACTTCCCAGGATGGTATCACATTGTTGGAGGGCTGAGGCTGGTACACGCAGCCTCAAGATCAATTTTTATTACACCACCAGCGATGGCCACTGTTTAGCATTACCCTCTACACCAGCATCACCACAGATAATACACACACAAACAAAATGTGTTAGCTCTTTTGGGTAAAGACGCTGACAAAACAGCACCCCTGGCCCACGGGGGGTGATTTCCCCCTCAGCAGCTCCCCAGAGGTTATAACCGTTCATGAGCACGGAGGGACAGTGTTGAGTAGTTCATCAAGAGCCAACGTGATGCCCCCATCTGCAGTTATCCCCCACCCCGTAACACACTTGCTGTTTTCCCCCTGGCAGGAGGACTACAACCAGCTGAGACCCCTGTCCTACCCCAACACGGACGTGTTCTTGATCTGCTTCTCAGTGGTGAACCCCGCCTCGTACCACAACGTCCAGGAGGAGTGGGTGCCCGAGCTCAAAGTCTGCATGCCCAACGTGCCTTACGTCCTCATAGGAACACAGGTAATGCTTCTCCAGCCATCGCGGGGGTCTTCAGTGTGAGGGGGCTCCTACTCCACCTCAAGGGGGGCTGGAGGATGAGCTCTGTGGAAAGGTTTCCTATTGAACTTCTTATGTGAAATGCAGCCAGACTTTTCTGGAAAGTTAGAGGAAAGCTCAGGGACTGGGAATGGAAACCAACATGCAGATGTCCTATCACGCTAGTCAGGACTGGCAAAACTCATCCCATCTTTTTATTCAAACGTATGTTAATGTGGTGATGAGGCATAAATATCTATAGGGAGAAAAGGTTTCTGACAGGCCTTTAGTGAGGGGGAAAAAATTCATCAAAGTCTGCTGTTAGAAGCAGAAGCTAAATTTCAAACTAAATTTTAAAAATGGGAATAATTAACCAAATGACTTAGAGACATGGGAAGGAAATAGCCTCCCCCATGCTTTACATCAACATTGCAATTAGTGATTCACCGTCCTGCTTGTGTTATAGTGGATGTTAGACTAAACGATCAAACCACTGTATTTTGGCCTTAAAATGTATGAATCTATCAATCAAATAAAAATGCCTTAAACATCGGTTTGTTTCCAAGACAGAGTGGCTAGAGACTGTGAGAAGTAAGGATATGAGTCTGGAAAATGTCCGAACACTGGACAGTAACCTAAGCCAAGTTAGAAAAACAGATCAAATTCTGGTCAAAACCAAAATCTTCATGCCACAGGAAAGTCCAATCATTCAAACACTGGCTTTGTTTTCCACACTGGAATAATCTAAAACACTCATTTTAAAATAAAAGTATTACCCTTTGGAGCATACACGCTGAAAATGGATGAGTTTGAAATGCCAGAATGCTTCACTTTGATGTTTTCCATGGAAATAAAGGATTTTGTTTCAAGTCAGTCAGACTGAGCTGCATCTGTCTGGCCTGTCGGGGTGTTTTACGGGTGATGCAGCGCAGGGTTGCAGCAGCCTCCCCTTCCAAAGTGGCTCAGGCTTCCACTGACACCTTCCAAGACCCGTTGTGAGAGCCATTGTACTTTACTGTACCGCAGCTATCCGAGCTGTGACCCAATAACCCACCAGTGAGGACTGATTCATGTTAAACAGAAAGAAAAAACAAGGAGAGAAAAGGAAAATACATGTGCAATTCATCTCTGAAGAATCAGCTGAGGCTGGGAGGACAGATGCCCTTATGTGAGGACATGACTGTGGGTTTGTAAAGCTGTGAATATCTATCTCAAGAATTACACAAGGTGGTACTGAGCACCGGGTTTGTGTGTTTTCTGTTAGATTGATCTCCGGGATGATCCCAAAACTTTGGCTCGGCTGCTTTACATGAAGGAGAAACCACTCACCTACGAGCACGGAGTGAAGCTAGCAAAGGAGGTAATAGCTTTTTCTGAGGTTCGAGGAAATCGATTGATCACAGCTTTCCACTGGGTTTGTTTCATTCAGGGTGAACTCCTCCAGGGCGCTTCGGTTGGTCCCATCCAGAGATTAAAGCTTCTGTTCAAACAGGCTGGACCCAGACACAGGTTGTGGCTCCTGAGCCTGCTGTTCTTCTGCAATACCCAATTAAGCTCTAAGCAAAGCCGCAAGGTACAGAGGGCAGCAGGTGGCAAACAGACAGCAAACCAGGTTTTACTGCCTCTTTACCTCAGCCAAGTGTTTCTTGTTCAGGCTTCTGCCAGAAGGTGCGTGTAGCAAATCCTTCTCTACAGCATCTCCTTCCAAACTCATCCCTACCCCTTACAAAAGCACAGACAACTTGATTCTCACTTTGCCATTGTACTTCAAGCAGGAGAGAAGGAGCTCTCAAGGTTTCTGTGCTATTGTACCTTTCTCCTAGGAAGGCAGGGGGATAAAAGCGCTCCCCAAGCTGTGAAATGCAGGCAGCTAGACCCCAGCCATTTCCACTTCACATGCTGCAGGTGTTGCTACAGGCTCTGGCCCTCAAAGGCCAATGAAAGCATCCATTAGCAGAATACACTGAATAAGCAACAAGGTCACTGAATAAGCTGAGGCCGCTTTCCTAGGCTACTTTGTGTGTTTGTGTCATATCAGCACCCCGAGGAGACTCCCATCTCAAGATGATGCTTCCCAGTTCCCCCAGGTAGCAGCTCCCTGGTGTTGCAGGAGGCAGGACACAAGAGTGACAGGTCAGGGGAGAAGAGCCAAGTATATGAAGGGGTTCAGCTAACAACCCAGCGTCTTTTTGAAACCCTCCCCAGCTGCACAGACAGGAGCCCAAGCTCCTGGTCCAGCACTCAAACATGGGTGCAGCCCCCCTCCCTCTCTGGAGGGTGGTGCAGGGAATTCCTGCTCCCCATTAATCCCTCACGGTGAGGTACTGGTGGTGATGCCCATCCCTGCTCCCTCGCTCAGGATGACCACCTGGGCTTGCCCCTTAATAACATAGGCAGCCAGATACAAAGCAGAGCAAAGACCTGACCCCCTTTCTAAAGGTCTGGGCTTCCCTCTGTGGCAGGACACGTATGCACATAAAATGATGCTGGAACAGGGTCGCTCTGCCTCTCCCAGCAGAGAGTACTCACGTTTTCTCTCTTCTCTTTCAGATCGGAGCACAGTGCTATCTGGAGTGCTCAGCCCTCACGCAGAAAGGCCTTAAGACCGTCTTCGATGAAGCAATCCTGACCATTTTCCACCCCAAGAAGAAGAAGAAGCGTTGTGCAAAGTGCCACAGCTGCTGCACCCTTGTGTGAAGTCACTTGGAAAGAAAAACGAGATGAGTTCAATGAAACCAAGCAGGTTAGAAAGGCAATGAAGGTCACATGCAACTGAAATGGGGAACATGACCAGAAAGGGGTCCTTCTTACCCAAATATAGGAGCCCTCCGTTCTGTGAAACCTCCAAGCTGTATCACACTAGGCCAACTCATGTCTATGTGCTTTCCTAACCCTCCAGAGCTGTACGCAGCCTGTTCCTACTACTGCAGACTGCACTGAACCAACAGAAACCAGGATGCCTGCTCCTGCTTGACTCCTCACCTTAGGAATAAGGTGAAGGTGCCGTGTGGAAAAACAAAGAACTAAAGGTGGTAAAAGAAACAAGTGAAACTCCATTTGTGGCCTTAAGCAAGAATTGATCAAAATTAGGAATTTGCAGTACTTAGGAATTGAATCTGAACTGACTGAAAGCACATGGAGATCTGTAGAAATCTAACATGTAAGATATATACTATAGGTAGGATATACTTTTAAATTACTTTTCTTTTCTAAGACTCGCTAGTTCAGGATATACTTTAGTTTGTTCAGACCACGTGGAAGCAAAGGTGGAGTGATTCCAGTTTTTCACTTAATGGTGAAACTTCACAGCGTCAGGATGTTGCTGCACCCATGCTATCAAAATGGATCAACATTTACCTCCAGACTTAAGGAATGTTCTTACAACAAAAAAATGCAAATAACTGTATTTTTACAGGGGAATGTTCAGGCTGAGCCATGTTTCCATAAGCTGAGAAAGGAAGAACAGAGTTGTAGCATTAATGTACTGAAACAAAGAAATTCTGCCACCAAAGAATATTGCCCTAGACATGAAATAGCAGCACGGAAAAATCTCCCTTCCAAACTGAGAACATGAAGAGAGAGAGACATTGCCATGGCAACTGAAAATTTACCTTATAGATCAGCTGGATTTCTACATCTCACCCAGCAGCCAAAAATAGCAAAAACCAAAAAGCCAAAGGTCATACTCACTTCAAGTGCTTTAAGGTGGTCCAATTGCCTTAAGATTATTTTTTTCATGGGGTATCTCATGTAAAAACACTCACCAAAGTGGAGTTGGAAACATGTTGATTTATTGTAGCCTCCCTCCTCCCATTCACTACTTTCTTTGCTCCCATTTTTCCATCTTCATTGCTGTGAGTGCTGTTTTAAGTTGCAGCGTGGCTGCAGTCCTGGGGAGTGAACTTTCACACGAGTCGCAGATGATGGGCTACAGCAGACAGCACAGAGATGGGAATTCCAGACCTTAAGGGAAGGGAAGCTGCCTGTTAGCTCTCCTTGCTGTTGAAGAAAGCGTGCCTTTTCACTAAAGCCTCTCCAGGGAGCCTGTACTTTTGCATATCACAGCAACACAGATGCTCAGAGGTGAACTCAAAGGGCGTCTTGTTACTTGCATCTGCCTTCGGGTACCCTGGCAATGCCACGAGACTGTCTTGTAACGGATTTCATTCCCCAAGCAGAAAATCACAGTGCCAGCAAATATAGATTTGAAGACCTCTGCTGTAACTCCTCACAAAAGCAGTGTCTGCAGTCAGTGTTTCCAGAAGTGCTAGGCATAAGCAAGTAACAGCAGTGCACCCTCGCAGCCCAGGGACACGTGCCCTGCACCCCCCCGTACCCCACTCCAGGGGACTGCCAGCCCGCTCCTCTTCAGAAGCACAGCAGCATGGCTGAGTACACACATGCAACCAGAAAAACTCATGATTAGTGGTGAATTATAGGCCTGGTGTTACTCAGAGCCATTAGGGACTTCAGCAGGACTCTAGGAACTGCACCCTTGGGCAGAGAAGGGAACAAGCACGATGCAGTGCCCAGTCCTGCAGTCACGGAGGCTTATGGATCCGAGCTCCTCCTTTAGCATAAATTCAGTTTACCATGGACGCCTACAGAAACCAGCTCTGACATCCCAAAAAGTTTCCAGGTAGAAATCAACAGTTCTCTCTGATAAAAGCAATCAAATTCGAGGCAAACGCCCTGTTGCTGTTACCCAGCCGGCTTTCACCCACCACCTCTTTCCCGCTGCACACAAGCATGGATGAAAACGAAGTTGTGCTAAATCAAAGACAGACAAAAGGAAGATTTCTTCACTGCTGGCATTCTTTGCTCATATTTTATATTTGGTTTTATTATGTCCCAGACATTTGCTTCACATGGACTGGCCGATAAAGCACAGCTCAGAGGGAGGACAGTGCTGAAGCCCGGTGAAGGAGTTCATGTCGTGCCGCAGAGGCTGTGCTGCTGTCCCCGGGCGAGCAGTGAGTATTCGCACATCTGGGACACCGGCAATCAGCTGAACTATAATGTGTAAAGAGTATTAGGGGAGTACGAGGAAAACTAGGAGCGGATTAAATAAAGAAATATTTAGGTAATGTTTGTTGGCTTACAACATGACTGGAAGGCCACTGAAACAAACGAACAAAAAGCTTTCAACAGATTTCAGAGAAAATTAGACCTTCACTGTGCTGCCATTTACTTCAGTGGAAATAAAATCGGATGATTACTTAGTTTTAGCTCACGTAGGTTGCTGTAGAGCGCTAGCCTATATACAAGTCTCTGGTTAAAGTAAGTGAAGTCTGTTTTAGCTGAAGCGCAGTGCAAACACTCAGGTTGGAGCTGCCAGATATTCTTAGAGCTTCACAAAATACACAGGAAATAGAAAACCAGACTGACAGCTGAGCTTATCATAAAATAATGAGCACACTGGAAAAGTGCAGTATAGCATTCCCGGCATGCCTCAGAGAAAGCCACAAATAATAAAATGATATTTTTGTGTGCCACCACGTATCAGGGGTGTCTATTAATACTAATGGGATGGCATAGGATAGGCATATAAAATCATAAATCAAATAGGAAGTTGTGGCATTAACATAAATGCAGTGGTTTGAGGAAAATTAACTAAAAAATATATGGTGATGTAGAAGCTAAAATGCTACTGTCCTAATGTATTCAACTGCAGCACCTTGCACAAATCATTGCATAGCAGCAAAAGCAGATAGAAAATTATTCATATGCATACAAAAAATGTTAAGACTAACCAGGGTTTTATCTGCACTTACAAAACCAAGGACATCACATTTGTGAGGCAGTAAAATTTCAAGTTTTTCAAGCTGATTGTGTCCAAAATTTGACAACTGGGAGCTGCAAGGGAGGGTGGTCACAATCCACTGAGAAATGGCCTCTGCACTCCATTTGTTTTTAATTTCTCTTCCAACAAAAATAAATGTTTTAAAAATAGCCATGGTTAATGCAGGTCCCATAAACATTATTCCTGTGTTAGGTTATGTACACACACTTATCCATGCAATGTGGCACTTACTCAAGGATCTGCCCTGTTACAGTATTATTTTGGGGAGGCAGGAATAGCACAGGCCAATAGGCTTTAAAAAGGGATTGTAGGCAGATGTAAGGAGAGTCATTGATTATCTGGCAAGTCATACCTAATACCTTTTCTAAAAGCCAGCAGATGGTGTGTGAACAGGCAGCAAAGCTTATTTTCAGAAATATCAAAACACCAGACACAGCGCAAGCACAGGCATAAGGCAACAGATACAAACTTCGAGTTATTTTCGAGGACCATTAGTAACAAGAGAGGAAAATCAATAAAGGATTGCCGGGTGAAAGGAGATGGGGTTTCTCACTGTAAGATGAGCTAGAAATCAGACCCCAATTTCACCTTCAAAGGAACGCGGTTAGGAGAGTCGTAAAGGCTATAGACCATCCCAGGAACCTATTTGACAATGTCCTCTTAATGCAACTGACGTCAAAACCTTTCCTGACAGAGCTGCTTTTGCTAATATTCTGCTATCATTTCAAAAGCTCTCACAGCTTACAAGAAATCTGCTAGATCCTGTAAAACCCATCTCCTTTGGCCTCTTCTGAAACCTTAATGTTCTACGAGGAGTTGTTAACCTGCAGTTGTAGTTTCAGAGTTCCCAAAGGGTTTTCATGCAAACTCCTGCAAGGACACATTAGAGATATTAGGTATTAGAGAGATATCTCAAGACATTACAGAGTTGTTATCACATTAAAACAACCCACAGATGCCTCTGCCCTTCAGAGTGCTGCTAAAACACCAGGCCAGTGGAACTGGGGCAATCCTGTGCTATATCACCACTTCCAGCAGGACCTGAAGGAGGTCCCACAAAGACTCCCACAGTTTGTCCTGTGCCTCCGAGAGCTCAGAAAAGTTGAGGAGAATGCAGAAACAAGGCTCTAACACCACACGGGTCCATCCAGGAGCATTTGTTCAACCGAGTATAAGAAGTCCCAGGTACATATATCCTCCAGGAGCGGTGGGGAGAAGTTCTCAAGATGACCTCCCCCTGGTTGTCCTACATACCAAATGCTCCCAGACCTTCTCTCTCTGCCCTGTAAATATCTACTGTTACAGTAGTATGTAGCTTATGAAGAACAAACAACTACAAGCTCTTGCCTCGCATTGCCTTGAATTCAGCATGATGTGAATCTTTCCCTCGATTTCCACACATGCTGGTCCTGATGCAAATCTTCTTCTTGCTGGTGGGAACTGCAGAATTCACTCCGAGTCCAGCATGACAATCAAAACAATCATTTCAGCAGCTGTCATTAATCTTTCTCACCTTTTTTCTCTTTCAAAGCACTGCTTCAGTTCAAAATAAACATAGAATTAAATATAGCGCTGCATCTTAGTATGCAATAAAGTTATTCCAAATTCTTTTATTAAGGGGCCAGATTTTTGCAGTCTTCCTCATACTGAAGAGCATCTTACTTCACAAGAAATTGTCTCTAACCTCTTCATGTCTCATTCAATCCCAATGATACCGTTCCTGTAAATAAGGGAGGCTGATTTATGGCCATTGGTGACCTGCCCTGGTAGTTAATGTAGAAGAAAACCTCTTCTAGCAGCTCTAGTGCTCTAGTGGCCTGTGTTCCCCAAAAAGCAGTGATTTCCCATTCCCCACACACTGTACAAATCACCTGGTATTCTGTCATGCTCAGCACCACACTCTCTTTGGTATCTGCCATCTCTAAGGAACCAAGAAATGAGTTGGGAAAGGAGACAAGCCTTGGGCATGCTGCTACACAAACCAAGCAGGACTCCCCCAGGAACAATGGCTGCAACGCAACTCTAGGCAAGTGGCTAAAAACCCACCCCAAGGGTGGGAAAATCACTGTAGCAAACAGAGAGCAACAGGGAACAAACATTTCCCTACCGGTGACTGTCTGTTGACAAGGATGCATGGGCTTCACTTCCCATTGACAGCAAGCTGTCAAGATCCCATCCAAGATATTGTCCCAAGACTCCAGAGACCCAATTTGAGAACCCTTTACGGGAGCTTGGAAAAGGTTGCAGAAGTTCTTGCAAACAATTTCTGTTGCTGCCTCCCCTCATCACACCCAGCTTCATACACAGCAAGTGATGCAGTAGCTAATTACACAAATGATATGTGTCTAGCAGATGTATTTTCACCATGCAAGCTGCCATGTCCTCAGAAAAATGTCCCTCTAATTCAGACATGAAAGATGCACATTTGCTAACATAGCTTGCTTACAGTCCGTGACCTTTTCTGTAGCTTTTTTTCCCAAGTGGCACAGCAAATACTTCTTGATTCACCATACTGAAACTTCATCTGAATTAAAAATAAATTGCAATGGCATCAATCTGTCTCAAGCCAGGCTTGTTTAAAAGCACATTTGTCTTCTCCAGCAAAGCAATCAGCATATGCTCATGTTGGCCCAGGAACCATTTGTTCAATAAACTGGTAGAATGCAGGAATCTGGCTGTACATGCCTTTCTCCCTGTATTTTCCTTTTCCCTGAAAAGGATTTGTAATGTGTTTTATCCTATATAAAAAAAAAAAAAAATCTGGAAATAACAGCATTTTCTTGGTTCACAACTCTATAGGACTGGAGGAGCATCTGCTGCGACAGGAGGTGAGCATGGAGTGACCTACGTCAGATAACTTCTAGACACATTTGAGCTCTGTGTAAAAATGAAGACAAATCACTACTATAAATGTTTATTTTCCTCTTAGTGAATAAAGACCCTCTGAAAGCAGGAAAAAGCCTCCCACTGATTTCGGTAGTGGCTTGTGATCTCAGCTGTCTTCACGTATCAAAACAAAACACGAATAGAAATAATTTTGCATTGAAAAATTGGGACAAAAACACTGATTGGAAGTAATGAATGCAATAGAATAGCATCTACACTTCTGCTTTGGGGGAGAGCTGCAAAATCAGGGCCCAGAGCCACAATTAGTCTGTTTGATCCTAAAACTTAAATTTAATTTTAAGATGTTAAGGGGATGCCCATAACTAGGATGAAAAAAAAAAACTTTATATTCTTTTCTTTGTTTCAGTTAAAACTTTCAGAAACATATAAACAACAATCTATTTTTCCTGGGCAGTTCGAGGAAGCCCACCAGAATAGCAAAAAGAGTCAGAACCTCATTGTAAGAGGAAAATAAGCTCACAAACCCATATACCACAGAGCAACAAGCAAAAAACATATGAATTGCTGTCAATGGTGAAAAATAACTTTAACTTTGAAAACACGTTAATAAAAATAGCTTTGAGCATGCTCCCCACCCCCTTCCAGAATGTGCAGACCGTAATGCAGTGTTTGGCTGCTGCTTCTAACTTTAATTTTAGGGTGGGATTTTCAAAGGTGCTGTATGTTGGCTTCATTTCAATTCTCATGAAGACAATGGAAAATTTCAATGGGGTCCACACATGACTAATGTGGAAAGCATTTGAAAGTCTTTACGTTTCCTCCTTTTCTGCCCTTTATTGTGGCTGACCAAGCTTTGAGCACACAGATACGCTGAGCCAGGTCCAAGAATCTTTTATACCTTTTGGCTGCTGGTTGTGGACTCCCGAAAGAAGTTAGGCATCTGGAGACTTTGCTGATCTGATCTTTAGCTTGAGCTTTGGAGACGGATTTGTAACTCCTCGTTTCAATCACTACTGAGGCTGAGGATGAAAATGATTACATTAACAGTGTAATATTCAAGACAAATGGGTATCTTTGCTGAGTTTGACACTGCACTCATTGCTGTCACTTAATTTCATCTCATCCAATTCAGGATGCCAGATTTAATTTTGCATTTGGCTTTGCCAAAGATCAGTTTGAGCTCTCGCTCATGCCAACTCTGGTGAATTTTGACTTTGATTGGAGGTTAATGAATTCCGAGTAAACAGTTGTCACCAGTCTACAGTTTCCAGATCTTCCAACAGAGCAGTTATTTGTACTGATAACATGTAGAAATTTTTGTCTAATGTCTGTCAAAGTAGTTTGGGTGTAAGCTATATCCATAGTATGACTGTCATATCGTGTCTCCCAACACTTTTCCCCAAAATAGGCAGCTGCTCTAACTGCATTACAGAACTGGCAGGCACTGAACTGCCTTGTCAGTATGGAGTAAATGAGCTGAAACTTTCCCCAAACTTGTAAATAGTAATTCATTAATAAGCAATAACATAAAGCTGCGTGAGAGGGGAAAGACACTGGCAAGGTCTTCTTCCCCCATGAGCAGAAGTGATCCAAGGTGGTGAGCCCAGGTTGCCAGATGGGAAACGCTACAGAGCAAGGCATGGCACGGTGTCCGTGCTGTCCCAGCAAGTTATGGCGCAAGAGCTCGGAGGTCCCTCCCTGGAGTCACACCAGGATACCTGGGGCTCAGCAGCACCTTGAGACTGGCAGGGCTTCAAAGAAGGCTGCGGAGAGGAGCAGGGAGATGGACGTGAACTGTCCTCTAGTGCAAGGACAACTGAATCCAGTTTAACCTGTTATGATGTTGATGCACTTGTCAAACACAAGCATTTCACTGCAAAGAGATTCTCTGCTCCTCTGAGAACACAAAGACCAGAAAATTTCTTTCCTTTCTTTTTGCGTAGTGCTTCAGCAATACTTCAAAGTAGCAGTGCAACAAGTTATTCTAACTGAGTTTGTGAAGCAGATGTAATGACCTCAGCACAGATCAGGACCTAACACATCATCAGTCAGTTCTTAGCAAGTTAAGAAAAAGTCATTTACTTTATTTGATGCGAGCAGCTGAATTTTTCTCTCTTAAAAGTTGCTGTGTGCAATATCGCTGGAGCATGGGGCTGGTAAAACCAAAGGATAAGTATTAAAACATTATGTCTGACTTACTTGTGAGTGGTATATCTTTTTTCAAAGATTAACCTTCAGAATTCATGTCAAAGCAATAAAATTTCAAACCAAGGAAATTCAGTTTTCCAGCAATTATGTTTTGCATAGTTTAAAAATCATGTAAGCAGTATTAGTTTCCTATTTACAGCACATGATTCTGTACTTTTTTGCTTATCCTCTTTTAAACATGTAATTATTGTATATTGTAACTGCACATTAATATCGTCTATTGTACATAGTTTATTTTAACAAAATAAATGTGTTACTAAGTATTTTGATAGCATCATTTTGAGAAGGTGTGGTGCTGTGTTTCTTTTCCTAGATGCTAATCCCATATACATTGTGGGACATTACAGGGAGGAAAAACACATACTAACACATAGGGCTGCTTTTGGATGGTCCTGGAACTGCCTGCACCTTCCAGTGCCACCTGCAGAAAGTCAAACAGGAGGTGATTCCCACAGAGATTTGCTCATCTCAGGCATGTTCCTCTTGGGAAACTGCTGCTTTACCAAATTCTCTGCAGCTTGGAAACATGGGAAGGTGGAGATGTGGGACCTGTAGGTCTGGCTTCGTGCTGGCACTCAGCTTTCAGCTCACTCCGGTCCCAGGGTATCCCTTAGTGACTGGCTTGGAGATATTTAGTCTCCCATCTTCCACCAATATTAAGGTGGTTGGTTGAATGCTCTTTTAGATAGAACTTCTTTTCTTTTTTTTTTATTTTAATAAGGTGTTCTTGGCACCACTGTCTGTGGTCTCCACTGTGATATCATAGCATCATAAGAGGACGTTTTTTCCTCCCTGAAGTGAATATTCAAAGTGTTTTGGAGAGAAGGCAGCATGCAGCAGCCTTGCAGGCACTGGAGCTCTCTTGGTGAAGCAGCTAGGAAAAGCGTTAGCCCGAGCACTAAGAGTTTTGAGGGGAGTTTGTTACTCCCTGATAAACCTAACACATGGACAGCAAAACCCTCCAACAAACCCTTACTGATGGCAAAGAAGATGATGAGCTGTGTAACCTTCAGCCCAGCAGACAGGGCAGGGAAAGTCAGGAGAGAAAATTAAATGCTGAAGGGGCTGAAGAAGTTACATGAGGAAAGACAGCCCTTAAATGCTGGACTGAAATCAAGAATATGACTGGGTCCAGTCTTCCAGGGATTCAATGTGGAGATGTGAGTCTTTTTTTTAAAAAAAGTAAAAACTGAAATGGGAAAAAAATAAGATAGTGCCTTTGTTACCCAGCTTTTCATTACCACTGGTTTGAAGACCAGAAGCAATCCCATTGGCCAGCTAGTCTGGTCTTCAAATTAAGACTATAAATCCCACCATTCCTGAACAACATCCTTAACACTGATTGGGCCAAAGCAACTTTTGCCAGAGAAAGGCTCTTATCATGCTCCTGCAGCTTGTGAACCTCAGCAGGCTTAACCAGCTCTTGCCTGGGGCACCCACTCACAGAGCAAAGACAAAGGGTGGCAAGGTCTATTCCTAACAAAAAGGCACTGCAGCCCAAATCCCTGGCTGCTCTAAACGGATACATCCCCAGAGAAGCCAGGACAATTCAAGAGGGCACAGCATGCAGCCTGGAATATATTTCATTTACCTGCCCCTGGAGGAAGCTGGTATTAGTCCCCAGACTTTCCACAGCCAGACTGTCTGGGAACAAGCAGCGTGGAGGATAATAACAAGGTGCCAAATGCATCCTCCAGAGCAGAAACTTCCTAAACTGCTGCCCACTAAAGCTGGGTGGATATAGCCAGGGAAAGATACCTCTGTAGAGCCGTGATGCTTTCATATTTCCCTGAGGATCCACTGCTGGCTACTGTCAGCAGCAGGATATCGGGCGAGACAGCCCCTTGCTCCGAACCAGGGCGGGGGTTCCTATGTTTTCATGTGAGTACAATGAGAGCAGGAGGGAGCTGCCTGTCCCGTCCCCCAAAGAGAAATCCAGTCAGTGCAGGAAACACGCATCCGGGGAGGCTTCCTGCCCTCCCTCTTGCTGAAACTCAGGTTTGAAGCTGGGGTAAAATATACTGATTTCTGACATGGTCGGTTTGGCTGGGCACACCAACTGCAGCACGGGAATGAGGGGAGCTGAACTTCAAGACCCAGTGGGCTTTTGTAACCTTCATATAATAAGAAAGTATTGTGAAAAATCAAAGCACTGCATGACTGTGGCTATTGCTGTTCAGGTTACAAGCCCGACAGCAAACCTGAGAAGCTGAGTGCTGTGCAGGATACAGATACGACTCATCACAAGGGACCTTACAGCCTATACGCTCCAAAACACACCGGCGGGGGAAAAATAAGCTATATCATCACTCCTAGAGTCCAGAAGGGAAACTGAGGCACAAAGAAATCCGCTGATTTGCCTCTCCTCACCTGGCATGTTTGTAATGGAGCCAAGAGCCAAGTACGGCCCCCAAGTTGCACGGTCATGTCTTCTCCGTATCTGCACATTCCCCTTCCTGAGCAGGCAGATGCAGCCATTTCCCTTCTTGCAGAAAGCCTTTCACTGCAGCAGGTATTTCAAGCTGGGGCTGCAGAACTGTGAATGGTTCAACAGCGAGGTTTTGCAAAGGAGCTTCTCTCTTGCTCCCTGCTTTGCAAGTACAATTCTCCCAGGGAAATCAAGTTCCCCTTATACACATAGAGCAAAATTTCTTTCCCTTGCTTTTTGGCAGTGAAAGTCATGCCAGATTAAATGTGCAGTGGCAAATGACACTTTTAAGAAGTCCACGTTGCAGTCTGTGAGGATTTTTGTCTGGTGCTGGTGGTCGGTGTCCAGGTAAAGGGGACAGCTGATGTGCTACAAAAAACCAGTAGGGGTTTTCATGGGAGAGATAATATGTGAGATGTGACAGCATCTGTGACAAACAGTCCTTGCAAACTTATGCACTGAAGACAGAAGGGCTGTTTAACTGCTTTGGACAAGTGTGGTGGTGAGATTTAAATCTGTAGCTTTAGAGAGCATTGAAATGCCCCCAAGGTGATGAAGGTGGCCTGGGAAGGGGCTTCTCATGTTCTGAAAATTGTGGGCTGTATTGACTGCCTGCAAATTCTGAGCAGGTCATACCATCTGAGCTGCAGCATAAAGGATGTGAAAGCCAAAAGATCTGGTCACAAGTATCAAAATTGGTGGGAATTTAACAGAACGAAGACCACGTAGTGTAATAACTTCTGGGAAAAAAGCCCCAGATTTGCAATTACCAGCAGCAGGAATGAAGCTGGCTCCTCAAAAGTCACTGTTGTGTGACCACTCGTGGGATCCCAGCAGAGCTGGACGAAGAGGGATGTGCATCAGTCAAATGGGTTGGTGGGCTCTGCTGCTGACTGTACTTTTGTCACCCACAGCAAATCCACAGCACCTCCATTCACTTTTACTCACCTCCTTAAAAGACCATCTAGAAGCGTTAGCTTGGTTTCAGTCAATACATCCTTCCCACTCTTCCTTTTCCGCCCCCCAGTCTGGCTGCTACTGCATTAGTCAAAACCCTCTTTCACACCCTGCAGTGTTTTCTTCTGAACACTTGCTGAGGTTTCTCCTGTCTCACCGTATCCGGGTACAGCCCGTATTTCCCGTTGGCTGCAAAGGAAGGAAGTTTGCCACTTTCTAACCCTACTTCTAACCCTGAGACTATAGCACAGCCGGATTCCGTGAGAGAAATCCAGCGAAGGAAATGACTTCACATCAGCATCAAGGAGATGTTTTGCAGGTGTTCACAGCTCTGGCAAAGAGCTTGTAGGAGCTTATACATATTCTACGTTGGGAAATCTCTACACATCAATAAAGAGGGACACATTGCTTTAAATTGCTTTCATACTACAATTTTGAGGTTTATTAAGGACACAAAATAATTTGCAGGTTTCCCATAATAGTTGTGATACCACTTAGAACAATAACAAGATCAGAGGGACTGTGAGATGCAATCTGAAACAAAACACAAGGTCTTTTTAAAGGGCAGTTAAACTCTCCATCAGCAGAAACCTGCTCCTGCTGCTGTTTGACACAGCAGTCTTTATTCAGAATTACAGAAGGCAGAGTGATAAAATCGCCTCCTTCCTACTCAACCACAGTGCAGCTTTTACAATTCCACAGACGGAAAAAAAAAAAAATGACAGCAACTAATAAATTACAAGTTAAATTAAATCTGTCTCAGTGAGGGCAGGACACTTGGGGAAGTTCCAACCATGCATCCCAGGAAATGAAGGCGACTGCATCCAGAAGACAAGACACTTAACTGGGGGGAAGGCAGGTGCAGATATTACTCTCGGCAGCAATTCTCTCCTAATGGCTATCCGAGAAGGTGTCTTTGTTTTGTAAGCTCCTGTGAGCCTCTCCCACTTGGCAAATCTTCCTACTTTCACATAATTTCCCATTTTGTTCAGGGGAGAAATAAGGGACGAACGTGGATCTGTCCTCCTGCAGGTGGGAATCAGAGGACAAAGGCACTTCTGTGGCCGTGGTCACCGGGGAGGTGTTGCAGCAGCTCCCAGATGTCCCCTAGTTTGTACATAATGAGTCTGAGGAGGTGTGAACCATCCTTTGGCATGTCTGCTCTCTTTCCCGTCCTGGGCTTGTCTCACCCACGTTGGCCACATTACTGGCCACCCCACAGCTTTCCTGCGAGCACAGCTGGCTGCCCCCCAGCTCTGTGCGCATCCTCGGAGGAGCAGGTCTCCGCAGAGCCCAGCAGTGCAGGGAAGTGTGGGAACACCCTTTGTGGCCTCCTCTTTCCCACCACCTCAGCCAGGGGCTCGCTGAAACCAAACCACGATCCTCGTGTTTTGGCCTCGTCCCTCTAACTCTGGAAATTGTCAGGAGAGACTCCTTGGGCTCTGCAGAGTCTCGCTGTTTCTACGTGAAGTCAGTTCCCCTCCTATCCCTGGACAAAAGCAGATGGGAAGATACGCACTTTTGGTTTTACAGATTTAATGCGTTTCTCTCTCTTTTTCAAGGAACTGTCTCTTGTGAGGCAAGATTTTTTTTTCAACAAAATAGCTCCAGTTAAGCAAATCACTGAACTACGTGCTGAACTACGTGCTTAACTGTAAAAGTCCACTGATATTAAGCAAAACACTTAATCATGAGCTTATGTACTTTGCTGAGTCAGGGCTGAGTATGCATTCACCCTAATTTCAAGGTAGCAATTTGGATACCCATTTCCATTTCACTGGCCTTAGGCCTTTTCTTTGACTGTTATTCCTGATAGACCTCAGGGTAAGAACTATGGTGGGGGTGAGGTGGCAGAAATGTTGGCAATTGCATTTACATTACTGGGAAGGAACTAAAACCCGACATGAACAAAGAGACTGTTACAGAGGCAGTAATGCCTCTGTGGCCTGTTTCCACCCCTCAGTGACTTGTTGAGCCCATGTGCACTTTGTGCATGAAGAAAGGTCACACAGTGTGCAAAGCCTGTAAGGAAGGGAAACTGCATCATTTTTTTCTACCACAGGATTTACTATTGTAAGGCTGTGTACTACTTTTCTACAGCACTAATGCTTTGAACAGTATGAGGAGAGGGGATTAAGCCTCATCTGCCCGGAAAAGTCAATGATTAGGAGCAATACAGGATGAGATCAAATTCTGGACTGACTTACACCCTCTGTAATGCTGGAGGTACCAGGGGTGTGAAGCCAGGGAAGAATTTGGCCCCTCCTCAGCTGACCTGGGAAAGGAGAGCTCAGGCAGTCTCGCATTCGGTCGTGGCAGTGGAGCAGATGTCGCAGTCGCAGCGGATGGCCATCGGGTAGGTGTAGAAGGGATCCACGTCAGGGGCACACTTGGGCAGCTTCACCGTCATCATCTTGGTCTCATTGTAGGTGCAAACACGGTGGTAAGACTCGATGTAAGGCGGTTCCAGCACCGGTTTCTGGAGGGGGAGAGAAATGCTGGCCTCAGGCAAGAAGCAAGACAAACATCTGGAGTCCCAGTTTCCACAAGGGCATTTAGTGTAAATAGGGGAGCCACTGGATCAGGTGGAAGGGGCCATGGAAATAATTTTTAGGTTACATCCTTCAACACCTGCCTCTTGGAGCCCTGCCATGGAAGGGGGTGGGTGTATGTGCGTGTTTCTGTTTGTTTAAAGCATAAAGCTCCAATTAAAGCTGCTTGACGGAAGACAAAAGCCCATCCAAAAAGCTGGTTTTCAGCAGAACACTAGTGTTTCGACCAAACACATGTTTGCCAAAAGCAGCTGCTTTCTTCCAAAAGGATTGATTTTCCATCAAAGAAAATGGATTCTGCTGGAAACCCTTCCATGTGCACGAGCTGCCTAGGAGCAGAGGTGCATCCAGGTGCCAAACGGCTGGGTTTTTTTCTCAGCCAGACCAGTCTTCCCAGTTAGGCTGCATGTTCTACAAAGCCCAAAGGATACACACCATGGGAGATGCACTCGACACAGCGGCCAGTATAGAATTCTGCAGTTCCTCATGGGAAAAACAGCTTGGCCAGAGACCTCAGCCATCAGGAGACAATGGGAGCCTGAAGGCCCTGAAACCCACACTCCCACGTGGTATCGCAGTGGCATTGCTTTCTCTGAAAATGGAGCTTTTCCTCAACAGGGACACCCATTTTCCAAAGACTCCAAGAAGGGGCAGTGCAATCAGGAATGGGAGCCCACTGTCATCCTCTCCCTTCCACAGATAGGAAACAGCGTAAGGTAACACAGCCAGGAGACATTTTAATTCTTTCTTTCTTTCTTTCCCTCTGTGCTGTGTAAAGCCTGCTCTGGGAACCGAGAATGATGGCATGGAAAAGAACAGATGCAACGTTTCAGCAAGAAGATATCCAGACTCCCTCCCTCTTACTAACCCCCCCCCCATCCAAGTATATCACGGTGCTTTCTAGAAGCTGTTGAGCCTACAAACAGATGCATTCAGCTTAACTACATCCCAGTGGTATTGCAGTACAGTGAGAGATTCTGCAATGTGTGTGCTGTCAGAGGAGCTCGGGGGTGGAGGGAACTGGGTGACAAGTGGTCCCTCGAAGGAACATTATCCCAACGGGTAAATCTGGCCACCAGCGGCCATTCCCCTCATCCCACCCAGCAGCGAAAGAGGGCAGTCAGAGCTGGCACACAGCCCCTGGCTCCTCCTCTGGTCACTTACACAGAGCCCTTGTTTTCATTTGGACAAAATCCCCCTGGAGTCACTCGAGGCTTCCCTGAATAAATTAAACTGGGATTGGCCCCTTGAGACTTCCAGTGGCAGAAAGGCAGAGAGCCAGAAACTTGTTCTCTGAAGTGTGTGTAGATGTACTTATGCTCTTTCTTTCTCCCCCTGTACATCCCCAAAACATAACTACTTCATATTTATACAGGGCTGTGACTTAAAACAGGACCAAATTAGAAACAGAAATCATCTTTGGGATTTGCTTTTTGGAACAAAATATATTACCCATCAATTGGGAGCTCCATCTTAATCTCAAAGGAATTTTCTCCAGTAAAGTAATAAAGGCCTCCTCTCCTTAAGTGTTCAGGCTGTAAGAGGCTTTCAAATTGCATAATGAGTATTACATAAGTGCTTCATTAATATCAGCACATGATGTGCATCCCCCTTTGAGGCAGCGGGTGGAGGGAGGGAACAACCAACAGCAAACGCTGCTGGCAGCGGTAGCGAGGGGGTCGTGGGGCTGGTCCCAGCCCTTGCCTGTTTAGTAGCTAGCTGCAAGCTATTTAATGGTTGGTGGGTTTCCTTCGAGGGCTTTTCTTGAGGCGGGGGGGGAAGCAGCACCCCGGGATGTGGGTGCCAGCCCCAGGCGCAGCCTCACCTCCCAGGTCTCGCAGCGTCCCCAGCACACGTCCGTCGTCACCCGCAGCCCCCTGCAACCGGGTTTCTTGGCCAGGAAGGTGAACTCACGCACGGCACAGCCGACGAAGGTCCGCAGGTCGATGGCGGAGGTCTTGAGCGTGCAGACACAGCTGGCCAGCAGCAGGAGAAGCAGAGAGCCCAGGATCGCGCCGTGGAGCTTCATGCTGAGGCAGAAGGGAGAGAAGCGGAGGGCTAGGAGAGCCAGCACGGTCCAGGAGGCAAGAAGTGCAAGCGCACAGGCTCGGGTCGAGCTGGGACAGCCCTTCCTCCCCTCAGACACACTGTTCCTCATCCTCACTCAGCCCAAGAGAAGACGGGGAGATGCACAAATGAGGGGTCACCCGCTCCCAGAATTGGAAAGTCTCAGTAAAAAGAAAGCAGCAGCGTGCAGATTTTCCTGCAGAGCAGTGCGGTTTGCCTGGAATAGATAAAGCCACCAGCCAGTGCCTCAGACCCACTGAAATCTCCTTATTGCAAGTTTATTTTGCAGCATGTGCCTTCCTACCATCCCATGTGGGTTGCCCTAAGCTTGCACCAGGCCAATGCCACATAGGCCTTGGGTTGTTCTCTCAGTGCACACACACGTTGTTGGCTGAAGTCCCTGACAGTCCTGGCCCCGGCAGGGTCAGTCTGGAAGGACTCTGTCTCTCTGTCGGGCACATCTATGGGAGGTGGCAGGTTCCCTGCTTTGCTGCATGGGGGGGGAAGGCAGCACAGCTGCAGCTCCACATATTCAGCAAGGTTAGGTCTGCATATAACCCCAGCATTTTGACCCGGGCACTTAATTCTGGATTTATCCCACTTCCCTTTTAGCCTGTTAGGAGCCAAGCATCCCTGAATTTGTGCTATTATCCCAGCACCTCCCAAAACTGTTATTGGGATTGCCGTTACCAATACCCCGAGCACTGGACCGGCTGCAGCCAGAGAGGCTGGTTGTTCCTCTGGCTCACACTGCCCTACCAGCCAGCTCAGACCCAACCACGGCTGCTAAGCCAGTGAACAGAGCTGGTTAGGCAAGGGGGGACGTGGCCAAGGTGAGCAGAGGAGGCTTGAACTCCTCACACCTTCTGAGCAGCCCAGCATCAGCCAAGTCCCTCTGATCCTTGCTGCCTTTCTGTCTCAGTGAAGAGCCTCTATGGAAAAACTTTCTCTGTCAAAAAAAAGAGAGTTGGAAAGTAGCTCTAAACCACAAGATCCATTTTATACTTCATATACTTGCATTGCATTTAAAAATGTCCACCTAGAAACCCCAGACTTTACACTTAATTTTGAGAAAGTTGGCTCCTACATGGGGCATACAGATTTGGGTGCCTTGGCCTGTGTCCTCAGCTGGATAGACTTAAGTGAAATGAGCTTGGCTTGCCTTTTGCCTGACTGGTGCTTGAGCTTCTAGGCTCCTGTTAAACCAAATGTTTTCAATTTGCTACATCAGAGTTTTAGATCAGCACATGAAGTTTACTTCATATATGTCACCATGCATACACTATAGTCTTACATGTGATTAAATGAGTGTATGCTTATATATAAGCTTCAACAGGGTAAAAAAATGCTAAAATTCCTTATTTTTTAAAGCAGATATTTGAGAGCAAAAGAGACAAACTTTAGAACAAATCGAACATTTATTCTTTGCCAGTTTAGCAAAACCTGCTGCTTTATTCACGAGCCGGAACCATGACATGGAGCAAACACAGAAGCACACTCACCTAACTTGTTGGAGTCAGATCTCCTTTTTCGGTTTTAAATTGCAGATGGTGTTTCAAGACGTTAGAGTGAGCAGCAGGAGACCTGCACAGCAATCTTTGTCAGCTTTGTGCTCAGTAGATCTCCCTAGCAGCTGCTACTGGGTTGCTTAATTGCTCAAATTTATAGAAAGGGTCTTGTCAATCAAGGCAAGACAGAGGCAGATCCTTACTTGAACTACCCAAGGCATCAAAGTCATTGACTGTAAAGCAAGCCTCTCCTTTCCAAGAGCGATTAGCTTAAAGGGTATTGTTTCTTAACATCAGCCCCGAAACAAAAGGAGTATCTTGGTGAGTGAAATAATGAGCATGCACTGGGGCAAAATGGATCTTCTTTTCCATAGTGGAATTACAACACCTTTGTGAGGAGATTGGAGGCTGGCTCTGAAATCATCATTACCCCCCTAATTAACAAGCCCAGGATAAACACCCTGAAGGGACACTTCTCAAGTATTTGTGCAAACAAACCCCAGTTTTTGTCAACTGCATAAGACCTTTTTTTACTCAATTGCTCTGTACAAGTAAGGGCAAGGGATGGGGGGAGGAGGTGTAAAGTAAATCTTCTCTTGATGAGCCAGGCAGCTATCACACAGGTAAGCACCACTGTGCAAAGGAAATTTGGAAATCACATCCATTGCCTTCAGCACACAAACACAAATTTCAGCTGGACAGTGAATTCCCAGCGCTGACTGCTCCAATACCCAGGAACATCTGGAAAAGGCAAGGCAAGTGTCAGTGATTACGGACCCCTTGGTGTGATGCTGTTAAAGGTGGCCACAGCAATACAACTGGACCCTGAGAACAGAAAACACAGAGGAAACCTTGATTTAAATAAACTCCATCGTGCAGTGTTTTAAAGAAAAACAAAAAAAACCAAACCAAAACAGCATCTGTTGATGTCCAGAAAATGCATCTCTTAACAAATATGAAACAGTGATTACTGCAAGTTTGTTAATTTACCTTACAAGTAGCAAATGTATACTTCTGGTGGGTTGTATTCAGGCCTTCTGCAGTATGAGCTATGGAAACCAGCAAATGGACATTGAGGAAATGCGATATTGAAGCATTCAAGACCAAAAGAGATATATTACATAGGTGCTCTCCCTTTTTCAGGGTGAATAATCCATGGCTCGGGGTCCTTGTTTTGCTTCCTAGGTCAATAGCCTACATTTGGTGCAGCAGCAGGACTCGTATTCATGCTAACATCTCCTGGGAACCCCCAGAGCACTTGCTGCACTTTCCATTTCAGCTTGGAGCAGCCACTGCTTGGCTGTTTTTCCTGCTACTATGTGGCCCGGCTCTTTCCCTGATCAGTAAATTACACTGGTCACATGTACACAAGCTGGCACGTAAAAGGCTTTGCCTTTTCTGTCTAAATTAGGAAACGGTGATTGGAAGAAGTGAAAGAGGGCAGCGGTCCTTTTGTCCATAGACAAGCAAGACTTGCACTGACACCTCGGGACATTTTGCGTAACCAAGAGCCACTGTCCCCTCTTTAGAGATGACACGTGGCAGCAGAGCTTTACCTCAGCTTGCGGGAAGTGCTGGTGTCTGCACCAACGCAGCTGAATCAGACCATCATCCTAACTTTTCTGCTCCTTTCACCTTTTCCCTCCCCAAAGTTACTCCTCTTAATCGCGTACTTCTAATGCAGCAGCACAGGAGGTCCCTATCAGGACACGGGCTTTATCAACCATACAAAGACTCTGCCCTAGAGCCTGCAGTCAGAGGGCTAAGCTTTGCACATCAAGACAGGGAGGCACCCAAGTGTGGGGCATTCTCGAGCCATGAGTCTCCAGGTGTGACACGAGTCCCTCCTTCCAACCTCAGCCTCCAGGCCTTTGCAAACACCTCCTGAAACACAGAGAAGCAGCAGGCATTAAGTGCTATTGCCATATCGCCGTCATGACATGGGAAACAACTGCTTCAGAAAATTAATTCACTTAACAGAAAACCAAACCAAACCAAAAAACTCAAAACAAACAAACAAAAAAGAGACTTTTGCAAGAGGAAGGGGAAAAAAAAGAAGAAAGGAACAGAATTTTTACAAAAAAATTGAAAACTGTCCTGAAGTTGGGAAGGAGGGGATGTTTAAGATCATTCCCAGTATTCTCGCTCACTATTATTCATAGTCTTGCTAGCAGTAAAGCAGACTCCAGCTTCAAGTGAAGACCTATCAGGTGGGACGTTGGAGAAGGAATAGTGAATGGAGATATTGGAATTGTCTCCATAGACATGATCACCAGACACGTCCTGAACACCTTTTCCTCCCATTGAAAGCAATAGGGAAAAGCAGCAGATTCAAAGCCAGATCAGGTCACGGGGAGGTCAGGAGGAACAGACAAAGTCTTGCCCCTGATCTAAAAATACCAGCAACTTTCCACAAAAAAAAAAAACCTAAAACTTTTTTGCTGCAATTTTTGCTCATCAAAAATAAAGCTAGAAAAGAAAACTTTAAAGGCTTTTTTAAAAGGTACAGTTTAAAAGTTCCTGACTTGCAGAAAAAGCAGGTAAAAGTGAAAATATTGGTCCTAAGTTTCCTTCATTTGATTCTGGAAATGTGCCAGCAAAAATCAGCCCAAGATTAGAGACAGATACAGGAAATACATACCAGATGGCAGACCAACCAGCTTTGACAGATACCTCTTCTTCTATGGATTAGAAAAACAGGTGCTGGACTTTCGGTTTGTGTAATTCAGTTTGAATTCACTGACTTCAGCTAACCAAGATTCTGTTCTCTTGTCTCCATTTGTACTGAATAACCTCATAAAGTAAAACAAAAGACAAATTGCAGACCCTAACTTATCTTCTCTTTTGAAAATCCTGTCTATTCATGCGACAGACACTGATTTCTGAAGGATTTGCATCATGTCTCATGAAAAGCATGAGTGTTGGCTTTTTCCCAGCCAGAGTTTTGTTGGCTTATTGGGGTTTTGGGGGGAGGGGGGGGTGTATTTAAGCTAATTAATAAATATACCACCTACATGTACACTTGGCTTCAGTGTACATCAGAAATTTAAAAGCTGCATATTTTTTCTTTCCCTGGATCCTTTACATTTATTTGAAATAAAAGGTGACATATAGATAAAACTTCTAAAGAAGAATAAGTCCACCATTTACCTGCCTGTTCCGTTTTTGAGACACACAGACGGAGACAGAAACAGATTGACGAGGGGAGTACATCTCATGAGGATTGTGCATCCACTCATCCATGCAGGCTTGTGTGGCTTTTCCTCTGAATTCTGGACGGGCAGAACACAGACATCAAGCGTGACATTCAAGGTGTCAGGGTGTCCTGGTTTCAGCTGGGATGTAGTTAACTGTCTTCCTAGTAGCTGGTACAGTGCTATGTTTTGAGTTCAGTATGTGGAGAATGTTGATAACACTGATGTTTTCAGTTGTTGCTCAGTAGTGTTTAGACTACAGTCAAGGATTTTTCAGCTTCTCATGCCCAGCCAGGGCACCTGACCCAAACTGGCCAACAGTGTATTCCATACCATGGGACGTCCCATCTAGTTTAGGAACTGGGAAGTGGGGGGGGGGAGGGATTCGCCGCTCGGGGACTGGCTGGGTGTCGGTCGGCGGGTGGTGAGCAATTGCCCTGCGCATCATTTGTACATTTCAATCCTTTTATTACTACTGTTGTCATTTTATTAGTGTTATCATTATCATTATTAGTCTCTTCTTTTCTGTTCTATTAAATCGTTCTTATCTCAACCCAGGAGTTTTACTTCTTTTCCTGATTTTCTCCCCCATCCCACTGGATGGGGGGGAGTGAGTGAGCGGCTGCGTGGTGCTTAGTTGCTGGCTGGGGTTAAACCACGACACAGGGTTCTAAGTACTGGTAACTTATGGTCTCGGCTGCTCCTCAGCCAAGCTCAGGTGAATCTCATAGGCTTTGCCCTAGAGCTGCCACAGGAGCCTGCTGCAGCCCTCCAGCATGTGTAACGTCAGTGGTTATAAAGTACTTGCGGGCTTAATCCAACCAATTCCCAGCAAATCCTGAGGGGGCTTTGGACTTCTCAGCAAATGCTGAGAGCCCATATTGGACTCCCAGTGGCTCCAGTTGCTCTTGGCAGGACAGCACCATTCCCAGTTGCATTCCTGGGAGGTTCTGCCAGCAGGGAAGATGCTTTGCTCCTGAACTGGCCCCTTACTGACCTGTCGTTGGCAGAGCTCCCAATATACAGCCCATGCACGCCAAGAGGCCTTCCGAAAAACAGCCTCATGTTCAAAAGACCTCTGGGCTCTCAGTCTAAGACATGGGGGACTCCATAGCTGCAAGAGAGCTTGGACATGCATAGGCTCTTCACTGCCTTCTGGATGTGGCTTCATGCTGTCTTTCCCTATCTCCTCTCCTATGCACAGAAAACAGAGCAATTCCAGGTGCTGTTCACTTCAACACCACATAAAACTCCCAAATTAAAATTATCCAAAAAGATGAATTAACATGAGCACCCAAATTCTCAGCCATGCAGGGAACTTTTATTTCCATTTCTGTCCTTCAGTGATGAGCCTCAACTTCCAACATGCCCTTATGTATTTTTCCTAGTATTAACCGTATACAAGGACTATTTATATTTCAATATGTCTCAAGATATTCCAGGTACTATGAGCAACCTGTCTGTATCCTGATTAATTCACAACTCAGAAAGAAAGAGAAACAAATAGTGGGGGGGAAGGTGAGAGCTCATACATAAGTGAAGCAATAGTGACAATGATTGTGTCAGTATTTTGTGCAGCATTTGAAGTAGGTTAAAAAAAATTATAAGCACTATTTTAACAAAAAAAATCCACCAGGTTTTCCAATGAAAAATTACTGGTTTTCATATTAGGTGCCAAACTTCTGGTTTCAGACTGAAAACATGAATTTTTTTTTTTCAACCTAACATTACTGGCTGTGCTCCAGATTTCTAGGTCTTTCTAGCAGAAGTAAAACTTCTCACAAAATTTTGTGGTGGGATGAATAAAATGTTAAAAACCTTTTCATGTCAGCTCAGTTCACCCACTTCTAGCGGACATCAACATTATTGAGTTTGGAGGAGGAACTGAAAAACAGCGTTTGTGGAGGTATTAAAAACACTCTTCTTGAGATGTCCTGCAAGTAAAGCAACGGATGGGGGTGTGGAGGGGACAGGACCTCGGGCAGCTGAGGTAACATTACTGTGCAAACAGAGGTTGGAGGAGGAAGACTGTAGAAGTAGGCAAGGAGGTACAGTAAGGAACGGGGAGTTAATGGACTAGAAGTTTGAACTGGATCAGTCATGGGAAAGGAGCTGAGATGGGCCATCTAATGAGACAGACCAAGAGAAGCAACAATGTTGAGTAGTTGCACGTAGTGAGTACTGCAGAGAACCACGCAGGCAGCTGGCAGGCCAAGAAGAAAGTGGTAGCCATTCAGGCAAGCCAAGCCAGTGGCTGGACAGGAGATATTTAATGCACTGCACGCAAGAGAGATCACACAGAGAAAGAGGCAGTAAAATCTGTAGTCAGTCAAAGTGGATGAAATAAGCAAGAGTTAAAGGTGGCTCTCACCAACGTCGCGAAGGGTGGCTGTTCGATCAAAAGTAACAGAGAAGGAGAAATGGATGAGGAAACAAGGTGGTATAGGTTTGCTGGCCAAGTTCACAGGAGCAGGCATCCAAGAGAGGCTGGGATTCAGGTTAGAACAGAGTGAGTTGTAAATCCAGGTTTGGAGATGAAGCTATGTATGTTAGATGTAATTTGATGAACTCACTGAAAAAATTAGCACCAGAATCACTTTTCCCTATACAAGCTATCATTAGACTTTTTTTCAATAGGTTGTTTTCTCTCTGCTGGTAGTTCTGAAAGAAAGATAACCTTTGTGTCCTGAAAACAGCATTACAAACAAGTACATTAAGATTCTTTAATCTGTCCCCACAGCTGCTGTGTATTTGTCTTGGAGTGGGACTGTCTGTCACTTGCTAAATTTCTAAAGAATGTGAAGAATTGGTTTGCAAAGGGACAGACAGAAGTAGGTTTAACCTTGAGAGGGCACGGCCGATCTGTAAATTAAAATCACAGGAAGCGAGTAAAGCTCATGGAGACACTCTGACAGAAATACTGCCAAATGTAAGTACAGAAAGCTCAATGCAGCAATCAGGAAATGTATTCTCAGATGGTAATTAGTTAAACGTTGACTCTCCCTACTTACAATGGGACACCAGTACTTGCTGAAGGTCTCAGGCAGGCAAAGCCACTCCTCCTGCTTTAAAAGACTTTCTGCTCATTTCACTTCTGGAGCTTAACACCACACAAACTGGCACCAGCTGAACGAGCATTGGGGCAAGAATGAAGTCAGAAAGGAGGATTTGTCGAGCCTGCTGTGGAAATAAATCACGCCACACTTAGGGGAATGACCCATCTTACAGAAGAGATAATTACTTCTTGCTGTTTGTGGGGGTACCTGTATTGCGAACGGCAGAACAGCCCAACGAACAGACATGCAAAATCTAGCCCCGGAGATGTAAATTGCTGTGAAATAGCACTGCATTGACTCCAGCAATATCATAGCTGCTCCAGCACAGACACTGCCTTACTAGCATTACTGTTGCAAAGGAACTGTCAAACACTATTCATCTCCTCCTTTTCCATCCAGTCCTGGAAAATGAAGTCCAAGGGTGAGGCTTAACAGTAAGAAAAAAATACTAATCCACAGTTTGCTTGAGGCACATCAAACCCGGTGAGATAAAACTATTCTGCTGAAAAAGGCCTGTAGCTATGATAGATTCAATCCAGGAGAGAGGTACTGAAGGCCCTACAGCCACTAGAAGTGCTGGAGCTTCTAAAAATTGGTAGTGAGAATCTCTAACATACAGGTATTGCACCCAAACCAAAGTAATTTCAATAAAGATAAATCCATAGCAGAATTGAAGGTTCAGTTCAGGCTCTTGATCATAACCTGATTTTATACAATATGCACAGTCTGTATTATAGTTTGTATACATTTACTAAAATTCCTGGTTTATGTGTTTATTATATACGTGGTACCTCAGAAAAATGAATTTCTCAACATGTAAATTCTGAGCAAAATGTTTTGGGTTAAAAACTCAGAAAGAAAAATGTAAAGGAAAATAGGAGGTTAAGAATGTCCATGGTTAAGAAAAGGACAGCTTTCAGTAAAATACAACCTGACCCAATGGTGCAAGGATAACCACAATTTAAAATAAAAGAAGTGATACAGCAGACCAGTTTGCCTGATACCTCTCCCAGTCTAAGTAGTGCCAATATTGATTCAGGAGTCATACTCCACATTGTCAGTAAGTTGCACGTTGCAAAGCTTAAGAATGGCTTAAGACACATGTCCCAAAAACTGACTGCCAGCAAGAATTTACCTGGAACAGGGACATTCTTGGGGAGTTCCCCGAAGATTTAGAAGTCGTATATACAGTGATGTTAGGAAAAAAGAAAACCACGTATCCGGAGTGGATGAGGAGGAGAGTAAAGGTACAACCCCAAGCCCAGGCTGTGGAACAACTTAGTCATGGTCCTTAGGAAACTAAGGAGACTCCTTTCTTAAGGCTACCATATCTTTGCTTTGGAAAGGTGTCTTTATCAAGCACAGCTCCTAGCAATAAGGAACAAAACACCACAAATTAGGGGGAAAGTGGATTGCTTTCCTTGGTTTGCCAATGCCAAATACATTATATGATAAGAGCTTGGAGAAAAAAATATTGGGGGGAAAAAGTGTCAATTTAAGACACAAAAAAAAGGGGGAGAGGGGCAAAACCAGGGTGTGAAAATAACAGCCACCACCTAAACTTACAATTGGCCATGGTTGACTAGCATGCCCTGAAATAATATTTAAATGGGTCTAATTAACGCAAAATTCATCCTCAATACAGAGATGTGCAAACTTTCCAAGAGAATGCAGACTTTCACTTGGCATGAAGTCCTTAAGTAACTCCATGGTTCCTGCCAAGTTTTGAGCCCTTCTGACATCTACAAGGCAAGGCAATACTTGGTTGAGTGTGAAAATAAATGGCACCTTCTATATGACAGCTTCCAAAATTAGCATTCCTCTCTGTTTAACACTTCACCCTGTCTCAGGAGAAACTCAACCAAGAAAACTGCAAACCAAGAAACCTGAGCAGCACCTGCAGAACTAGTGCCAAGGGAAGCTACCCAAACGGGCAAAGCAACCGTTGATATAAACAACCATTAACATGTTGTTACAATGCAGGGGGGGAGAACATTAACTGATCTTAAACCGTTTTTAACAAAAATGGGTTTCTCTATGATCACTGAGACATGACATCTGTGCTCCTGTGGACATGTGTATCAAAACCAGCACATGGGTTCCCTGATGTCTGGTAGGGGTTGCAACAGTACTGAAGCTCTTGCTCGGGAGGGCAGTAACATGGACATGTATCCACAACACTCATAATACCTGAAAAATACTAAGCACTACCATTCTGTCATATTTGCTATAAACAGCAAAGGAGGTTGACAGAAATAAAAAGAATTAAAGTGAATAGACTGTTAGACTGATACACAATATACTTTTTTTTAGACAACCTGAACAGAAATGCTGTAAGAGACAGAACATTAGACATTTACTCCGAGATGAAAGCACTGTGTTTCACTCCATATTTTTAAGGATCTGGAACACAAGCTTTAAAAGCTGCAGCACTTTACTCTTGCCCTTTATTTTTGCCTTTATCAAACCTGTACTAAATAACTGACAGTGGATATTGCACACTATCAGTAATGTGCTTCTCATAGCCACTTTTGAAAGTGTGTATACGTTCACACCGTCCTCAACCATGGCCACATTTTCTTGCCTGTGAGATTGTTTGTTTATGGTGATGATGCTGATCATATTCAGCCCAGTGAAATTCAAGAATTCAAATCTAATGGAGTTGGCTAAACATTGATGTGGGTGAGAACTGGGCTTTCTAATGGCACACCAGGTAATGACCTGGAGATCTGCTCTGAGTTCACTGCAATGTGAAAAAGATTCTCCTGTAAATATAGATGCTATGTAAACTATATGTGACTTACAATAACCAATTTAACTCAAATCACTTTTGCATTCCATAGCTTTCCTCTAATGGTCTTTTGAAAGAACATTTTAGGCTTTTATGACAGACTAGTGGGCAATGACATAGCTCCATTAATCCTCTCCTCTGGGCTCAGAATTTGAAGATGAAGCTTCTTAATCAAAACTACAGAAGTTCAAAGATACATTATCTTAATTCATTAATTTCCCTATTGTTCATGTCCAGTGCACTAGAAAAAAGACACCTCGTTTCGACATGCATCGCCATCAGTGCTAATGCTCCGTTTCCAACATTGCCTTGGTGATGAGCGAAGTTTACAAATTAGACAAAGCTGGAAATGAAGTCCCCTGAAACAAAGCTACCGTCTCTTCCTGTGAATCCTGTTGGAATAAACTCACAGAACTATTGAACTAATCAAAATCCAGCCAGGAAACGAATGTGATGAGAGTCCCAAACCCCAGAGAGGCACTTGGCCAAACTAAACCTTGGCACAGCGTAGACCCAGAGAGTAACAGGCGAGAAGTTTCAGCAGCAGACAGAACCAAATCTTCCAGCCTGAACTCTTTTTACCCTCTGGGGAAATGTGGATCTCAGTCAACACTTTAAGTCCTCAGACTATTTCCAGTTTAAGTTCATCACCCTGGTCCCACTGCTTTTAACAAGCTCCTTATGGGTGCAGGGTCATCCCATGTCACGGGACAAGCTGGGCTTTCAGAGACATAAGGTCAGATGGAAAAATAGGTTCCAGCGGGTCTCTGAGAAACAAAAACAAACTCTACAACCCTACAGAGACAGCTTAGGTGACCATAGGGTTGCCAGTTTGCTGTTGTCTATCTTGGGTCACCAACTTGCCATCAACTTTAGAATTACCAGGGGAGGAAGACAAGAAGAGTGAGAGATGATGAACCTCTTCCTTTCACCTATGAGCAGCACTGCCAAGGACACATCAGTCTGTAACTGTCTCACTGCAATCATGCCCGTGTCCTTTCTGCAGGGGTCTCCGTTTTAACTCTGCTATAAGACAGCTGGAGAGAGCCAAGCATGTTCTTTGTGAAAGAAGAACGTGGAGGCCATGCTGAGAGCACATATAGATCCTCCTTTTTTACAACTATCATAAAACAATCCTGAATATCATCTCTTAGTCACAATCCATCTCAAAACCACTCCTACAAACCAAGCAAACAGCAGGCACACTATTGCACAGCAAATCATTCGTGCTGTCATAAATGCCGTGACCTGCGAAATGCCAACTCCAGCACAGGATGAACAAATGCCCTGACCATGGAAGTATGTTGAGACCTACAGGGCTTTCTAAAACACAGCTCTGCCCCAGAGGGGAACAGCTCTCTGCCACTGGGAAGACATCACTCATTATAATTTATAACTTCTTTACAAATTCTAATATCACAGTAGTAACAATTTCATACTCGAGCTGAAAGTTCAGGTCAGAGCTTGTAGTCTTCTGCATACAGATTAATCAATACAGATTAACTGAAAGAGTACCATAAATTCAATTTCATGGTGCTATTGCTACACACCTCTCTCTGCTTTTCTTCAAGCATGCTTTATGTTCAGCAGTCTTTGTAAGCTAGGTCTACTTTAATTAGATTAGACAGATAAATCCTGATAAAAACAAAATGCTTTTGTCATTTAAAGAAACTTTCGAACCAGACATTAATTTATAAAGATCCACCAGTCTAACAAGACAAGTTTCATACTTCACAGGGCTTCATACTGTATTTGATTCTCACAATGCCTGCTATATCCTTGTATGCTCAAAGGTCAAATATGTAAATCATGGCCCAGTATAATAATTCCTTGCTTTGCCGGCAGCTGGCATGTGGCAAACAGATGGTGAAATCCAGCTGTTTAAATCCTTGATCAGCCATTTAAGTTGAAACTCAGCAGTGAAACAACTAAAAGGTATGTTTTCAGAGTAGTGTGCCAAACTGTACCCCAGGGATACACTCAACTTGAAATACTAAAAGGCTCTGAACCCCTTCAATATGTAAAGAATACAACATACAGATGTTGCTTTATAAGGAACATGCATTACAAATCACTCACAGATTAAGCTGGAAAGATAATAAAATGTTGGGTTTGACCTTAATCGTAAGGCTAGAAAATTAAAGCTAAGGTTTGCCTCTTTAATTAGCATCAGCGATGACTGTATGAAGGGATCAGGTGTCCTGCAGGCTCCACTTGTACAGAACTGAATTTCTAAACCCATGGCCCTTTAACATCACCCAAGAGCAACACAGACTATAGGTTAAATTTCCAAGATATAGGAATGGCCAAACCTACACTGACACTGAAAGAGGAAAACTGTGCTGGCCTATACTCCTTTCAGAAAACCCTCCCCACAGAGTTTGGCCCCAGGGTGCTGAAAAGACATAGGTACTAGTACAACCCCGAGGGCCACAGTCCAACAGTTACCAACTTTCCTGCTTTGGGTGATATTCTCTGCACAGCATGGAGAACTGTGGTGGAACTAGCAATGTGTCTTGGTGACAATGACAGCTTCTGTACATCACAGTTTCACAATTTTTCCAACTGAGAAAGCACCTCTTTTTTTTTTTTTTTTAATCCAAGGAGCCACAGTGTTGACAGATTGTTAAAACTGGCTAATCTGTTCTTTTCCCCCATTTTGGTTGTTTGATTACATGTGCAGGTCTGTGTCTATGCAGGGTTTCTGTTTGAGACACAGGTTTCCCAAACCTCCTTCTGGTACATAAGAGACAGGCAGTGACTCTAGGCTGAGCAGCAAAGATTTTGCTTACTGCATCTCCCTGCCTGACCCAAGGGCAACTCTGGAATGAGAAGGGTTCTTCATGTCACAGGAATGTGGGAACTCCAAACCAATGTCCAAGTAATGCTGTTTTGGGATTTGGTCTTGTTATCACCATCATCAAGGTGTTTTTACCACTGAAGCCATTGGGCACTGAATCTTCATAGGTGCCTAAGGAAGCCTCATGGCATTTCATCCAGAGATGGTTTTATGCAGAATCTCTCCTTTGCCAAACCTGTTCGGCACATGGAAGTAGGAAATGACTGGAGGCACTAAATGCAGCTCCCTGCTCCTTCTGTTACCCTGTCTTCCGCACTGAAGAGAAGAACCCCAACCTCTCTAAACCCCACACAGAGGCCAGCTTAAAGGAGTTGCGTACAAGGACAGGTAACTTCTCAGGGTGCCCTTCCCTCCAAATTCCTATCATATGGCATGACATTTCATTAGGGCTACTGCTGGGGAGATGTCAGATGCACTAACCTTGCATCAGCGATGTGCTCATCCATACCCAAGAAATTGCTAGCCTGTGGGACAAAACTATAGTGTCCAACCACGAGAACAGCACAGGCAGGCAGAGCAAGAGATCCAGACACAGCCTTTAACTGACATGGCTATGACAGCCCTATCCTGATACACTGGGACAATAGGAGTAAAGCATTTTCCTGGACGTAAACAGAATTGACATGTTCAAAAATGACTTTTTTCCCTAATTCCTCAGACATCTGATCATCCCTGAAGGAAGATAAATGTTGGAATTTTTTTTCTTTGTTTTCACCTCATTGTAGCATTCCCAATTACAAAACATCATTCCAAACCCACATTTTTCCCCAGTGCCCCTTCTCCTCTGCAGGTGTGGGTCGGAGCAGTGCACTTCACGCAAGCTACCTTCTTCCATGGTCTACAAAATGTCAGTCCACTTCCATTACAGGGTGCCAAAACAGACAGTATGCACCTTGCTTCTCAGCATCATATGGATATTCACTGCAACCTCTACAAAATACCTCTCCTGTATGCATTTGGTATTCTCCAGACAAAGAAAGTGAAATTACACTGTTTTATTTCCATTTTTTTCTCACATCAGAGACTAGGTAAGCAGTTTTTTCTCAAGACAGCATGTTTTGGGTAAGTAATAATAACGAGAGTCTCAGAGGAGAAAAGACAGTATCTAAGTAACACTGGTCATGAAATGACAACTGCACCAGGAAAGGATAGTTCCCTGCTCTTGAAAGCAAAAAAATTCCTTTCCATTCCCCCAGTAGCAGAATATCATCTTTTGAACAATGCCACCCTGTTCATAACCAAATTCTTTTGTATGCAGACATTGTGTCTAGACAGCCTTAGAAAAACTGTCTCTACTTAACATCAAGGGGTTGGGTTTTATTGTATGTGCTTAAGTGTTTAACTGTATCTCACGTACTGTTCACAAGTAACGCAGTATAAATTTATTCAATTTTTCTCTGGAGCTGATGGGTGCATCATTGTAAGACATGCAGGAAGCAAACCAGGATCACACATTCTCTCTGAAGCTTATATCCATAAAAGCTTTCTAGAGGTCACCCAGCTAATATACACACAATAGTAGATGATATTAATAGGATAAATTTACTGCAGGAAGAGGAAATGAGTCCACATCACCCTTCTTAGTACTGACCAGTTTCCCATATGGACACAGCAGATTTGTCCAATCTCCTCACAGATATTTATTTTACTTTTGGTGACAGCAACAGGACTTCCATCACTGACTCTAGCAGGAAGAGAATTAAGTTCTGTAGTTTATAGAAGAGCTGTACTTCATCTATCTCATCATTTTTCTGTAATCAGAAGAGGGAAGAGCTCCATCATCCAAGCAAGTATAAGTGCACCCAAGGTAAAAATAAGTTGGGGTTTTTTTAAAGTTAGCCATGGATAGAAAAACAGGGGTTTTCTTTTTGAGATTAAAACAGAATCCCCTACTGCACAGGGCCAAATTCTCTTCCAGATTAACACATTTTTTCTACATGTTCTCCTCTCTAAGCATCTGATTGATTTGGGGTCATTACTGACTTGCTACATCCAGGTCTTTCACATCCTCGCGTTAGCAGAGGAGAGGATGTCTGTATTCTAGAAGAGCCAGGTAAGAGGCCCGACTTGACCTGCCAGGGGATCCCAGAGAAGGGCAGCTAATGGGGTTATGAGGTCTGGAAGGCAGGAGCAGGTTCGGACAAAACAACTGGAACCTACATGAGCTCCAGGTCAGAGGCATTTAGTTTGGGGCTGCAGTGGATTTGGCAATACGGAGTAACGGTTGCCTTTTGAGGGAGTGGAAAAGATGAATGAAAGATGGTCTCCGATACGAGGAAGAAAAAGAAAACTGAACAAGAGGGTGTACATGCCAGGTTGGGGCAAGGAGGGATCAGGAGGTGTCCAGTCACCGCAGCACTCCGGGAAGCGTGCTGTGGGCTGGAAAACCTAAGGACTAGGGAGCCTGGGGGAGTGGGTGAGGGTTACCCCAGGGCCCTCTCTCCCCTGGACCCAGGGCAGGAGGAACCATACCCACACAGAGCAGGTACGTCCTCCCTGCATCGCTCACACATCCATCCCACTGGCACGGGGATGCCAGAAACCCTTCTCCTCCTCTCACCTGCCCAGTCCTCTTTTTGCAGGGAAAAAGATAACCACCCCAACTCTGCAAAGAGACGTTTCCAGACAGTAAGACGTTACTTGGAAAATGCATTAGCATGAACAAACTGATGAGGATAATGGATGGGAACGACAGAATGCGAACACGCGGAAAACAATTCAAGGTTACAGTGCAGGAAAATACATTTCAAGGCTGTGTTTTGGGGACTTCAACTGCCAAGCCAGGCAGCACAGACGGAGACAAGCCAGTATGGAAGTAAGTTCACACGATTTTAACTGACTGCTAATATTTCCATTGCAAGCTTGAAATCACTGCTTCTAAGCCTGACCTATATTTTGCACATCCTGGCTACTGAAAAAGATTGTCGTAAGGGCAATACTTCTGTTTCATCTGATTTCTCTGTTTCTGTTCTGTTCAATAAAGCACTGAGATATAACAATTACCCCAGTTCTGCCTTGCAACTCTCTTACCATAATGAATGAAGGTCGGTCAAACAGTCATCTCAAAATCAAGCTTATGCAGAAATGACAGCTTAAGCATTGGAAATTGAGTTGTTATTTGTTACTGCAGGATCTGGATTTCATGCTAACACTCCCTGGTGCAATAATGATGCAATCAAAACAGAATACCGTGCATCAGTGACTGATTGAAGCCCGATCGAAAGAAAATAGCAGTATGACATTAAATGGCTTATTTATAGGTTCTGTTTTCCTAGACAATTAATCCAAGCATTTACTTTTAATTATTAGATTTCAAATCCCAATAATAGGTTGGCTATTGTTCCACTAAGTTATATACTGCATAGGTTTCATTGCCAATGATTTGAAACTGGTTTGGTAATTTAGAATAGGAAAAGACAAAGCAGTTTAATGATGGTGGATTTAGCAGGGACATAAATTATGCTTGATTAAAAGGGGAGGGGAAAAAAAGGGCAGGGGGGGTTCTTCACAGTCTAATTTAGTTAATCTCTTTTCCTAGGCACTGAATTCATAAACTAAATGGTAGACTCTGTACATACCTGATACCTGCTGCAAGATAGTGTGCTTCTGCATTTGAATGCTACGGCCCCTTCTAGGTTTGGTCAAGTCTGAAGCACTTGATATAAACCAGAGGGCTGCTGTTGGAATAGCACTTCTCATAATCCACACAAGGAGCCTACTATCCCTTTACGGTACAGTTTCCTAAAGAAATAAATTCTGCGTTATCATGCCACGTGCACCTGACTGCTGGCTGTTCTCTCCTCTCCCCTCCGCAGCTTCTGTCCCAGTTAAGTTCAACCATGTGTCAGAGGAGTCAGTGCCGCAGACTTGGCTCCTGCGAGCCGTACCGACGAAGCCGCGCAGGAGAGACACGGGAAGCCAGGCGTCGGTTCTCCTGCCGCTCCTGGAACTGTTTGATCTTTTGTTACTAAAGTGCATTTGGACTGCATAGAAAGTTACTAATACTCACATGGTGACAAAAAAAGGATGAAAATTCAAAGAAAAAAGAAGAAGAAAAAGTTGAAAGTTGATGGACTAAAATGCCATGGGACAAGCAGCCACCTCTGGTCTCCCAAATTCTGACAAACAACTGCAAACCAGCAAGAATTCTTGCATGTGCTTGGCCTGTCTAAACTATTAGCAGAAGAATCAAAAGGGCTTAACACAGCCTGTGAGAATACTTTGCAGATACTGAGCAGAGAGACCCCTAAATTAAGGCATTACATCTCTAGGAGCTTTGGGGTATAACTGGACATTGATTTCCATGCACAGAGGAGGGCTTGAGGGAGGAGCGCTGAAGGTTGTGCTGTAAGGGGGATATACATGGACTTTCTCCAGAAGCACAGCTCTTGAAAGCAGTTCCTTTTTTCTCTCATTAGTTTCTGCATTGCACATATTCGAATTTACCATCAGCAGAAAGAGCTCTACAGCAAGAGAAAACAGAAATAGGTCGGCTGGGGGAAGAAAAAGGGGAGGAAAAAAAACTATTCCCTGGGTGATCCTACATTAGGGTGTCAAATCAAAGCCTTTATCTCCTATATCTTTAGCTGTTCTGTTGCATTTATTGCAGAAGCATTTTTAAATATTGGAGCAAATACATAGATTTCAATATTTTCTAAGTACTTTACCAACAAACTCTGAATAATCAAATAGATAGCAATGGGATTTGAAACAGGAGTGGGGTCTTTTAATGATTCACATTGGAAATTTTAGAGGGATTTAACAGATTGAATGTCATTATAGAAACAGAATTGCATCTGAAAAAAGCTTCAACGCAGTTTCTGCTAAAGTAGAGTTACATTGCGAGGTCTGGTGAGAACAAGGCTCCAAAGGACCTCTCAAAAACCCCCAGTTCTTTAGCTAACCACACGGAAAGCCATTTGCATGGATAAGGCTAAAATACCCACTGGTCCATCGTCATCAATCCTGTCCCCCTTATGACAATTTTGAATAGAACAACAAATTTTGCTTAAATTCAGCCCATTGCAAGTCTTCACGCTTGTGTTTGCAGAGCCTCGTTGCATGAGGCTGGCATCACTCAGCAGCGTGAGAAGGGGGGGTGGATGGGGCACCGCACTACGGTAGGAAATACTCTTTCCTTTGTATCCCTGAGAGTAATTTTTGTCTGGCCAGAATTGATGTTTGACATCCAGTGCATAATCACTAACCATGACTCTTACTGTTTGACGAGCGTCATGGACAGCAAATAGCGATAATATCCCTTTGTGTTTGTGAAATAGTCTGTGGACTAATAAACTAATTACCACGGTCTGAATTCCACATTTCCTTGCTCCAGAAATCAAGAGTGTGTTTTGCCAAGTTTCAGTTTACTCTGACATCTGTCAACTGCAGACTTTAGCCTGCTGCCTCCAAGATGCCTGAAATGGAAGACTATATAATGCAGATGCCCCTCTTGGTTTGAGATAGTGAAGTATACAGCGATTTTCCACTTATGCACGTTATCTACGTAGCCAAAGTAATATCTAGAAAAGCATGGGAGTCATCGCATAGTCTTAGGGACGACAGATGAGCATATGCTGTAGTCCTACTCAGTACATTTTGCAGAATTAATATTGAAAGATACCGAAAATTGAGCTGGATTGTTTGACCAGTTTGCTTACACAACTAGACCATGACGTCTGCTTCACTGGAAGGTGAAGATTCAAAATTGACCCAAGCCTGCTCAATTCAAAAAAGGTTTGCAGGTAACCTCTGCCTTTTGCTGCTGGAGGTCTGCACACACCTTTGCACAAACACCATGTCTTTCCTTCCTCGCTGTCAGGGAAATTATGCTCGAGCTTCCTCCTGCTTTGGCTGGCAGGTGGGCACGCACACCCCCAGCGCACCGCTCCGCACCCACCAGATGCTCTACAAATACTGTCTCTTGGGTTGCTGCTTGCTCTGTCGGTGAAGCACAGAGGCTCTGTACACAAGCAAAAACTTGTCCCAGGCAGTGACAAAGTAAGAATTTCAGAGACAAGATTCAGAAGCTGTACAGAATACCCCTCTCATTCTCTTTTTGGAAGGCCTTCCCAGATTCAGGGATAACGCAAGACAAGTTCTCAGACGTTTTTCAAGTGTGTATCAAAGGCATGAGCCACTGTCCAGCAATACAAAATATGCTTTTCTTCAAATGTATCGCAAGCTTTCCATCCTTCCTGAGAGATCCCCAACTTCTCACACCTTCAGTAATTTCAGGGAGGGGAAAGTACTGAATACACAAAATGAATCGGCAGGGGTGGAACCAAATAGAAAAATAGTAAAAGAAAGTTTCAGTATGACAATTTTTCATGTGATGGAGACTTCCAGAAAAGCCTGCAGTCACTGCTCACAGTGGATTAGTACACTTTCTTTCAAGGTGTTTACCAACAAATTCAGGATATTTGCTTTGGCTTCAGCAATTAATCTCTAAAACCATAGAGAGATCTGAACTCATAATGCAAGACCTTGTATCAGTTTCTAGTTTAATACCCAAGCTATTACTTTACTGCACATTGAAGCAATAATTGAATACAGACTTGGGAACGGCCTTTACCTGCACACAAACCTACTTTTGTAGGTCACGGACTTGTGATGTGGGGTCCAAACCTGAGATAAACTAGGCACTCTGCTATTATATGAGAAACCAAAACATTCCCAAGAAGGAAAGACAAAGACTGAAAATTAGCAAAGCAACTATCATTACCAAAACTAGGAAACTAATTTCAGTTTTTAATTCCAATCCTTTAAAGGTTGTTTTCTAACTTGCAAGCACTGAAGACAAATCCTACCCTGAAGGCTGACTTCCTGCGTGTTCTCATTTTTTCTAACTTCTTTGGAACATACTTGCCTTGCAATAAGAAAGTAAAGGGACATGAGGCTGTTAAGTGATCTGAATATTGTCTTACAAGTATTTAGAGAGATTTGAGATAATGAGCTCTTCTAACAGAGGCATGCAAGATCCAAGTGTTGAAAATTTCATTTGGAAAAAATCGAAATGGAAAGAATTTTTAAGAATTAGACTACTAGAATAATTCACGTAGGAAACTGACACTTTAACATCAGAAGTAGATGTTTGATACATCTTGCCTCCAGTTTTATTGCAGCATCTGTATCTACTGCGCTTCTGCTAAAGCCGTTCACCAGCACTACCCCTTACCAGGCTCTATCCATGGCTCTCTCCAGAGGATGCTTCCCACGTACGTAACCTTCTTAAGCCTTGCCCTCACTTCCAAACTGCAAGGCAGAGTAGTACAAGGACTGAAACAGTAGAACGATGCTATAAAAGAACAAGCTCCTTCACCAGCTGCAAGGTGTAAGGCTCAAAGGGTTTATAAAGAACACTGTGTGCCTCTAACGTCCGTTTTCTGCATCCACTGCTCTTTACCTCCCTCACAGGCGTGCTTGTGTGCAGTACGAGGATGCTCATCATCATGAGAGGACCTTTAAAAAAAAAAAAAAAAACCTTAATGAAAACTAAGCGTTTACTACAGTAATTCTGGCAGAAACTTAAATTGCCACCTCACTGTTTGGGTGTTATTTTCTTAGACACGTATCCTTACATTTAATTGATGCAAATGGATATCTGATTGCGGGAAGTTCACTATTGAAAAGGTACATGAAGTTTAGATGGGACGAGGTGGAAAAAAAAGGCAAGCACCTGGAAAACACTTCATTGCTTCTTTATTTAGATGCACCCACAGTACAGAGCCTCTTGAGCATGTGCAAAAGAGGAGGATTACACATTTATAGCTGGGAGCACCATTGAGTTTGAGTTGCTTTGATACCATTTTTAAGAAAGTAAACTATTTCCAAAGAATGACATTTGAATCCAAGAGCTTAAGAACTGCTTGTACTTTATATCCAGAGGTGGAAGGTATTTTTCTTTTATTATTATTTTGATGTAAAGTAGAAGACATTTTCACAGTCTGGTTGGACCAGTCTATATATTTTCATATGCACCTTTTAATATATATAAAAAACGTTTCATTTTCCCCCCTACCCACAGATAGTTAAATGCATCTAAGTTTAAAAACAGTAATGGACCAGAGCATTCCTATGGGGAAAAATGAACTTTTGCTGCCCTCTCCTGCTTAAACAATGAAATGCTAAAATATTAAGATCTATGAATCTAATGCTAACCTTGAAACAAAAAGCATGACAGGTCATTTGCTATACTACAATCAAAAATAGGACAACAACAAGAAATGTATCGGTACTATTTATATTTGAAAACTCCTCATCATTGCATGAGGTTATGAATACAACATATTTACAGTAAGTGATCCAAATAACAAAAACTTGTATTCAGAGAGGTCATGATAAAAAGTGTATGCTTCTGTGGATGGGAAGCAACACTTGGATAAGTTTTCAATCAAAATTAGTTCCATTCTGTTTCAAGATACTATTTCATAGACTTCAAAACGGAAAACTGGGCTATACAAAATCTGCTGCACATATCAACTACAAAAACTAATTCGTGGCTCACTACAGAGCTGCTAAGGGTAGCAGGTGAGCCAAAATAAAAAAGCCACGTGTAAATAAAAACATTCTTCAATCTTGCGCACTGTCACCTTTGTCTTGTTTTAGGGCAACTGCTTTGGGATGATATTGTTACACAATTAAGAGAAAAGGCCATCTTTGTTCCCCAGGACAGAAGTAAAAGCAAATTATTTCAGTTTTATTGTGGGGGAGAAAAACCTAGTCTTTCCCCCTCCTCACAAAACAATGAAGTTTTTTAAAGCTCCTAATATATTTTCCTTTCCATAGAGTGAGAGAGCCTGAGGCTGTACTTACACACATATAATGTAAGTACAGCTGCTGCATTTCTTACTCAAGCAATTCTTGGCTCTAACACCCTCGATTTTTCCATATATAGGAGATAAAAAAATAAATTAAATCCTTTTATTTATGCTAACAAAACCAAGATTAAATTTACTGTAACCCTGCTAGTGAATGCTCCAATGGCATTAGAATACTTTTATTTAAAGCATTCCAACCTTTGGAAGAGAGACAAAAAACACTCAAAAGCAATGAAAGGAAAACAGTAAGGGAGACTTGCAAGATGAAGAAAGCAATGTGTGCTCAATTTAAAGTATGTGAGTGGAACTTTACTTTTACAGTTGTTATATCCCCATGACCTGATGCAATGCCCTAGTACTGAAAATGCAGCTCTTTCCTTTTAGCAGAGACCATTCAATCCTTTCTCCTGAAACCAATATGGTACAGGACACGAGCGGCCACCCAACAACTGCTGTACGAGCAGTTAATAAAAACATTTACACAAATAAAGGTAGTTTCTGGAACTCAAGAAGCAAACGAAAGCATAATTAAATAGACGCACTGATCACACTTGGGCCCATACGCTGCCTTCTTCTTTGCCTACAACTCCAATTGATACCAATGGGAGATCTGCAGGGTGGCAGGACATCACATTTGGATTGCGGCAAACAGTGGATCCCGGGGGTACGGTCGTATCATTGTGGCAAGTGCTTCTTCACGTACATCGCACAGTGCAACCTAGTGTCGTATCAGCCTTTTAGAGTCAAGTGACTAATATCACATCGTCTCATTCACCTTAAAGAAACATTCCTTCTTGGAAGTGATAAATCATCTATAAACTTTAGATACTCCCCACTATCCCCACATCAGAGGTAACATCAGAGGTAACAAAATATTGCAACCCATCAGGTTCTCATCAGTTTTGTATGATCAATACCAGAATGTCATGTCAAAACCAAAAATAGTTATGAACAAACAACACTCACCTAAACTCTAAGTACAGGACAAGGTGCTTTTTCTAATTTCACATTGTTGTGTTTTACTCCACCAGGTGGAAAACATTAATCTTTTTTCCTCCATTCTATCTCAGTTTTTCACAATTGAACATAGTCTTTGAGCATGAGTTTAAGTCCACCCTCTTGTAAAGCATGATCATTTCACACAGAAATCACACTAGCAAGTATTTTTTTGGTAACAGAAATAAAAGACTGTCAAAATCAATGGGCTAAGGGACATGATTTGTTATAAATTTATTTAATCTTCAGTATTTCAGCTTGCACCTTTGCTTCAGCACTTTAAAATAAAATGTTTCAACTATGACAGTAACTGCCTAATTTACATTGCGTCCCAGTCAGTGTTCTTAAAAGAAGCTCATATTAACCCCACTAAACCATGTTGTGTTTGGTGTTGCATATGACTAGTTCCACTTTTTTTTCCAGAATTAACAGTGTCAAGTTTTTACAAAATCGTTGAGTTTACAACATTTGTGTGCGCAGATGCAGGAGTACAAACTGTGACCTGATAATCCTGAAACAGTCAGTAGTCTAGGAGGGAATTCCTTTTTACCTCTTTTCCGTGCCTGAAAACAAGAAAACTTCAAATCCTACTGCATATTTAAATGGTAGGAAGAAAAATATACAAGCTTGTATTTATACTGTTATTTCTATCAATGGCAACAGGTCATAAATTCATGTTTGCAACTATCACAAAGACTCATGAACACCAATTCAGTTTTATACTGTAAATACTGCTGGATTGATGGTTTAGGATTATCAATTCACTGTTGTCATATGTCTATAACAGTTCAAAAGCATCCTGGAGAAAAATCCTGAAACACATACCTTTCGGTATATAATAATGCAACTGCATTAGCTAAATATATACTGTACATAAGTCTTATCAGCATTTTACCTACCAAAGATGTAAGATTCCACTTTCAAATACAAAGCAGATAGCCAATAATGTATACTTATAATACAGCCCTCTCCTTTGTTTTTGTATATTTTTTTTCTTTTGTTTTAAACAATTTGGTCACAATGCACCTTTGATATAAAAGCATTTTAAACTTTATTATTAATACTCAGAACATTAGGATTTCCAGAATTTTTTCAGTAGCATTTGTAGAACCACTTTTGGTAACAAATACAGTAGTTAGGAATGAGCATCCAGATGAGAATGCAGAAGTATATTATCCAGAATCCTTTCCAGCTAAGACCATAGGGCTGGTACTGTGATGAGTAATAGTACTAGAACCACAAAAACACTATAGTATGTTTCTTAGAGGCTACATCCTCTTTTGCTGGAACACTTTATAAATACATATTAAAAAGTAAGGCAACAACTCCAAACAGTCCAAACTGCTATCTCAACTCAATTTCCAATTAGATCCATGACCACTGGAGAGCAATTTTATGCTTGCACTGTTTAGCGTTTGTCTTTATTCTTTCAAAATGGTCCAATAAAAACATACTGTAATAATTTAGCAATTAGTATTTCTAAAACCACTCCAGTATGTGTGTCCAATGTCATACCACTAATACTGGTTAGGTACTGAAGTCCAGGGTGTTACCACTGCCCATTTTTAAAGGATTGCGGACACTAATTTGGATTTGCAATAAATAGGTGCATGAATCCACAGCTCCCTTTCCTACTATGTTTATCACCTACTTGTTTTTTAACTCCTAATGTTCAAATTAAGGAAGCACCAGAGACAGCCTGGTACTAAAAAAATGCTCACACCAGTAAACAAAACTTTTATTCAGGACCTATGTTTTTCATGGCCCTGATCTGAATGGACATTCAACTTATGAAGATGTGCAAAAGGAAAAAAAGTCAAATTACAGTAAAGTTATCCAGAGAAGGAGGATGTTACACAAACTCATAAGGAAATGACAGTCTTTTTTCTCTTTTACTATAAATACACTTAACAGTTTAGCAGAAAGACAAGCTAAATTTTAAGATTGTTCACATTTGAAAGTTGTATTATACTCTCTGCTAACGATAAATAAGGAACAGGTCTTGACAATGGAATTTGACATCGCAATTTTCATCAACAGATCTTTGAAGACTGGTTTTAAAGAAGGGTTAAAACAATGATTATGTTTGCAAAGTTCTGAGAAGTCCATCTGCTGTCCAAACTTTGGATTAAAGTCCTTATTTTTTTCCTTTACTTAGAGACAGGTATATACAGTGCTGTTGTAATAATGAAACAAATGTGAAATCTACTGTAAAGTTGCACAATACAGAAAACTGTTGCTCCATCTTCTACTACATAAATGTGTGACTCCACAGGTTAATAATGCTGTTTTGTTTTTTTGTTAAGTTGGAATTATTCCATCACGTCTAAGACCTCTCTTTAATTCCAAATCCTCCAGTTTTTTCCACAGTTCTTCACGCTCTTTCTCTTTCTTCTTCTCACTGACAGATGAAATAAAACAAAGAGTTAGCAGGAGAGAAGACTGTAGAATATTTATGTTAAATAAATATATATAGTTGACATTAATTACCAGGACTAATTTTGTTGAACACAACTGCCATTTTCCTAACATATATCTCATTTTTAAAAATAATTTCTTTTTTTTTTTGCTTTTCCTTACCTACATAAGTATCACTAAACAAAGCAGTATGAAAAGAACATAAAACATAAGCTGAACAAAGCGACAGTGTTCATAGACACTAATTTGTAATGCAGCAGAAAAAAAATGCAGGGGACTTATGGAACAAATATACAATGATGATAAAAATTAACATTGCAGGAATAACTTGCATTTAATTATTTTCAAGTTTATTTATTTAAGCAAGGTATTTTTTAATCTTATAAATAACAGCCACTTTCTAGAACAAGCATTCCTTTATTCTTTTAGAATCACTGTTCTTACTTAGATTGACTGGTGGCTTTAATATGGCTTAGGTACTAGCCAAGAGAAAGTACAAGCTACAAGACATGCCTTTTGTTCAGTGATTCACTCTTTTTCCTTACCAAATTCCTACAAAAGCTATGTAGCATTTGCTTTAACAACAGACTTTAACGGCTGATTTGATAAAATTAAAAGCTAACCTAACATTTACTTTACCTGCATTATTTGCTTTCTAAATTTCCTGCCTCTGCCATAGCTTACTTTGAATAAATCTCCTTGATACTGCAAAGTACACAATGCTTTCAATTTCTATTACATCACCTTGTAGGTTCAGATGAGATGGAAATCTAACAATTATAGAGATACAGATTCCCTGCCAGTCACAATAGAGAATTCTTGAAAAATATTTCAGCAGATTAGAAACATTCCTACACATCTTGATTTGGTCAAAGTACCAACATCTGGCTCACTTATTTGATATTTTAATTTCCCAAGAGTATTTTAAACATACAAAAGAATACAAACAACTTTCACATAAACCCTTGAAGAACAGGTTTAAAAAAAGGACCTTACTGTCACTTGAAAGATTTAAAATTAAATATAAGAATAAGTGAAATAGCCTAATATTTTCAGGCTACTTACCAGGTATTTCTCTTCTAATCATTTTGAAATATATGCCTGCCTACCTAAAAGACTGTTAGTGGATGATCACCTCATCCAACTTACCTATTTGACCTATCGTAGTCATTAATATTGAGCATATTTCTCCTCAAGCTTTAAGTGATATCAAAGCTACCCTTTTGAAAAGAGGTTCTATTAAGATACTAAAGATTTTCTGTAAACATTAAGGTAAATATCCCAGTTTATACATTCAGGTATTTAAATGTTTTAAAATGATAAGTAGTAAATAAAAATGGTGAAATGGTTAGCACCAGCCTTGACAGGAGATACAACGTCTAGTAGGTTTAAGAAAAATTATTTGTGCAGTTCAGTCAATAAACCTCACACATGATCCAGACACGGGACATACTACTACACTGTGTGGTCCTGTTAAGAGCAGAGTGCCTCATCTTAAGGGGCAAAGTGCAATTGCAAATTGATTTAAGTCACTTGAGGTCCCTTAGTAAATGGATTAGATGACCAGCCCTAAGATTCTCTGCCTTTCCTGCTAGAAAACCAGGCAGTGTTGTCTCAGCTGCCCTAGCAGATTGAGCCTTATTTATCAACACCTACCCAGAATTCATCTAAAATCTTAGCTCAATTATAGATCTAAGTCTTTAAAAGTAAAATGCTGTATTAATGAACTAACCTTTCAGTTGCAGATTTTTTGTGTATAAAACTTTGTATTTTTACAACAGTGAAGTGGAACAAAAGGACAGTGTGGCTCCAGTCACACAATTCAAAAAGTATGGTCCCCAGGAGCCTTTAGAGACTATACTAACCTAACAAGGTCTGATGTCATACAGTACCCTTTGGTTTGCTTGGGGGGAACCCTGAGTCACAGAAAAGGTATAACTTAAACGAAGTTTCAAACTGTTCAGAGTTCCTGAAGTTTCCTCATTTTTTTCACCTGATGCTTTGGATAAGCTGAAACTTTTGAGAAAAGATGCTGCACTATAATTGGAAAACAAAGATTAAGGAAAATAGGAGAAAAGACAAAAAGCATTTTACTAGGGTGGAACGAATGATTGTATGAACGGTGTATCTAAGGATCCTGCATGCTAAAACACTCAGCTACTGAATAAGAAATAAAAGGATTGAGAGATGCCTCTTTGCTTTAAGACCACATCTAACCTAAGAACAGTAGTTTAGAAAATCAAATCTTAGGGTTTTCCCTCACGTCTCTTCCCAAACTTCAGTGAGACTTTTTTGAAGTCTGTAAGCAAAGTGTTATCTTTAAACCCTTGTTTTTCTTTTATTATTAAATATCTTGATACATTTAAGTCTTTTGGAATATGGCATCAAAAGGAATTCCATGAGGAATGCAGATTCCCAAGCAATGCAATGGATACTGTATTTCATAAGGAGTAAAGAACAACCTGTACATGATACTAGCTTACATCTTGCAGGGGGGAAAATAAGGCATTATATCTATTATGTGTGAGACTACACAATTGCACCTGAGTGTAAGGGAAAAACTAAACAGCAGGCCTTATACACGCTGACAAAAAAAGCTTTAAAAAGTTACCGCTGACGATCTGACTTGTAAGTGGCTGTCAGCTCATCAAACATGGTGCTGTTCATTTCCATAAATGCCTTCAACACATTGTAGACTAAAGCCACAATAGCCCTGTGAAACATTTAAAAAGAAAAAAGAAAGGAATCTATTAGTTTCAAGTGAAATCAAACATGAAATAAAAGTGTCTTCTCTTACCAGCACTTCTGCAACCAATTCTGCTCTTGCAAGTATGATAACGTAAATTCTTTGATTTCAGTGAAACTACTTTTGATTAACATATTTAAAGGTGAGAATAGCTTTCACGTCTCTACTGACTACTTAAATGGAGCAAACCAAAACTCTAGGGTAAAAGGTAACAACAGAAAGCTATTACATGTAACTACAGACTCTTCCCTCATGCTGTAGTGCAATTTTGAATGCAACTCCAGGGATTCAAATCATCAGTGCTGGCAGAAGGAATAGAATTCAAACATGAAATGGGAGTGATTCATATTTCCTTATGATTTTTCTATGAAGCTGAATATTCAGTGCATCTATGCAAAAGACAAGGCTGTATTTCAAGAGTGATTTCCTTGTACTCATACATTTCACATTCATTTTCATTTTGGTACAGCAAAAAACTCTTAAAAAACCCACAAGTCCTTCAGATAAGTGCTGCAGTATCTGTGTAAAACTCTGTGTGCGTGTGTGTGTGTATATATATATATAAAATATATATAGTATCTGTATATCTATAGACATATCTCTATAAACGTCTGCCTACTTTGCTTATTCCTATTCCTGACCTTACGCAAGAACCAATACACCACTGCTTATTTGAATTCAAGTTGCTTAACTGTGTAAAACATGACAGGCATGATCTGTTCATACAGGAAAAAATTGTGTATAACAATAATTATTTCAAAAAGGCTTCAAAGGCATTCTGTCCCACAAAGGCTCAAAAAACGTAGAGTGAGTTTACTCTTTTATATCATCTGACTGGATAACTAACCTAAAATATACTAGCATTTCCCAAGTAAGATGGGTCTGCCAACAGTCTGATTATCTAGAGGTCAAAATTCCTTTGTGGCAGAGTTGAAGGTAAAGAAACAACAAAGCAACTGAAAAGGGAGAAAGGAAAGAAACAAATCTAAAAAATTTTCAAATAATTTGGAATAGATTATCTATCAAAGAGATCCCAGTTCCTGATCCACTACAATGGTTGTCATATACAGACATGGGGTTGCTTAAGAAACAGCTCTTCAGCCAGGAGGCAGTGTATCAAAATTACAGGTGCCAGGAACCTTTGGAGCAAACCTACATAGCAAACAAACTATGCACCATTTCCCACGCTCCCCCCATCTATCATTCACCTCTTTCAATAAAACTTTCATTTTTGTTGCCTGCATTTAAAAACGTTCTTATGAATATAAAAATTCTTTAAATACCTTCTTTGTTTTACATGTATCTTAACCTGGCTTGTGTGTCAAAGGTACAACATTCCTGTGGGTATGAGAACTCTGAGAACTGGGATACTGGAATACTCTCATTACCAGAAGCATCCCAGTGCATAGTATAAAAGGCTGGGCAGGAGCACGGGCAGATTGGAGACTAGTGATGTGGTACTACACCATGGAAAGTGTCTTTTTGTGATGAGCGTTAATTACAAAAGCTTTCCAGTAGCATTAGATTTGTCATGAAAGCACACAAAGTTGAGGTTTGGCTAAACACAGAACAAAAAGACTAGTGTTTTAAAAGAGGAAATATTTTAGAAATACTTTACAGTAGGGTCTTAAAGCAACTGGGACCTGAATGTAGCACAGATCATTAAAAATGTTCGGTTTACTAAAATGGTAACCACTTTGACTTAAAAAAACTTTTCAACTAAAGTGTAGAATACATGGCATCTAACTGTAACAGTATCTTCCATTAAAACACTTTCTACTAGGTTATTCAGTTTAGAAATAAAAATTCCAAATTAACATGATATCTATATGAAGCAATTACTCTATTACTGTGCATAATACAGGAACAGCTGTATTTATTTCAACTTAGAAAAACCAGCTCAAGCTAAGAATATACGGATGTCTATATGCTTCTTAGATGTTTAGAAAAACGCTAGTACCAGAGGTCTGCCAGAGGTATCAGTATCATCCATGATACAGCCACAAAGATTTATTAGTGCCAAGCAATATTCTTCTAGACAATTTGTGATCAGGCTTAAGACGTTAATGAGTTCATAAAAAACTGTGTAGGTGTGTAGGAGAAATGCTTGATGAGCAACACTTTTTCTTCAATAACAATGTAACATCTAATTTCTCTTTTTTCCAACTCGTGAGATCTATTTTTATCCCATAAAGTACTGATTTTTGTACACATACCAGATAATTAAAAACATTTTGAGACAAGCTCAAGTACAGACTAATATATATTGGCATTAACAGAGTTGCACCTGCTCATGGCAGCTTTGAATTTGGATCTCTCCCGTTTGTTCAGGTGTTCTTCAGCAGACATTCCCTAAGTTTATCAGTGGTATGTCAAAAGGTAAGATCAAGTGTAATGGTAAGAACTTACGGATTCCAGTGTTCTTTAGAAATCCTATAAAGGCTGGAAAACATGATGGGAAGTATAACATTTGAATTCTCCTCTATCAAACTCATGATGTATTCGTTATTCCAATAATACAGTGCTCTTTCGGCCACCTTTGAGTCAAAGGAATAAAATATTAACAGGAATTCAGATACCTATAATTTTGTAATCTTCTGAAGGAAAAACAAATCACAGAGAAATTTCACAAAGATGAATTAACAGGAATCATTACCTTTGAAATTAAAACTCTAATCAGCAGCATAACATGCCTTAATGGCATTAAGTTTTTATGCTATAATTCAGATCCCACAGCATCCACTCTCTCTTTCCCCGAGTGGTATGTTGTTACTCGCTGAAGACCAGGTGCAGACACTGCATTAATGCTGCAGCTGTGCAGGGGAAGGGAGAGCAGACAGACTTCCCATCACCCCTTTCCCTCAATCCTGCGACTGCAGTCAGAAGGGAGAGAGCAGTACTGGGATACTGGAGGAAGGAGACAGGAAAAGGCCCAGTAGCTGAGCTGAATAAGGGGGAGAGATCATAAGTGTGGGGAAGGTACCAATGATAATAATCACCTTGGGGAGGAGCTGGGGGGGAGGTAGGAGGGAAAACACTGATCTAAATTATGCTGGAAACAAATGTAGTCCAAGGAAGAGCTGAAAACAGTCACATCTGCCTTTGTGCCACAATAGCTAGCTTAATATTGAGACACAACAGGCCACGAATCCTTTCTCCTCTTCATATATGATTCAATTTAAATCCTATTCACTTCCTTTCTTCCCATTATGCAATGTGAAGAAAACAGACTATGGGTTCTATCACCTCTGACCAGACATCTGCTTACAGAAGGAAGTAGGAAAACATGAATGCTGCACACCACCACGCTAAAAACGGGAGCAAATACATCCTATATGGTCTGTCAATCTGAAGGCCATATGGTAAGTACCCGTCACCTACAGTCAGAAGGGCTCAAAGTCTGCTTGGATACAGTTTAAGGCCTTAGGTGGCTCAGAGCAGCAACTTCTGTGCTGAAACCCCGGATATGTCTAACAAGTTATTCATGGAGCTCAGAACTAAACTTCCACTGCAACATACCCTCTTCCGTAGAAATCCAGAAGACAAGTATTTAAAACCACATAACGTAAAATAATATTTACATTTGGGGGGTGTTATGTTTGAAATTGAGACTGCACATTCCTATACAAACAATAACCTCTACCACTGACCTGAAAATGAGGGCTAGAGACACACTTGGCAATTTGTTTAAACAAGGGTTCCTGGATTTTAACAAATTGTGATGGTTCGATTACATCCAAGATTTCCTCCAGCTCTCCTAGGAACATGACCTAAAGACAAAGAAGGAAGCATTGAATATAAAACCTCTGAATCATCTTGATCAGCAAAATACTGGTAACCCTCAAATTCTACTTCAGGGCGAAATGGAAGCCTCACTAGCTCTGCAAGACCCTCTCTCAAAAAATGTTCTACCTGTAGCAGCTTCTGGATTCAGTCTCTTAAAAGAAGGAGGACAAGTGTGTGCAAATGCTGTATTTAAAGTAGTCCTTTACAACAAAATTCAGAACTGCACCAGTATATCCGTGCTGAAAACCTGGCCTCATACAGACAAAGGATTTGGCCAAGCCTTAAACTTTGTTAACTATGGAGAGTCTCTTGATTTTACCTCATTTTTTGAAGTAATATTCAAAGTAATGGTTTTGCTGTGTCACAAAATCTCATTAGGGAAACTCAGATTTGCATCAAGAATTTGAAATAAAAATGCAAAGGTCTAACTGCTTCTTTTACATGTTTAGTAGGTAAACACCAGACAATAAAATATCTTTCATCTTCCCTGGAAAAATACTATCCTCACACATAAACAACTCCAAATCTAACAGTGTTTTCCAATCTGTCCTAAACAATGTTTATTTTCTCCTTTCTAAAACAAAAAGAAAATCTCTGCAGAAGAACCAGTGCTTATTTTGTGAATAGAAACCATGGTTATCAAGCTTTTATCTTCATAATCAAAACCGTCCAAGAAAACAGAATTCAAATATGGAAAATCACCTACAAGAATTAATACCAAGTTCCACCACAGCATGTGCTACCTACCTGGAAATATCTAAAGATTCCTTGCCTATTATATTGTAGAACAAAATAACTCTTATGTTTTGTTATTACCAGCTATCTACTAGTAACACTTACCTCTTTCTGACTGCAGGTTTTTGGCCAGAATTTCATTAAACCTCTAATGACCTAAATTAGAAGGAAAAAAAAGTTTATTTTTTTACTTTTCTCTCAACAGGGAAAGCCAATTATGATGCAAAAAAAAGAAAAAGTATGAAAGAAATATTTACCGGTTCTGTGAGTGAAGGGTCTTTCTCCAGAAACTGTACTATGCAATACGCCAGCTGTGAAGCAGTAAAGATTTAAGAAAATGAAGTTAGAACATTTCTATAAAGAAACCACAAAGAAACAATTTTTTAAATAGAGAGAGACTCAAGGCAAGATGCTATAGAGCTTTCTTAAATTGCATCCAATTTTGAACTGAGATGCACAGTTTGCACTGTGCAAATCCACTCAAAGTTCAGTTCATAAGAAACAACAGAACACATTACAAAAAAATTAGGGTGATGAAGTAGCATATATAACAAAAATCAGAGCAACGTGGAATTCTAAATACAGTCATACAACCAATGTTTTGAAGCTTCTGTTACTCTCTGAAACTGCATCTTTTTACACATTTTATACATCGGCAAAATCATGAAAGCTCTTGCAAGATGAGCCAACACAGCTAAAACCTGGAATAACATATTTAGAAACCATAGCTTTATCAGCATAAGAAAGACTGCACTATCTGAAAATCAGAGAGAAAGGCAACAGGTATCACTTATCAGAGGAAAAATTACATCATGAAACCTTACTGTATAAAAAGATATATGAGAGCATAAATGCAGTATTAAGAAATCTTGAGGGAGAATGTTAAAGATTATGCAAAAATGTGGGTATTAGTATTCAGAAAGTTGCCAGGATGAAGAAAAGCCTTGACAGCACAAGACTAAGGAAACCCAAACATTCTCTTGGGAGAGGGAATTGGAAAGGCAAACTTGTGAGAGTGAGAAAGCAGCAGAGAAGAAAACCTAAACAGAGAGTTTAACTACTACACAAAACCCCCAAAATATTATGTTACACTTTTAATTATCTAATCAGAAGCAAGACATTTATCATACAAAGCACATTAAATTAATTTTTTTAAAAAATCTATTGCACTTTTTCCACATTTCAAAACTTTACCCCCACCTTTTATGTGCTATGCAATTAAATTTCCAAAGCAATTTTTTTAAAAAATAAATCATTCTAACTGAGCAGAAAATATTTTTATAATTTCTACCTGTGCGTGGAAGAGTGATAAACTCCTGACAGTATGCAAAGGGATCAGCACCTTCACCAGAAACTGTTTATGCTCTGCCTTCAGAGGTAAAGCAAAACCATTGATAATACTAGAAATTAGAAGAAAAATATTTGTTAGTGTTATCATCACAGAAAACGTTCTTGAGGTCTGAACAAGCACTTTCTAGATTAAAATAATTTAGCAGTCAGCACCTGTTTACAAATAGCAGGCTCACGCCATTTGTAAACAGGTGCTGACTTTTGTTGTGCTTTATATTAGCAGTGCAGTACATATCTAGGTAGCAATTCAGCTCCGATTTAGGGATAATCATATAAACAGCTGCAGAAACCGGTTGCCAAACAGATAAGACCTTGTCTATGTGGTCTGTAAATTCATATAAGCAAGGTGTTCTTGAGTAATTAACTTGCCAGAGTTAGATTTACTCAAAATATTCACAGTTAGTGTGCTCAAAAAAATAATTTCTGCAGCATGTAAGGATGAAGTACGCAAAATTTAACACACACATACACACACACAAAATCAATCCAACACTTTCGGCTGTAACTTGTATCCAGTTATATACTCTTGGCAAAGATGTGACAGAGATTTGCACATGGGCTTAAAGATGAGCATGTGCGCACATCTGTTTTCAGAATCAGGGCTTATAGTAATACTTTTTCCGAATCCGACACTATTGTGACATGTCCAGAAGGGAAGTTTGAGATAGATAATAAGTAAAGACTCATTTACCTTCCTAAAATTTCCAACAGTTCAGCTACGCCATTGAAGTGTTCAGTTTCATAAACAAATCTAAAAAAAGAAAAGTTAAATATAAGTAATATATCAGTTTCCTAAAATGTTCATAAGCAAAAAGTACCTTCTTCCACAACTTACCGTAGAAAAATATTATTAATCTGTTTTCGGATAAATGCTCTAAGACCCAGAAACTTGCCATAAATTCTGTGCAAGACTGTTTTTAGGTAGTCTCGTTCTCGAGGGTCTTCGCTGTCAAACAGCTCCAACAGCTGTGTTTAAAGGAAAAAGAGAACTGAAACAGTAGACATTTGACAAGTATGACACAGACTTCTATACAGAAGTTAAATTCATGAAAGCACATGCATGTAAGAATGTGATATCCATGTTATCCAAGGTGTAGAAATACATTATTAAAAAATCTGTTGTAATCCCAGTACAACGTCACAAAACTCAGTTTATTAATTTCCACTTCTGACATAACAAAACTTTGGAAATCTTCAAACAACTAATAAACTTTTGATTAACTGGCTCCAAAATGCTGCCTTCCTTCTCCACAAAAATAAATAATATATATTCTTAGGTGCTGTCATATCTACAAAATAAGACAGTTTGCCTCTTACCATCCACCATTCCTTCATTCTGCAGAACTAAAAGATCCTCATTTGCTTTAATATTTTGTTCCTACAACATTGCGTCAAGGTCACGTTTTTTCTAATTCCTTGTAATTTATATTATGAGCTCTTAAGCCTTCCTAGTGATTGCATGGCCTTCATGCTGTAGAAAGACTCAACAGTGAAATCTATGCCAGTACTGGATCTGCTGTTACAGGATCTCCAACAAACGACACAAATCAAAGCATCAGGGGGAATTAACCCTCAGGTTGAACAAAATGGCAACTTCAATATCCAGTTTAAAAAAAACCAAAACCAAAACAAAACAAAAAAACAACAAAAGAAAACCCACCTTTACTAATTAACTCTTAAATAAGATTTTAAAACAGCAAAATGATTATGTGCTACTCAGTCAAAAAACCCTACCATCCAGTATCTTGTATTGTCCAAAATATATCTCAAAACACTGACACCTGAAGTTGCCTCTAATAATTAAGGCATGAAATGAGCAGGAGGAATATCACCTGCAGATCTTTGTTCTATTCCCCTTGAATCCTCCACCACAAAAGTATGAGCTTCCTCTTACCCCTTCTTTTTCATCTTTTTTGACACCACAACATTTGTTATTCTGGCAGCCATTTGGAATAAGTTAGAAGGTAAACATTATTTAAAATCAAAACCAACCAACAAAAAAACCAAAACCCAAAAAACCCTACCTACCTCCAATGCACAGAAAACAGAGAAGTTTAAAGTAGTAATCATAAGCAAACAGTATCCCTCTTGCTTGAAAAAAGAAAGTAACTGCTAACCAGTACCCATCTTGCAAGAGAAATGAAGAGTTTGCCAAAGAGGTCTTACAAATACAGAAGATGCTGTCAGAAAATTATCTTGGATTCATAAATAGATAAATACCTATTATAAGTAGGTATGTCAGTGTATGTATACTGCCTGATCTCTGTTAAACTGCTACACAACTTTGAGGAGGTGGAAAAGAAAAAAAAGACAGAAAAACATGATTAAAAGTTGTTAAACTATCTGGGATTTTGCTTTCTAACATCCAGATTTAGGAATGATGTATGTATTCTTCATTGTTTTGGATGTTTCTGTAGCTTGTAATGAGATCCCACTGTCCTTTCCTTGCAGTAAGAATCTATGGTGGGAATTTCATGAGGAAACGATGAGGTTTGTCAGCTGCCCTCCAGAGGTTATAAACACATTGCTTTGTTCAATTAGTTCTACAGTTAAATAAATAAATAGTCACCTCATCCTTCCCCAAATAGCAAATTTCACCCAAAGACAGCAAACAGCTGGAAACACTTAGGTTTTTAATTTTCTTATTGGATTGCTTTTAGGAGCGAAGTATTTATATTTCCAGTTCTCTTATACAGATCCTCTGTGGAAACATTGCTGAACTAAGACTCAGTCTTTTTTTTTTTTTTTTAGAGAGAGACAATTATTTTGATATGTCCAATTTGTTATCAGGTTTCAGCAATTTAAAGTCTTATTTTTATGGATAAGCTGCAAGACTTCCATAATTTATGTGACTATACTGACACTAAACATAGAAAAGGGAAATAATTTTTCCAAAATAGCAACCTACATAACACAGACACTTGTGGATATATTTGAATAGTATGTCTCTTAGCAACCACTGCCAACCATTTCAGACTGTATATAAGCAGGCTTTAGAAATGAACAGTTACACTGTTAAGTAGAGCATTTTATCAAAACATACAGCTGAAAGCCAGAAACACATCTATATTCCAAAAACCAAAAGCAAAAAGCAAGCAAACAAGAAAAAGCTCGAAAAATGCACATTAAAAAAACTGTATCATTTTTTCATAATGGCATTCTTACTGCCAAGAAACACTTCATTAAAGTTCCTCAAATTTAAAAAAAAAAAACAAACCAAATTAATTTAGACAGAAAGCTGATTTCAAAGACTGTCACACTTGTGTTGTCAGTGTCATGAAACACCAAACATGTTTCATGTTCTTAAGTCTTAAACTGGTTTCCTATGTAAATGATCTGTAGTCACAGATTCTTAGGAGTTACTCTAGACACACAACAAATAATACAGCAGTAAGTGGAAGGACACCCCAGTTCTTACAGGCTAAACACAAACACTTATACACAGGGAAATATATCTACTTTCATGTATATATTAGGCTCAACAGAATTTTTTATGGAAAAATGTGAATTTTAAATTGACATACTGTGCATAGCAATATATAAAAACACATCGCCTAACCCATGTGGCAAGAACTTACGAATTCTTAGAATTGTTTTGAACTCTTAATTGTCGTATCATACATTTTCAGATACGTAGGTTTTAAAATCTATTTCCCTCTTTCAGTAGACACCATTCTTTCATTTAGTAGATTTAATAAAGACTAACGGGTTTAAAAAAAAAAAAAAAAAAAAACAAAAAACAAAAGCAAACAAAAAAAAACCCCAAAAACCTTCTTTTAGACCCATTCTCCTGTGCCAAACTGTAACAGGTTTGAACAACTTGAAAGTGCGTAAGTGAGCGGGATGCTGCCTGTCATGACCAAGTTCAGCAGCACATAACAGGAGCATCTAGGAATTATTTCCTCTAGATTTTGAATTAGAACACAAGCATTCCTTCTAATGCAATCCTGCTGTATCTAAAGAAAATAAAATCGGTCTGGAAAAACCTGTCAAGAGTGATTACACACACCCCCCCCCCCCCCCCCATAGTCTTACATCTCCACCAAGTACTGGATCATCAGATTGGTGCACCCCCTTGTTCAAATCAATATTTAAACGAACAAAAAGGAAACTCCACCACAGAAGTTTGATCCAGATGAAAAATACTCTTGTATTTAGAAGATGGATAAAATAAAAATACAAGTATATCCCATTGCTTTTGTAGAGTGAAGAAGGTCTTGTGACGTTAAGAAAGAAACTGAAGTCCCTTCTTTGAATCTTTGAATTTAAGGATAGAAATTGCTCTCTTTGCTACATTTTTCATGTATTCTTCATACAAATAACATACAAGGACTGCAAAAGCACTACTTTTATTGCCTGAGCACTACAGGGAAAAATAAAAGCTCCATGACAAAGGGGTGAGAGAAAGGTCTTCAAAAATGCTGAGTATCTCCTGCCACTTCTAATTTGGCTTTTATTCAAGTCTCAGCCTGGAAGGAAACTCCCTTTTCTAAGGAGGAATCTTTCTAAATTTCCCTGATTTCAAAAGCAAGCTATAGACAGCATTAAACACAAAATTCTTTCTGACTTTGCGGTTATACAAAAATTCATGATGGGAACAGAAAACACAAGACAGGTCTGTTCCCGAAAGCTGAAGACAAAAGTCATATATGTGGAGTTTCCTGGCTTATCCCAGAAAATATCTTCCTTCAGCTACCTGTTCTGGCATCTGTCAAGGCCTAGATGACAATTCCTCAGTAGAGGAGACCAATTACTGTAGTTTCAAGTGAAGCACACAAGAAGCCGAGCTTGTACACAAGAAGGAGACAGATGCAATACATGTAAAATACCTGGTTACCAGCTGATCGATTGACAGAGGCCATCTCTTCCATTTAGCCATAATGATGGCATGCAAACTACAAAAATAAAGCTACCCATTCTTTGCAATGTTATTTATTGTTGATGCCAATTCTTCTTCCATGCTTTTATTAGAGCTTAAACTTCATATGACCTTGTGATTTACTTCTTCCCCAACCACTACAGCATCACTGTTTTCAGTACTGTGCTGAGAATGGGTTTGTTAATGAACTTCTGCCCCCGTTGCCAGCTCTCCAGCAGAGACAGAAGGAAGAAATACTCTCCCCTTCCAACAGAAATATTTTAACAATATTAAGACGCATTAAAACTGGCATTTAAGTAGTCTTGCTAGATAGCAACATTTTTAGACTACTTGATAGTAAACCTTTCATTTTTTAACAGTTACTGTTTCAGCTCCCTCTCATAACCAGTAAGTCAAATATTTTGATTAAGGTATCAAAACTGGAGCCAAACCAACTATTTTATATATCTACAGCAACAGAGACTGACATACAAACACACACACATATTTCCCCTACCTCCGTAGATTGAAAACGTTCATTGTATATGCTTGTTTAGCCTTTTTCTGTTGCAAATAAAGTTACGCTTTCAAATTCTAAACAAAATCTTTTAAAAAAAATTTTTTTAAAAGCAACATGAAGCCTTAAAGAAAACAGATCAGCTTACCTGCAATACAAATTTCTGATCTATGTACTTTTTGGCAATGCTGGGCTGAAATTCTTGGCTTTCCAAAAATCGTATGAAAAACTCATATACAAGCTGCAAAAGAAAAAAAAAATCCATTGTTTAGTTTATGACTTGATTACTCTTTATATTAAGTATTTCCCTAAATTCTTTTGCTAGAAAATAAAATACTTATTTTTCCAAAGCACAAAAGGTTAAAAAAATGAAAAAGATTCTTCTCCTTTATCAAATTACTAGAGTTAGAATTAATTACATGAGGTTTTTAAGTTAGCTTTGCTTATTTAACTCCAGTCTAAGACATTTCAACTCCAAGAACAGGCACTGCCTTCTTGTAATGCTTGTTATCATCTTGTAAAGCTTCCTAGAGTAATTGGAAAGCATATTTCAACTGCCCTCTGAACTGCTGAAGTCACATCAAATACAGACATTACAATTCTGAAAGGGTTGGTGAAACAGTTGGAAATATTTAAATTAAATTAGAAACTGCTTAGAGTAGCATTCTACTACAACTTGAAACAGAAGGATACAAATCAGAATTTATTCAGAAGTTTCTAACTTACTGTAAAGACTAGCCTCAGGGCTAACGAAAACCTGCTTACTTTCATGCAATTCCATCTCTGCCTAAACTATTCAGTGGTACAGCAACAGACTTTTCATTTACTGGGCAAAAAGAAGAGTATAAAAACCAGGCAAAAAGGAAGTTAAGTGAAACAGGGACTACTGTGGCCTTACAAGACAGCAAGTCTGACCTGTCACTGATAAATGAGCTACCAGCTAGCAATTCTCTTTGCTAAACCTTTTCAAGAGCAGCAGCCACTGAAAACTCGTTCCTTTCCGACTTCAGTGAGCATGAATATTGATACTGAAAGGAGAAAGGAAGCTAAAAATTACATTTTAAAATAATTTTAAACTTTGCCATGCAGACACCAGTGTTGCAATACTGCTGCTGCTGCTTTATGTCAGTGTTCTCTGACTTCTAAAAGGAAGCAACAGGAAATCAAAAAGGGGGAGAGAAGTTTAGAAATATGACATGGGAAAAGTGACAGCTCACATAACTAATATTAAATCACCAGGAAATCAATTCCATCAACTCCTGACAAATACTTTGGTGCATTTCTTCCTGACAATGGTAATGATTCCTCTGGCTAAGAAATTCGATCACTTCCGTGTAAGTAATGACTTTTAAAACTACAGCACTAGTGTCAACAAACATAAGATAACAGACATGTATGCCTGTGCTGTTCCCAGGCAGGCAGAGCTGTTCAGAACTGCCTTGAAGCTTTTAAGATCCTTATTTTTTGTGAAATTTAAATATAAATGAGGGATGAAACCTACATTTCAACAGATTCTGAATTTGAGAGCACAAAGAGTGAAACAAAGTGCTCACATGCAATGACCGTGCATGCAACTGTCAAATAAAATCCTCATTTCATGCTGAGATCAATTGTGCTCCTTTGCTCACTCCATGAACTGTTACTCGGGCAAACTTCTTCTAAATTTACTAGTGGTATAAGTCATTGTCCTGACTATCACGGACAGGATCTGCATCTATATTTTCTATAAAGGAATTTACTGCATTAGCACCAATGATGCTTTCTCCAAAATTAGTTTATGTTCTTTGTTCAAAATACTTTGTGTTGACACTTGAGGTACAGAGGAAGGGATGATACACAGCAGTGAGCATGCATCCTGCTATAAACACCTGAAAGCAAACCTCGACCCAGGGATAGGAAGGAAGACTTAGATAGGGATGTAGCTTCTCATTCATTTTTCTGATCAGCTGCCAACACCTGTGTACTTTTGTATGAAAATTAACTACCCTCGGTAAAGCAAAACTGCTAGCAGTATCATCCCCACAATGCTCTTGCTGAAGTTGCTGAAAAACACTTGTACATCAGAGCAGTTTGGAAAGCAAAATAATTTTTAAATCAATGATGGAAAAGAGGAACTTGAGGGACACCATCAATATAATTTTGGAAGAGAGCTTTAACATTTTGCAAATTTCACAAAGTCTTTGTAGGTACTATATTATAGCCATGAACAGTATTAGTAAATGTTAGTGTCTCACAGACAAGTTCTGATTCACAGGTTAAAAAAAGCTAAGAAAATTATTAGATGCATTAAGCAATGATAAGCATTTATTCTGAGATAAATGATCAAAAACCTGTAAATGTGGCCATGATGCCTCCAAGGTGGGCTCATCTTCTTCTGGATCAAATTCATTGCTGTCACTAGGTGGGAGAGTTCTGAAGATATTGCAAGATACCTGAAAGGTGAAAGAAAGCATGATGAGATCTGTTTTTCAAACAGGTACTAGATTTCAGGACCCTCTATGTCTATACCTACTGAATCCTCCATCACATAAGCAGTATGCCTTTTGCCTGCTGTCTAAGTTCTTCAGCAACAGCACAGGTCTAAGGAACCTTTCACTTTACAAATATGCCACCAGCCTTGGCTTTCCCTTCTCCACGTCTTTTTGTTTCTTCTTTCAACTGATATCCCAGCATTACCCAGTCTGCCACCGTTTCTGTCCACCATATTCCAGATGAGCCCACCAACATGTAATTCCCACCCTACTGGGCATCAATGGGCTGAGAGCCATGACTGTTTAGGAGTTGTGGGAAATGCCAACAACATGCATTTACAAGTGTTTTCATACAACACTTGGTTATTTCCCTTTGCACAGGGAAAACATTAATGATATCTGCTTAAGGTCTCATCTGTCAGCACTTGTTAAGAGTTGCCAGTGCTATTCACACACTATATGCCTGGACACCTCATGCCAAGTACAGCACTTGGTACTAGATGCAAACAAGAAATAGTATTTGCTCGACACTTAGCCTACATTTTATTTCATGGTTGGTTCGCTTTGCTTAATCTTATTTAGAGGTATTTTGCTGAGACTGCTTGGCTTTGTGAGGTTCATGCTATCAGCAAAGACTGAACCGCAGTGCTTTCCTGGGTTAATTATAGTGCTGAATGGAGTGTACAGCTTATTATACAGCAAATCTGATAAACTGCAAACAATGCTGTAGGGCCTTTTCTGCACTTTGAAGGTAATGTTGTGCCTTCTTTGCACCCTGCTACTGCATTTGACCCATCTCTAAGCTGGTTAATCAAACAGCTGGGAAAAGCAGCATGTTATCTCCTAATCCTGTCTATACATGACCCATTCATAGTAGTTCAAACTAAGCTATTTAAGAAACAAAACTAGTATGTTCTTCAACATCCTTATTTATTTTTTCAGCCTTTTACTCCTGTAAATGTTTTAAACTTAGTCTGTAAGGCATATTTTCAATATGTTGGCAACTTAGTAAGAAAGGGCACTTTAAAGCCAAGAGTTTAAACACAATTCAAATATTGATAAAACCAGACTGAAACAGAGTGAAGTTTTAGAATTTGAAAGACAAACAGAACAGGTTCAGGTACTGCATAACAGAAAGATGAAACAACAGAAAACTATAGGAAAGCACATGTGGTGCATACCAGTGAGGAATATTCACTGAACACAATGGAAAGACAAAAGAAGAGGAAGTAAGGCAAACCAGTGAGCATAGAAAAAAGGTCACACGGGTTTCTGCTTGGACGTTTTTCTTCTTGCCACAAGAGGGTGTATTTCACTACAATTACAGTAAAACATACTTTTACAAAAGCCTTCACTGTATATGTAAATCTCATGTTTTCAAGTTGTATGGCTTTCTTAACAGACACAGCACTTACCATAGCCAGTGTTGATAGATACTGAACTCTACTTGCCCTGTATGCATACCTGCCAAGTGATTACTAGCATTTATTAGGACATAATCTTTTTCTCCCTTCATCCTCTTCCCCTGACTCATTCACTTCTCTCAAGAGCCCCTCCATGAAAAGACTTTTCTAGTCTCATGAGGAAAAGTCAAATAACTATTCCAGGAATACACACCTTATAGTTTGCCTCTCCTCAAGGATTCCTGAGCTGCTCCTTCTACTACCCCAATAGGAAAAAGCAGGGAGAGGAGGAAAGGTATCAGAATTAGCAGGACAGAGTTGTTTCTGTGTTAGAGCACAGGGCAAAAGAGGGTAGACACAGCCCAAAGGATTCCCAAGTAAAAAGGGGGAAATGTACCTATTGGTGCCTTGGATCCAAACATCTGGGATTCTGCAAACTTACTGAAGCATTTTTTGTTAATGCTTCACATTCAAAAATCCCAGCTTTCTCAGGATTTGGACCAAAGTAGGGAACTAGCAAAACCAAAGGCATTCCACAGCTGTATTTTTTTTTCTGCTTTAAACTTCATTTGAAACAAGAAAGAAATTTTTCTCCAAATTTAACCATTCATAAATTAATGAAACTTGTACCAACAGATCAGAAAAAACGTAAGTATTCATCAGCTGTTGCGCTTAGAAACTGGAACAAATATTGACTTACGGCACAAGCAAAACCTGCAAGGAAAAGTACATACTTTCAGAATGAAAAGCTAAACTAAGACAAATTCCTGTAAGGTTTAAATTAAGTCAAACCAAGCCTCAAACAGTTAGTGCCAGGGCCTTAACAGCATTACAGAAGTATGAAGGGTTCAGCCACAATTAGTTAAGTGCCAGCACCGACACCTGAATCTTGAGCTTGCAACAAAACCAGTATGATTTCTGGATAGTGCCTATTAAAAAAAGGCCAGTCTCAAGGCAATTCAAAAGCAGGGTTTTTGCATGAGAAAATTAACACACAGGAGTAAAAGCAATGTAAGTTAGAATATGGTCCTAGTATACAGTTTGCTCTCTTTAATTTTCTTTTTTGCATTAGGAGTAGAGATAAGATACATGGAGCCAAAATGCAGATATTCTCCTGAGAAGAACACACAGAACAGGTTATCTTTAAGTGATTTCCCCAGGTTATCATAATTTTAAAAGATAATGTGTGCCATTACAGTTACATTAATCACCACAACACAGTATGATAGCTCATTTACATGCAGTGTCAATTTATAGCATGCTTACCTAAATCAGTAGCCTCTGGGTGGCTAATGTTTATAAGCCTCTAAGGGCGAACCGAAGGCAACAAGTTCTTCCATGCATGAACTGCCCAGCTGTACATTAGAGACTCTGACAGCCACCACACAAAGATGGGAATACACTACATCAAATCTGGAAAGAATAATTTTTCTCAGATAGGCATAAGGTAGCTATTTAGTATTTATCCCTGGGCCCAAGCAGCATGCCAAAATTCCTTCACCTGGAGAGCTGAATCATTTCTCTTCTGACCTCTTTTGGATCATCAAGCGAAAGGACATCCCTGCCAACCTGCGTATACAGTCCCTGATGATTCCTCTCCCACAGCCAACACAAATGACTATTGATCAATACAAACTTCCGTCTTCCACTGATGAGGAATGCCTCCAAGCCCAGATGATATTCTTGTAAAGCAAACCAGAACTTCAATATTCTAGAAGGTTGTATCATGACAGATCTCCCCTATTATGTCCTCAAAGACATCTGCACACTGTCCTCCATGACCGTCCCTTTCAGAAGCACACACCAAACTGGGTGTAGAAAAGTACATCACTGCTCCCCTGCTATGCAGAATTTGAACACCCAAGTGCCAGAAACCAATTTAACAATCAGTAAAATCTACCCACTGGCATTGAATCTGAAGTTGGAAATGCCAAAATGATAAACTGGAGATGCCCAGAAGCCTCTAAGCTCCTTGTCAGTGTGTCTGTCAGGCTCAACTCTGACCAGAAACAAGACAAAAAATTTTCCAGGCAATTACAAGCCAATGTCAACTCATTAAAAACAAACAAGAAAATAGGGAAGGCTGCTCTGATACCTCCACAAAGAATGAGCTGCAAGTTCTGAACAGATCTGATGACTAGTACCTGGCAATGCAGAACTACGAAACGATTAATATACAGTTAAAAGCAACAAGCTTCAAGAAAGCTTTGATTTTGTCACCACGTTTATATCTGAAATAACGTTTAGAAAAGAAAGTACTAGGAGGCTTAACTCTGAAGTCAGGTATAAATGTTTTGAAAAGTCCTCTCCTTGTCCCTCTCTGGAGCACTATAAAGATGACGAGGCTGTAACAGAAACACTTCACAAATTCAATTTCAGCTCAGCGCTCCTACACTGTGCTGTTTGAAACAAAGATTTTTATCAGTAATAGTTTTCCTGAATGGAGCCTGAAATGAAAACAAACATACATGCAGGGAAGCTTAATATATTAGCTATATAAAAACAGGATAAGTGAATTCCCAATTAGCTCACAGGGAACACCTGCTCTTCTATTACCAATATGTGGAACCATCCAAGTAAACCCCATGTACATATGAAATTGAAACCGAGGATCTCTGCACACACAATATTTAAGCTACTGTCTATATTAACAATATATGGTAACAATAAAATGTAATTAAGCCATGCTAACTGGGAGACAACAATGGTCTCTGTAACAGACATTAAACTTGTCCTTCTGAAATATATCTGCATATGTGGGGTTTTTAATAGTTTTTGGATTTACATATTTTAGAGCCTGAAGTGACTACTGCAGTCACTCAGCTATAATCTCTCTATATAACCCATTGAATTGTTCCCAGAAGTTTGACTAAAATACATCTTACAAAAAGTAATACCTAATTTTATCTTAAAAGATTATAAAAGATTCCACCAGCTCTCTTCTCCTAAAGTTTTACTGCTAATTTAACTACAGTACTGTTTCTGACTTCAAGGTTGAATCTGCCTGATTCCCCGTTGGTTCTCATTAAACCACCAGATCTCTTCTGCATCTGTATATATATTTGCATATGCACTATGTATCTATTTATATATAGGTATTTTTATATAGACATGACACTTCTCAACCTCTGTGCTGCTAAATGGAAAGATAGAGCTTCTCAACCCAGGCTGTTGTTGGTTTCTTTGTTTGTTTTTAGTGCTGTGATTATTTTTGCTTCCTGCCTTTGAGCTCCCACCTGTGCACAACAAGTGTACTAGGGCATGTATAGAAAGCCAGACCATCTCCCTCTTTTTTTCTGCATGTTGCCATTTTAATTCATCAATATTCACTTCTTTGAACAGTGCACTGTACCAGAAACTCATATCAAGATACTCATTATAGTAATCCGCAATGCTCAGGTCCTTCTCTGCACCACTGCTTGCCTGAATACAGTCTTTCAGAGCTTAATATTGTAAGCCATCTTCTTGCTCAGCAGCATTACTTTTGACTTGGCTGCATTAAAATGAACTACGTTGGACTGCAAACACAGGCAACAATCCTGATCACAGGGTGGGTGGAAACAGTCCTTCTCATCTTTTCCTGACCTTTAAGTCTTCTAAAAATTCAGTCAATAACCTGCAAGAATTTAGCTCTAGATCAGGACTCCTAAACTTGTTAGCTTGCCATCACCCACTTTAGGAGTGGTAGTACCTTCCATCCATACGGATGAGCACGCAGTAAAATTGAGATCCTTAGGCTATGGTTCTGTTGGCAGAGAAGTGCAATAGGAGCAAATCTGTGGAACAAAAGAGCTGGTGCTCAGGTGCAATGTCCACATTACGTATGTTTGGAGGGAGGAGTTTCTTTCTAGTCATCTCTTGCATTGAAGCCCATTAGCAAGTTGGAAAGCACTAGGTACACTCCTTGAGTAGATATTTTGTCCAAAAGGAACCGTATTTACAACCCCTAAGATTACTCTATCACAGGCATCAAAGTGGAGTGAGAATAAATGGGAGCTTCACTTCCAAGCGCAGACTCACAATCTGAGTTAGAAGTGCTAGCACAGACCTATCCCCAGGCAGCACCCCTGGGTACACCTTCTCGCTGCTAGAAACTGAAGCTCTGAAATTGCGCTGTAGGTCACTTGGACCTGAACCATAACAGGGTACCCTACTAGTAACAACCCTGTTCATCGCTATCTCCATGTAACTATTGTTTTGAGATGATCCAGTGGAACAGTTATTTATTTAATGTGTGCCCAGCTAATTCTATACAATACGACCTAAAGACTCATAGCAGTTACTCAAGTATCTTGGACAAATTAAAGCACAGTACCAGCAGAAAGAGCCCCCCATCTCTACAGCAGGCATCAGAGCAAGTGAAAGCCTGCCAATACATACGTTCTAGACAGCATTACAAAACTCATACTGCCTCAGACTCCAAACTGAAGAACAAAACAAAAAGATCAAAACCCAAGAAAACAATCCCTCAGAAGATTCACATTGTGCTTGTCTACAGACACAATGCTCAAAAGGTATTTGAGATGACACAATCAAAATGGGGGTGGGGGTGTACACTCCTTTTAAAAAAAAATTAAAAAAATAAAAATAGCTGCAGTCAACACAAGTACTTCTTGGAAGAAAAATGTTTTTTTCCAGTTTATTTCTTTGCTTTAGACCTAGTCACTGTACTATTATGCAGATAAAGTCTGACGAATGAAAGGCCTATGTAACCAACAGGAGGAATAATGGATACTGGTAAACGTAATTACATACTGTCGGGAAAAATTATTAGGGACAACTACTGCAAGAGGAGCTGCCTCCAACTGATTTTTTGAGAGCAGTACAGAACATCAGAGCCTCTTCTTTTAATAAGCATTGTGGTTTTTGTACAAATTAGGTGTATAAAGAATGTGAATAATAAAAAGCATCTAACAGAGGAATTTGGAAATAATGCATAAAAGAAACCAAAGTTAGATTCTTTTCTTGCTTCTACAGAATTGATAACCCTCACATTAAAGAAACAAGAACAGAATTTAAAATATGATGGGATTTTAATCTATTTTTTTTAAACTTCAACAGCATGCTTGCTCTATCACGGCTGCACCTACATGACAATTTTCAATCAAAGTCCATTTGGGGGGTCAAAAGACATTTTACCTTCCTTTCAGCATTTCAGATGGTTTCAAAACAATCTGTTCAACTTCTACTGATTCAAGTTGAGTTTAAGATTAATTCCTAATCTTTTACAGAATTCCTGAAGTTATATAAAAATCATATTGGAAAAGGGACATTATTTGTCAATTCTTATAAGACTATATGATCTATTTCCCTTAAACTCAAAATGACATTCACTATTATATTTTTAAATCTAATACAAGAACCAACAGGAACATATGCACACCGTTTTTGCTCGATCAAAAAGGTAAGACTGAATATAGGTAGACTTGCAGAAAACTCTCTATCCAAGAACATTTTAACATGGAAAACCCTAAACAGGATGAACATTTAGCAAGCAGGGTGTCATCGTTAGTCATAAGCTATAGCTAAAGCTATAGAAAATAAAGAAATTCATAATGCCTATGAAGTTCTAACAGCTAGAACACTTCCTAAAAATAGGTTTCTTAACATGCTAAAAAAAATCATAGCTTAACAAGATATTCTTTATGTTTAACAGGTCTGTCACAAACAAACTCCTGATCAGACTCTGCCCTCACATCTGTTGAGACAAACCTGCAGTAAAAGGAATGCAGTCCCTTTAGATTTATGTCAGTAGAAAGAAGAAGAAAAAAAGAAGAAAAAAAAATCAGAATCTGACCTTTAAAATGCAATTTTTGGTATTTATTTGGGTGTTCATTTAACCAAGTTTCTTTCACTGTGTTGCTCAACACAGCTTCTGAGCCACAAGACATCTAATATGATGTTACACTTTGGCTACAGAGATTACAGTCTTATTTTACTTGATTCGTCATTACACAAAAGATAAAGATGCCAACAGGAAGCCAGTGGCATTTCTGCACTTAAAAGAGAGGAGAACAAAATAATACTATACCATTCTAAAAGGTCTATCTCAGAAAAGTTTCATTAACCATCTCTTATGGGCTGGCAACCATCCACGGATGTTGCATAAACATCATGGTAAACATCAGGGGTTGCGTTTACAATTTTGGAAGAAGCAAGTAGGAAAGCCGAAATGTTGCTCACCAACAAAGAGATTCATCGAGATTTCTCAGTTTAAAAGCTTGTCAATTTTTCCCATCCGATTTTTTAAAGGAAAGAAATCAGTTTCCTCAATCTATGTCTTAATACACAGAAAACACAAAAAGCTCTACTACATACACCCTTTAGTATACCACAGATAATAACAAACATTTATTTCATTCAACTACCATCGCTTAATCTACCAGCAAAATCAGCATCATTAGTTTAAGCCTCCACATTTTGCTCAGACAGAAAAAAATTCTAGATTAAGTGTCCAATTATTGGCTCATAAAGTCATATTACTGGCATTTCCTTCTTAGCAGAGTGTGGTTTAATTGGCAAAGGCCTTTTTTCCTAAGACTAGCTTAATTCTAAAGAATGTCATATGCCCTTCTGAACAACACATCAAATTGCAGGGGAAGCGCACTGAGCAATACCCTCCTGAATAAATCTGTCCAGCTTATGGCCATTAACACAAATCCCAACCTCTTTTCCCATCAACTGATATTGATGAGTGAAGAGGCCACTGCAAGCTTGCTTTGGTGGCCATTAGTAAATTCAATTTTATTTTACTTTTTAAAAAAACCAGTAACAGGCCAAACACTTCTGTATATATCAAGCTAAAAAGAGTGGTTTAAAGAAGCGGACATGCACACAGGTTGACAAATAGCCAAGTGATTTCACATTTAGCTATATACAACATCATATCATCTGCTCAAGAGAACAAGATGAAAATATGTGATATTACGATTAAGGATTAAGGTTTTAATGGCATGAATTTAGGATGACTGGCAGTAAAAATACCCAAGAGCTGTTATGCTAGCTACCACAAATGACTGTTTTTCAATCCCTTACATCATAACACCACCACATTTTAGAAGTAATTAAAAATATCAGAGTTTCTGAAGAATTTTAGAGGCAACCTTTTTCTATCCTATTATCTGTAAAGCCAAACTCCTTTTGGGTCATGAAGAGAACACTAATATCCACGTACATTACAAAACTTTAAAACAAAACTAGGCTCTTCCACAGATACCACTTTTTTGGATATTTTAGATAATTAAGGTAAGAAAGCACTTTAGCCATTAATTCTTCTTTATAAATATTAGTAACTTTTTAAATACCAGCTTCAGACCAGTGCACCTTTTTTTCTGCCCTTAAATGATGTCAAAACTCACAGAATAGCTTCTTTCTTTTTCATCTGTTTACAATACTTCATTTCACCTCCAAATCAGAGCAGCCCAAAGGTCCAAGCAGGAAATATTAATTCCTGGATTCATAAATACTAAACATAAGAGGGAGGAGACCTTCCAAAGGTCCAAACACTTGTGCTCTATTTTGACCAGTTTTAAGATACTGGTCTTTCAATCAAAACACTCCCGTGACAATTGTGGCAGGCAATGGGGACACTAATTTGGTCAGGACATAGATACTGCGGTTTTCTTCACTATCATGACAGGTCAGAGATTGTCAACTTGACAGGTCCTTTGTGAACACAGTTGGAGACCTAGACGAAAATCCTCAAAAGTAGATAAAGGTGGCAGATGCCTTCATGAAGCCAACTGTATACAGTTAAGTCTGCCTCAGTATACAATTACGAGCACAATTCTGCTTGAAACAAGAACATGCACTTATTGCAAAGAACAAGTTACACCAAACATAATGCTTCAGCACAAAATGACTAATGCTGTCTCTTCACCAGGCAGTATGTGGTGAAAACTTATTTTATATAATATCAGAAGTCCTACCTTTCCCTCTAGGGCCTGTATAACTGTACTCAAAGTGATGGAGATGTCTTGCTTTTATAGGCAAAGACCAGGAGGCAAGATAGCATTTTTACCAGATAGCTTACCTGTAAAATACAAAATACCTACAACCCACAAAAGTCCTTATGATGTGGTTTAACAGAAACACTGCATTAGCAGTTGTTAGGATGATCGACATAAATCATTCATGCACTTGCCATGGATTCACTCACATAAATTCAATACCAGAGCACAGCATCCTGCTCACATGGAATACAACTACCAAAGTGTTTTTCCCAGAGCATATGCACCAAAAATGCTGCTGGTTGCAACAGGCACAATTGGGGACTCCAGCTTTCCAATAGCTTATACCTTCAGCAAAGCACAGGTGTCTGTTGCAGGCTAGAGTATTACAACTATTTCAGGAAATTCTTTGGGAAAAAGCATGTCCACTTCCCTAACTACTTAGGGATCTTTTGGGGCAGTCAGGGACCACTGAGTAGCCAGATACAGGGCTTGAGAACATTCTCAGTCCTCCCCTGCTTAAGTACCCTGGCACTGAAGAGAAAACGTAGCTTGAGTTCAGCACTGAAGCCCAAATGCAAGGCAGAAGTAAGTTGAAGAAAGGCATGAAGCAATGAAAGGATATGGGGAATACTGGAGAAAAGAAGATAGAACAGTTTTCCATCAGAAATGAGCTAAACTGAAACCAGAATTCCTGAAGGTCCATTAGCGAGTATCTGTGAAATCCAGTGGAAAAATTCACGCTGTATCTTTACTTCCAGTGACTCCTCCATATTGTAGTTACAAACTACATTTAAGAAAATTATTTAAAACCATGCTTTTCAAACTATTTAGGCAATGAGTTATTTTCTTAAGATAAAAACTGTTTTGTGAATCAACATAAGTGACTGCAGGGACAGTAGGACATTCTAGCAAAGGGGTTTTGCATCTCTTCTACAGTTCAAGTTCAGACTGCTTCACAGGTTATGATTTATGATTCAAATTGAACTTTACGAGCAGTTACAGACCAAATTCTTCTTGTTTCTTGGGGCCCAACCTAAGACAACACTAACTTGCAGAGTCTTTATTCTACAAATGTAGCTGCACTAAACAACTATAACTAAAGTCAATGCAAGGATACAACCTCAATAATAGAAACACTAAAAAAAACCAAAACCACCAACCAAACAAACAAAAAAAACAAATTCTCCCAGGAGATGAGTACAGAGGCATCTTCTACACACAGAAAAAGTACCCAATTTTATTGAAGTTACCTGTGCATCAGTGTCCTGTCTACACAAAGGGTATGATAAAATTTGTTCATCACAAGGGGTACAAGTATGATTAAACTAACATTTGCAAGCCTTTTAGATGCTACAGTGCAGCACCAGCAGCAGAATTCAGCAACGAACAAGTAATTCTCCATTCAGACACATATTTGAATGATGCATTAGACCACATGCTGAACAACATACTGAAAAGCAGTTCATTCAGAAGATCAGTCTAGTACAGAAGGGAGGAAGGGAAGGTGAGTGAGAAGGGGAAGAATCTGATTGCACGATTAATTATAGGCTTTCTGACAATGCATACACACAAAGAAGCCATGTGAAGGTTCTTCCATACACCCTTAATTCTGGGGGCTTTTTTCTTCACTATTAACTGCTTGATGATTCTGTCACAATTTACAGCTATTTTTAAATATTACAGACAAACAACCCAGCATGTATCTGTGTGTCAGAAAAGAAATAAGGAGCATATATAATGCAATGTAAAATCTATTCATGTTTTGCTTCCTACAGCACATTGCCAGTGGATTCCATGATCACACAGTACCATTAGGCAACAAGCACCACCAAATCTATATTTAACTAACCACCTTCTCATTTAGATAACGGGTTATAAGGGTTCCGTATGGTAGTACAGAATAAACATTTTAAAGCAATGATTGATTTTGCCAATCGCAATAAATGTTCTTCACGATATAGCTAGCATCTGGTACTGATTCCATTTTTACATTGAAAGCACTATTTGACAATTTATATATACAAGGTATGGCTTTATTGTTGAGTAATCTTGCTCACTCCAATGGCAGCTGCTATGAATCCACATAATACAACCAGGAAATTTTGACACTGATCCTATACAACATTTTTAGCATTTATTATTTAAAAATCATTATCTGTGCATACTTTAAGCTATCTCCACCTGAAGTACACACTCAAGAGCTTGGATAAAGTTCAAAGAAACTTGCAAAAATTATTCCATTATTTATACTGGGGGAGAGGGAGGGTAGGTGGGGGGAAATGTGAGGGACTCCGATTTTATGGCTGCTGGCTTTCTCCATCAGGAAACAATCCAGGTTTCCTTTCATACATTTGTGACACTATAATAACCATCACCTACTTGACTTTAATTAAGCATATATAAAAATTAATATTTTTGTCTTTGGAGAATTATCCCCAAGTGATGTCTAGTAGAAAATACAAACCAAAGGCCTCATTTAATCCACCTACTCCAGGGTTCAATTTCGCCCACAATGCGTAACTGGAATTGCAAGTGGATTTAAAGAGACCATGAGAAAGAAGGAACTCACCATTCTAACTACTTCAGGGTAAGTCTGCTCTGTCAAACAGCCTCTGCTTATTGTAATGTAGTCCACCAGTTCATTAAGAGTGGAGCGCTTGTATTCTTTCATTTTAAGGTCTGAAAGCGTGTCCATGAAGTCAAAAATGACACAGCACTGTTGAAGTTTCTTTAGGAACAGTTCAGGCTGCTCTGAAGATGGAACGTCTATGAAACAAGAAAGGAAATCTTTGTGAGTCTGGCATCTTATTATACAAAACAGGATTTCTTTTTAAAGATCAATTTCAAAGGAAAGCAGCATTCATACAATTTTTGTAAAACAGAGCTCAGATTAACAAACGAACCCCTTATACGAACTGTGTAACCATTGTGTGTTTGAGATTTGAACATGTTGTAGAAGTAATTTAATCATCACCTGCTATTAAGAAAATAAAGTTCACCAAAAAAGTCCAAGCTTAAGTGGAGAATGCAAACACAACAGCATTCAAGACTTAATTCTACAATAGATCACTACTTTCACTGGAGGCTGACATTCACCATTGTTAACTTACACTCCCAAGAAGGATGAAAGAACTGTCAAACAGATCAAGCTTGATTAATTTATATTTCTAAAAACAGTGTCATTTATAACTCTATGTGAATATACATGAATATGTATACGAATACACAGCAAGACTATAATTCTGCAAACAAGTTTTCAGATTCAATGATTATCCCCATGCTGACACTTCCCAGAGCAAAATCAATTTTACTGGAACACAATGAGGATTTTTTGCTGTACTATGAACACACAACATGCATCGGTAGGAAAATCTTCACACAAAATAATAGTATGTGTTTGACCAATAAAGCAAGCAGAATGTACTACTTACTATTTTTGCTCTGTTTTCTTAATTTTCAGCAGATAAAAGACTTAATAAAAGGAATGTCAACTTCTTAGTGGTTTCTTAGTTTACCAACTGTATTAGAAGACTACATAGAAAGCTTAGTTTATCTGATGTTCATGTATAGAGGAAGGTAACAATAGCAGAAAGTTGCAGAAATGAAGTAATGCATTTTTACTCTGAACGTATGCTCTCAGACTAGAGGGCACTTCACTTCCTTTAATCTACTTTTCTAAAAAAAAAAAAAAAAAAAAAAAAAAAGAAAGAAAAAAGGCACAACTGCTTTGTCAGCACCAGAATCCAGCAAATGACCTTCCAAGCAGTAATACAACATGCAAAAGAAAAATTCTGCTGATTTCAACTAGAAAAATTTTAAGACTAAAAAATTTATGTTTATTTGCTAAAAATCTGGCCATACTAGTAAAAAGCCAACCTAAGATGGAACTTATCATTAAGACACAAAAATACATCAAGTTAAAGAATACTTGATAAACATAAGGACAAAGTACCACGAATCTGTTTTAATTAAAACCAGGTACACAACAGTTACTAGTTTCAAGTTCAAAAGACCTATGAAATATTACAATGTCATAGTATAGCTACATTGTTTTAAAAAGTACTGGTAGAGATGCAAGGACCCCAAGGCACTTCACATCAACTCTCTGCACTGCTTAATCACGGAAAAGAATAAATACGGATTGCAGTACAATAAAGATGCTACATGCTTCCTGACCTGATATGGTAAAGCACAACGGTTCACTCAACATAATTCCACTTACAGCTGTGGTAGTGACAGGACTCAATAAGTTAGCAAACTGTATTCCGCAAAGAACAACCAAGATCTTGGCAAAGTTCAGTTGACAATAGCAGGCAGCACACACCATCGCATATTCATGAGGCTTTGGTAAGCTCTACAACAGCTGTGTCCAAATGAAATTAAGGGTGGAGGGGAAAAGTGGTATAGTTATGACACCACACTTCATATCAACATAACTGTTCATCCCACATTCCCACAGGCTATATTCATCTGCATCACTGAAGATGCAAGAAACGTGGTCCTGCAGAACTCCAACAAGAAGAGCTACATGGGAGAAGAATCCCCCCCAAACACCTCTGGAAAAACTGAAGGTCCCAAATCCAGGTCACCCTAAAGTTCTTCCACTGGCCAGGTGTCTCACACAGGCTCAAACGCCTCACAGCAGGCAGTGCTGAAACCTAACATAAGCCAAGGAGTCAAAGAAAGTCATTAGCCCTCGTCCATTATAAAAAAGACCTATTCTATTAGCAACCTTTCTAAGGTTACAGTCTTGCAGGAGATAAAGGGCCTAGGGAAGCAAAGTACTTGTGACTGCTCTCTTGATTACCAGCCTTCAAATAACACAAAAAAAAGGAGAATGGACTTCAGAATTCACTGTTATTAGCAAGCAGGCAACAATTAATTGATTAACAATTTCTTCCAAAAAACAGACTGTAAATGCAAGCCGGACAGGGAGAAGAAGAACCAAAAGTGCGATTGGTTACTTTTCAAGAGTATTATGTTTAATTCTAACTTCCACGCTGTACTGGGTTTGTCTGGCAAGGTTTTGGTAGCAGGGGGGCTGCAGGGGTGGCTTCTCTAAGAAGCTGCTGGAAGCTTCCCCTGTGTCCAACAGAGCCAAGGCCAGACGGCTCCAAGACGGACCCGACGCCGGCCAAGGCTGAGCCCATCAGTGATAGTGGTAGAACCTCTGTGATAACAGATTTAAGAAGGACACGGCAGGGGGGGGAACTGCGCAAGAGCAACTGCAGCTGGAGAGAGGAGCGAGAACACGTAAGAGAAAGAACCCTGCAGACCCCAAGGTCAGTGCAGAAGGAGGGGGAGGAGGTGCCCCAGGTGCCAGAGCAGAGATTCCCCTGCAGCCAGTGGGGAAGACCATGGTGAGGCAGGCTCTCCCCCTGCAGCCCATGGAGGTCCACAGTGGAGCAGATATCCACCTGAACCCCTGGAGGACCCCACGCCGGAGCAGGTGAGTGCCCAAAGGAGGCTGTGACCCCGTGGGAAGCCCATGCAGGAGCAGGCTCCTGGCAGGACCTGTGGAGAGAGGAGCCCAGGCTGGAGCAGGTTTTCTGGCAGGACTTGTGACCCCATGGGGGACCCACGCTGGAGCAGTGTGTTCCTGAAGGACTGCACACTGTGGAAGGGACCCACGCTGGAGCAGTTTGTGAAGAACTGCAGCCCGTGGGAAGGACCCACGTTGGAGAAGTTTGTGGAGGACTGTCTCCCGTGGGAGGGACCCCACGGTGGAGCAGGGGAAGAGTGTGATGAGCCCTGCCCCTGAGGAGGATGAAGCAGCAGAGACAGCGTGTGATGAACTGACCATAAACCCCATTCCCCGTCTCCCTGAGCTGCTGCAGGGGGTAGGTAGAGAATCCGGGAGTGAAGTTGTGCCCAGGAAGAAGGGAGGGGTGGAGGGAAGATGTTTTTAAGATTTCGTTTTATTTCTCATTATCCTACTCTGATCTGATTGGTAATAAATTAAACTAATTTCCCCGAGTCGAGTCTGTTTTGCCCATGACGGTAACTGATGAATGATCTCTCCCTGTCCTTATCTCAACCCACGAGCCTTTCGTTATATTTTCTCTCCCCGTCCAGCTGAGGAGGGGAGTGATAGAGAGGCTTTGGTGGGCACTTGGCGTCCAGGCAGGGTCAACCCACCACACACTCTTTCTTATGCTATCTATAACCCCCCATAGAACTTGAAAACATGTAAGTGGTATCAATAAAATCTACAATGTTACATGAACATAATGGGGTTTTAGTTGCATTGTTCTACATGGCTTGCACACATTTACGTTGACTGACAAGGATAGCTTAATCAAAGAAAAACATAGGCTGAAATCAAATGGGAATCCATTAAGATACAATTCAGCGCAAGTTAGAACCAGACTCAAATGACTCAAATTACGTTCATTTTAAGGTAGGGTCGGTATTAAAAAAAAAAAGTTAAAAATTACTAGAGCATTAAAATAACTAATAAAAGTTTGTTTTCTTTTTTCCTCCAGTTAAGTATCTGGAGGTGTGAGAACAAAATAAAAAATACAATTAAGTTCTTCTCAAGAAAAACCACTCTAGAACACTACATTAATTTCATGCCAGCATTACTACATCAACAAGCCATGCAAACTATAGGGGCAAACCAAAAAAAAAAAACCAAAACAAAACAAACAAACAAAAAACGCAACCAAAAAAACCCACAAACAAACAACAAAAAAAAACCCCAAGGCCCCACGAAAAAAAAACCATACCCAATTGTTCTACTCATATCTGCTTTTCTTTATTAAGCAAGTTGCCATTCACACTGCGAAATAAAATTGCAACAAGTTTCATGCAATAATATTTGCTACTGTTCTTAGGAATTTGGGGTGCCTTGGAAACAGGGTAACAGCTAACGCCTAGGTTTTTTTCCACTTGGAAACAGGAAAAGTATACAAGAGTAAATTTTAAGGGGTCCTAATACGCACAGCACAAGAAAAGGGCAGCAGAAATCAATAAAATCAGTATTCCATGTTCCCAAACTTCCAACAGAGACCATGCCATTAGTTGGTTTGGGGTTTTTTCTTGTTTGTTTATTTTTCGTTTTTGCTTGGGGGGGTTGTTATTGGGGGTTTTTGTTTAGTTTGGGGGGGGGGGGGGTCCTTTAATCCTCTAAAGGCCTCTTCCACAGCTGTACAAACCTTTCCAAAAGATCACTATTCCCCAGCCACCCTCATGCCACTATTTGGAGCAGGGAGCGCACTGGTACTTGGGGTACAGACCCTATTGAGCTCCACAGCAGAGCTGAACTCCTTAATGCAATCACTTGAAATGAAACATGCAGTCCGTTACAGATGTTCACAGTTAGCTGACAAAACCAGATCATTTTCTTCTCAGCAGATGGATACTCAGAGCTTTCAATGAATTCTGCAACATTTTACTCCTGTGCTAGTGCACAGCCAAACATTTAGGCCCCCAAATTTAATCACCTTCAATATTACCATTGTATCCACTTTCAGTTGAAAGAACTGAAAATGGAGCAACTGCTCTAATAAATCCATGTAAATACCAATAACACTTTAATAATCTATAAAATGAAATCAAAATGACACTATCGAGTGGCATGTGTGATTTATGTCCAATGCACAGGAGAGTATACATTTATTAAAATCCAAATTTAAAGAAAGATAAACTTCCACCTGAATGACTGTGAGAACTCTTCTCATTTTCAGAAGGTCTTTGCTATGAGTTAATTTTCAGGCTTGTCAGTTTTCTCTTTAGCCATTTAAAACTCTACAGAGCTTTTGAAATACACTGAGTATTCATATATTCAAAGGAAATTGGCTTACTGAAAGCAAGCACTAATACATCTGAACAATGATAATGAAGATAGAATCAGAGCCTTTAACAAAATCAAGTGTTTTATAAAGTTATCAGAAAAATTGACAGAAAGTACTGTAAATTTTTTTTAGACATGGACCAACAATTGTTACTACAAGGGCTGAAATACTAATTCTAAAATGGCCAAAGCGATTCAGTTTCTCTCTTAATAGCCTTTTTCCAGAATAATCCTAATCCAACCAGCCCATCCCTTCTCATCAGTCATTTTTGCAGTCTCTGCTTTCTGCATCCTTTTATCAAATAAAGACATAAAAATCTGATAGCATACTTTTACTGCAAGTCTCTAACATATATTAAAAATATTCATGTTTATACTACACTCATATTTAATTAAGGTAATTTGCAAGTAACCGATTTTGGATCATACAAAACTAAAACTATGCATCAGACCAGCAAAACTGTATCCAGAGAACTGAGCTATGGTTCTCCTCTCAGTGGTAGTGAAAAGCCAAGAATGGAGAGATACTCAACACCTGGATCAGTTTCCTGATCCACTTCAGCCTGTAGTTTTGCAGTGAAGGGTATAATGCCGGGAAGTGAAGAAGTAAAGACAGGGGGAGGGATTGAGCTGCTTAAACTAGCATGGCAACTGCAAGGAAAAGTCACAGGATTGCAGACACAAAACAGTATAGTGCCTAGAATTAGAATAAAACAAGACAAATTATGTAGATTACATATAAATTATTAAGGGAAACTAGGATATGCTCACACATGCTACCCTGCATCTACATAAGTACTATCAAAACGTTTATTAGAAATTAAAATCAAAGTGCCCTCAGAATAACTATTGCTTCTGCTTCCAGTATATACATTACTGCTATTAATTAGATTGATGATGTTTGCATAAAGAACTAGCATCATCTTCTTGTATGTTAGTAAAAGCAAGCACCACCATTTTAAGCACGAAAAATAAAAACATGTACCAAAATCAAAGTATGTTCAGAATGGGGGACAGAGAGATTAATAGTAACTTTTTTACTCGCATTAATTTTAAGAACTTCCTTACAATTTCCAAACATCTGAGAACTATGTATTCACTTGCCTCTGCCACTGAGATTGTTTTCCATATTCTTTCCCTATCAACTTAATGGCAAAATAATTCCCCAATTTTTCTTCAGTTTCTGTATTGTCCAGTTACTAACTAAACCTAGGATTATTATTGTTGTAGTTCCGTAAAATCTCCTTGTGCCAAAAAAGCTCTAAAAAACCCAAACAAACTGCCCACTTTGCTGCCACTCACCAAGCCACTAAGTTGAACATAACCAACTACTGAAGCAAGGACCTACCTGCACAAAGCAGGCAGTTGTGCATACATCTCTTATGTTTATCCCCCCCAGGTCACTATGAAGATTCTATTTTGTAAGAAGCTAACTTTCTAGTTTTCATTCAAATAAAACCTGCAAATTTGAATTTGAAAGCCTTTTGGTCTTCTTTGAGAAGTTCACTTCAAGAGGAGGTCTAGTGACACCCAGCTTAAAGCTTTCACTAACTCAAGGTCCTGTCATACATATACCCAATACATTTCTGTAAGCCACTTTTCACTGTAGAATATTGGTCTTAAGATGCCAAGAAGTACAAATGTTTGCCCTCTCTTTCTTATACACACTTCTTGAGAAAAGTAATCACTATCCTGATTGCATTCATTTAATTTTCCTGACTGGCTGTCAATATTATGAATGCTTTGTGAAGTCAGTAATCATTCATTCATAATAGGTGCTTTTTTCAAAGCTACTTTCCCAACCCATTCTCTATACTTAATAATTATACAGGCAGGGCAGCAGTTAGGCATTGTGTTCCAAATATATAAAGTCTAACCAGTACCAACATTATTCACACAGCAATAAATACAGTGGGACAAACTCAAGCTGACTTTAATGAGTGAACACACACAAAAAGAAAAGCGCAACATTAACATACTGTTCCCAGCACATTAAAAAAGCATGATTAGAAGTGTAACACAGGACATACTCCAGCACTTCTCCTGATAATCAGTGCCTCTTCAGATAATCAATCACAAAATTGAGAATTATTTCCCTGGCCATAAATTTCTCCTTGATCAAACTGAACAAGTTCTCATCAAGTGGGGGTCTCCTGGGTAGTTTCACAAAGATCCTGGATACTGCAAATCCCTCTACTGCTTGCCAATACTCCCCGATCATTTCACAGAGGTTTTCAACAAACATCATTTACTGGGATGAGTAGCATGAAAGCAGTGTAGATCCTGCCTTGGGCGCATATGGAATAGCATTACAAGCAAAAGAGGATACTTCTTAATAGACATACTCTCAGTCACATACACTGCCAAAATTTCATAGCGTAGATATATTTTTAAACATATTAATCAAAATTCTGCCTTTATTCACTTAGGTAAAAATCTTATGAACTTTATCCCCTAATAGAACACATGGATGAAGGGCTGCCGTTTCCTTCATCTCAAGACCAGGAATTGAAAACAAATCAGCAATTAAAAAAAAATTCAATAAAGGATATTTTTAAAAACTATGAAGTTTATGAAACTTCAGTTAAATTTTTTGCCTACTTCCACAGCAGGCATGGTGCAGGCAACAGTTCAAGCCTCCTCACATTCACCCGTACGGCTCAATCCAGAGCCACAGCAGTCAAGGTGTCAATGAAAAGATTCCTTTAGGCTACACTTCGTCAGTCTGTGACCAACACTTGTTCATCCTACCACTGACTACACCAATGGTATCTGTGCTGTGAACACCTTTCAACTTGGAAGTGGACCAAGACCACAAGCTTGATTGTCAAAGCTACTGATGAGCCATAGCAAAATACTACTTCATCCATACTTGTTGCAAAAGGACTGTATTGGCGCAAATTAGCATGAATGATGTGTCACCCTCAAGTGAGTATTAATGGGAGAAAAGCAAGTGGAAGTGGATGAGTGTACCAAAAAATTTTCAGAAGAACAGCAAAGCAGCTATGAATATTATGAGAAAGGGACAGAGTGGGAAGCCAAAGAAGGCAAAGCAACAACATTAAAAAGTATTAAAAGACCAAAAGAGAAAGGGAATAAGGTAGAGCATGAGCAGACTTAGAAAAGACAGAGAGGAAAAGATTGTTTGGGGAATAGGCAACACAATGAAAGCAGCAGAATATTTTAAAAGGAAAAAAATAGGAGCTCAAAGTGTTTAAGCAAAACAGAAATGCATGAGTTAGTGGTTAGGGGCTAGATGTGACTAATCAGCTACATATCTGGAGGTTCCTGACACTCTGTGACATCTTCAACATATCCCATTATATTATTTACAGTGAGTTTGCATGGACATCAAATTAACACTTATTTTTAAGCACAGGTTTTGTAGGTTGCTTTCTTCCCACACCTCCTTTTTACTAATATTTTGAAAATTATAATTACCAATTTTTATCTTTTTTAATGGGAAGCAAAAAGTCTGGCAAAAATACACATAAATGTTATTTCAATTTCCTAAATTGAATACGTGGCACAAAATCCCCAAATAAGACAAAAATACTTTGCTGAAACACTAAGAATTATTGTGGCCAATTTTCCTGGACCGACTCAAGTTTCTTTTATACTGGCTTAGAAAGTTTATGCTAGTTGTTTTAAGGAGGTTATTACTAAATTGCTCTTTCAAAGTACAAGCTAACCTTCATTCAGAAGAGCTGAAGTCACTAGGTTTGCTGAACAGTCATTAGAGAGAGCTGCTGTCCATGTTTGTCCTGCCGCTTGAAAATACTGACCTCAGGTAGTGAAGAAATTATCAGGATACCTTTCCCACACATCTTCTGCCTAACCTTCCACTGTTGTAATATGAAAGACATAACTGTTTCTTTTCAAAGTCTCCTCCAAAGGCAAGCAGAAAAAAAAAAGGGGGAATGGGGTGGGGGGTGAGGGGAGGAATTTTAAAGGTTCTTAGAAAAAAAGAAGAAAAAAAACCTCAGAAATTGCTCATCTTGTACTTTCTACATTTATATAAGCATTTATAGGATTTGTGGGCTGGTTTATTGTTTGGGGTTTTTTGTTTGCTTTTTTGGTGGTTTGTTTTTGGTTTTATGGTGGGAGTTTTTTAGGTGCTGACCTGTTAATTTAACTAGGTGTGTAACTAACAAAAAACAACCCAATACTATGCTGGAAGACAACACTAAAACCTGGTGGAGGTTTAGAGCTCCCAGAGCTGTGTTAGAACATTCTTAGGCTAAGAATCAAAATAGCCACAAACCCAAAGATCTCAGAATTTTAACATCATGTTCCATTACAAACACAAGACTACATGAAAAAATCTTTGCCCTTGGGTTTTGAGACTCCAGGATTAGTAAGTAAGCAAGTATCACTCCTTATATCTTTGCTTAATTCTAGCTGGTAATGCCTCCAGTGCTGAACCTTCCACTGGTTCCTTTCAGTTGTTACCAGGAGGAGCTGTACACCAGAATTAAATTCAGGCTTTTCTATAGATGTTTGAACAGCAAAAGCTACAGGTAGAGCAAATGCAAATCCAAAATAAGATGAACTTACCTACTTGCTCAGCTCCTCTACCCTAAAAGACATCACAAAGACCAGAGACAGGAATACCATGTAAACAAAGCCATCTCGTTTTCCAGGTGATTTCTCAAATTCCATATGTAGAGCAAAGCTACACAATAGTAACTTAGGGCTCCACTGGGTCACCCTACTGCTGTCTTCCTTTCCTTTCAAATCACTAACAATCCTTCAGGGGTTTTTTCAGTGTATTTTTAATTGCCTAGCTAGTCTCCAGAATCCTCCATCCATTCCTAAGTTCTTAGTAGAGAACTGGAATTCCAAACACCAATAGAGACACAAGTCTCAGGGCATTATTTCAACCTTGTCATGCTATGCTCATGTCACTTTTATCTTGTACTTTGTTTCTGTTAATTTTAGAGAGAATGATGGATTACACTGCAGCTTCAACTTTACCTTGCTACATTGTGTGCAATTTTTTTTTTTTGCATTGTAAATTAATGGCAAATATCAGAAAATGGCAAGACTAGCAACTTATAATGAACATCTCATGGTTTCCAGGTTCCTTGGATGACAAAAAAATCTAAAACCCAGAAAAATGTTTACAAGTTCCAGGCTACTAAGAAACGCCTTTGCGAAAAAAGTCAGCCTGCTGACCTAAGACAGAAGAATCCTTAAGAGGATTATTGTCTTCCTTTTGATAAGATTCTTATCAGATCAAAATTTTTTTCTGCATGACATGAGAAGCTTTTGCTCTGTAATGATCATTAAATATAAGAACACAAACATGTCACAGCCATCTTACAGTTACCTTCCATACTAACTGCGATCACAAGGCAGTTCAGGATTTGCATTGCCATTTATTTGTTTGGTGCATTAAGTACATAATGAAATAATGATAAAATTATATATCTGTACATGCTTCCTGTAAAAGTGCAAAAATTATACCTTGCTTAGTTAAGTGCTCTGAAACTGCCACCTGTCCAAATAAAAATATGCAATACTAGTTCTGCTCAAACTACAGAGTTGCTCTATGAAATTCATTCAGAAACACTCAGCCACTTGCAAAAAAAACTGAACCAAGAGCATAGGAAACCCAACATAACTCTCATCCAGACAGGCTCAGAACAAGTGCCAGGATTGCTACTCTGCTTGATACTGACCCACTGATTTATCCCAGAAGTCACAGGAGTAATTCATTCTCCAGTGAAAGAAGTAATTAAGTGAGAGCTATTCTACATACGCAACCCACTGTCTAAGAGCTCAAGCTTATATTTTAAAATATTTACATTTATTAACTTAAATAATATACATGCATATAAAAATAGATTTCTATAACCCTATTTATACATTTATAATATTTTAATTGAACCCTAAAAACATAACTTCCATCCCCTTCTCATTTGGTAGTATAAATTTAGTCAAGAACATATTCTACTCTATGCTAATTTACCACAATAAGTCTCCCAACATTTTCCAGTAATGCACTATGCAATCCAACTGTCCGTCATGTGTTTGCTCTCTCATTCTCCCCATAGAGGGAACAATGTGTGTAATGGTAAATTCTGTGGAACTACACAGGTGTAAAATGCTATGTTTGTGTAAGAAAAAGACAAGATTTAATAAACATACCCCAAAGTTATGATGGAAGATGTGGAAACAAACTGGGAGTTCATTCTGAAGTCCCCAAATGGACCCCCCTGAAAGCTCAACTTCTTACACACGTTTCCTCTTTACTGCAGAAGCTCCAGCATGACAGAAGAACAACCTTATTGGATTTGGCCTTCATTATTCATTTAGCCTTCTAAATACCACTGAGATCCTCTGAGGTCACAATCAACACCTCAAGCTGGATGCAATGTTATGCCAAAAACAAGCTGGGGTTGCAAGGGATGATGCATCTGCCACAGCATGTCCCTCAGGAACATCAGCCACAGCACTCACTGGTCATCTGCACTTCTGAGCACAAAAACATAACCCGCACTACACCCCAGCTGAGCCACGAGAAAACACAGGAAAACCTGAAGGTACATCCTGATCTACGCACTGGGATTACATCTCCTGCCAACTTAGAAACTAGAAAGCATTGCTCAAGAGATGCTACGTGAGGACTTTGCATCCACAAGCAATCCACATGGTTTCTTTGTCAAGAAAGGAGGTCACCAGATCATTCCTTCCTTCAAGATATGTTCCTTGCATAAGGCCTTCTAGTGCTTAGGCTCAACCAGCTGCCCTGAGATACGGTCATCTGTAAGGCTCAGACTATGTTATTCAATACCTTATGACAATAACTCAAATTAGTCAAGCTGTTAGTTAAGGGAACACCCTTTCTCATATTGCCAAGCCCAGAAGATCAAAATGACAACAAATAAATAAATAAATAAATCTACTTTATTTTATTTTGCTTTTGCAGTTACTGTAGAGCTCTCCCACATTCCCTGGTGCACAGAAACCTATCCCCGTTCTAGACCATTTCTACAGTAACCTCTTGATCTTCAGATTATTCCGGATCTGCAACCATTCACCAATAGAGAGGAAAAACATGACATTTATATAATACTCCCCTATAATGTGTCAAGTTAGTCTGTGTTATGCTGGATATTTTGTTATTTGTATTATCATTACGTATGTCTATGTAAAAATACCAGCTATTCCTTTAAAAATAGGATGTTCTCCATCACAGCATGGCACAGCTCAGTTTTAAAAAAACATAAGTGAGAGACATGTACCAGTAACTATCATTCACCTTCAGACTCCATTGCTCTGTTATACCTAAACCAGGTATTTTTGCTAAAACTTAGAAATCTGACTGACATAGAGTATTAGGCCACTTTTCTATCTTTTAAGAAGCAACTTTTTTTTGCCGCCTGAATCCTAAATGGGGTAGACATTTTATCTCCCCAACACAAGGTTCTAGAGAGAAAAGACCTTATTTCTGAATATTTGTAATTGTCTAAAGAACAACCCTTATCATAGCCTTGCATTACCATAATGTGCATAGATGTTTTTTTCAGAACATCTTTACCTCTGACCTCTTCCAAAAACACTGAATAAGAAAATGCAGTTTTCTTTTGGCAGAATCTATTTACCTGCATGCCTGCATATGAATCATAGGGGTTTTTGCCCCTCAGAAATGCCAGCTGTTACTGGACAAAGCTATCTGATGATCACTGGGCCTTGGCACCTGAAGTAAATTTCTCTAAAGATTACTTAGCCCCTCTGCAATATGACTATCCGTCTACAATAGTATATTACCTTTAAAAATAAATATTTGACCCATTACAAAGAAAGAGTTTTGTATTAAGTTCTTAAGATTCATAAACAAGCTTGAGAAAACTGAAAACTACAAAGATAAGGTTATATCATGCAACTAATGTAACCAAAGGTATCGCTCTGCTGCACATCAAGTCACTTTGCAAAACTTTGTTAGACTGTTACAAATATTAACCAGACATAACAGTTTAGGCATTAAATATAATTAAAGCATTCCCTCTGTGGTTAGCAAACAATACTCTTCATCATCAACTGCTACCCTCTCTACCTCTTCCAAACTACTCATCAATTAAGGTGCTTCTCTGTTGAAGATGATAAGCTGAAATTGGATTGCTAACAATATTTATCCTCAGCTGTACTGTGATCGTAAACTTAATCTTCAGTTGGCATCCTGGCCAAACTGAAGTCAATGGGAGTGTTACGTTGGTTCATCAGAATTACGATTACACCTTTGCTCTAATTGGCAGAAAGCTCATTGCTTACTAATCAAAAAAAGGAAAAGCAATCTCATCAGTTCTGTACTGCATGAAAAATGAATGGAGAAAAACTCAGCAGGAAAAGCGTGTATTTTGCAGGTTTATATATACATAGGTAAGTCTGAAAGCTCCTCTTCGTAAGTGAGGTAATCCAAATACACTACTGGTGAATCAGCTAACTTTTAAAATGCATTTTTATAGATCCTCTGCAGGTACAGATCACTGATCAAGAAAGCACATATAGTACAGCAAACACGCTTTGTATCTGACCATATGAATACTCAGATCATGCATTCTCTAGCTTGCCCATACTTTTTAGGAAGTAGCAGACTCACCACTAGACCACTAGCAAGAACTCTTAACTTACACACATCCTTTGTCTATTTAAAGATAGGACTTCAGGTGCATCTTTTCTTCCCTTCTTTATTTTTCATGAAATATCAAATTCACTAATACATTATTAAATGACAAGTAGAGCATGCCATTTACAACGAACATTAGTATTTTAAGTAATTATCTCCACTGGACTGAAGTTTATCAAGACAAGGCAGACTGCATTCTACATTCTCTTTACTTTACATTCAGGCTGTATCAGTGGGCACATATACAGATGGCCCTTTCCCAATCCGATAGCTAACGTGCAGTCAAAGTAGGTCAGTGAAGAACAAAAGAGTTTTAAACTATACTAATCCAGTGGCTTCAGTATCCTACAGAAATGACAGAGAAGGACCGTGGAAACAGTTGTGGTCACAGGACAAAGTTAAAACTGTAAAGGCTAAAAAGCAAAATACACCTGTGCCATCAAGTTCCCCTCCGTGTACCTGGCTTATTACTTAATTATTTGGTCTCTGAGACTCCAGCATGGTCAACTAATCGCCTTCAAGCAAACCTACTGAAGCAGCACTTCTGTGTGCCTTACTCCTTCCTCGGAGAGGCATTGAAGTATCAATCCTTCAGGTAAGACCTCACAATGTAGCGAGCTTTACACCCACTCCTCTGGTTCCTGTCATTTTCAGAGGATGTTACAGCTCGTTTCATTTTAATATCAATGCTAGCGTTATCTCTCTTGTCAGAAGGGAGTGAAGAACTCGGCTCCTTAAGCGTTCCTTTGGCAGCAGAGGCCCTTCAGTTTGAGGGTCCAACCTGGTATTGCTTCTTCCCTTTTCTCTGGGCTGCTCCTACCTTTGCCTGTTCATGGAGTTTCTCCCAGCCATGTCTGTAATACTCCTTTCTGAAGCTTGCCTCTTTGTCTAGCTTCTTTCAGTCTGTAGCTGAAGACCTTCTCCAAAACAGCCCCCAGCTTCTCCAAATGCCATCTATTTTTACCTAGGCGCTGCCGTCTCATTCCGGATGCTGCTAATTGGACCCTTAGTCACAACTGGAAAAGTAACCTAGTTGAGTAACTCTGAGCTGCTGCATTGAGGAATCTGTATGCCTCACACTTGCATTAATTCAAATGAGGAAGCTTCCAGTGATTTTTTTCCCATGCAAGATGAATCCCAGAATTTAGTACAAATTAACCACAATTTAGCCTCTAAGATTCTATAGCAACTTCACTCACACACCTTTTTTAAAGTAACGACCTTCCTGCAATGCAAGAAAGTTTTATGCATTTAAAGTTCTAAATCCTGTAAGGAAGCACCACATAAAATAGGAGATAGCTGTAGCACTAGAGATCAACTGTAACCTACCTATTCACCAGTCTTTTTTTTTCCCCACACATTATTACCTAGACCAATCTGTAAACTTGCAAGGATCTACTCAAAAGAAATGACAGAAAACCCATGTAAAATTAGACTTTTACAGAGTGAAACAAGCGATGACAATGCACATATACAAGCAACCCATTCTGAAACAGGTGTTTTTCCACACAGACTTCTTTCTTACACACATTACATAAAACAGCTGGCTTCACAGCTACAAAATGATGTTTCAGACAACTCAGCGAGTCCTGCTTGCTTCTTAATCACTTCGTTAATGAAAAGTTAAGTTGAAGCATCTTGGAATTTCCTCCCAACTATTCTGCTTCTGCATAGTTATCAACCAAATTGGTACAAACAGGAAAAACAGATCATGAGATAGACAGACTAGTTAGGCAGCTTCTACCAGGAAAACACTAGGAAAAGTAAATAACTAAATGGTCTAAATTCATTCTAAATTACTTTACAGTCACTGTAATACTTTATTATTCCAGGAGAAAGGCAAATTTAAATGCTGAGTATTTAAAAGCCATTACTTCAGAAATACAGAACGTAAATGAGAAAATTACCATTTTATTAAGAGAACTTGACTCATTTTTACTAATGAAGACCGCAACCATTTAATACTAATATAATGAATCCCTTCTAGAAATTCTGAGGTTACCACAGACAAACACAGCATGCTTTTTTGACAACACAAATGCAACTATCAGATGTCCTGAACATCATCTGTAAAAACAAAAAGCAGAGCTTTTCGACAGATTAGTAATCCTGGATTCAGTTAAATACTGGCAGGATTAATACTATTTCCTAGGACGAAAGAAAGATCCTGTTCCACCCCATAAAGACGGCACAGGCTGCCAAGAGTAAAGGGAAGGGCCTTCAGCTGTGGATCATTAAGAAACAGCCATTTTAAAAAATGGGATGTTTTGGAGAAAACAGCATCCAGTAAAACGGTGGAGTACTTTTTCCATGTGGACCCAAGAGAACTTGAAATCATCTATTCTGCAAATGAGAAACTGAATGCTTCTGTGATGGTTTGTTTTGCTGAGAAAGGAACTTCTTTTCACTTGAAATGAAGGCAAAAAGGATCTGCTTTAAATGTGATTCTGCTAAAAAGAATGAACACGTACAGCAGACTGCAAAATCCTTGCCCTGCAAACCACCACCACCATTAGTCCTGCACATCCCTACTTCCCACTCTCACATTAGTACAAGTTTGGTCCAGACTGAGGACTCAAGCAATACAGCAAGAACTCCAGTTAACTGTATTATAGAAAAGGGATGCACATCTATTTCGGCTTAAATGTATGCCTCAAAACCAATGAGAAATCCTTGTTTGGACTGTCGTGGTTGAACCCCAGCCAGCCACTAAGCACCATGCAGCTGCTCACTCACTCCCCCCCCATCCAGTGAGATGGGGGAGAAAATCGGGAAAAGAAGTAAAACTCCTGGGTTGAGATAAGAACGGTTTAATAGAACAGAAAAGAAGAAACTAATAATGATAATGATAACACTAATAAAATGACAGCACTAATAATAAAAGGATTGGAATATACAAATGATGCACAGTGCAACTGCTCGCCATCTGCCGATCAATGCCCAGTTAGTCCCCGAGCGGCGATCCCCCCGCCCCCATTTCCCCCAGTTTATATACTAGATGTGACATCACATGGTATGGAATACCCCTTTGGCCACTTTGGGTCAGCTGCCCTGGCTATGTCCCCCTCCCGACTTCTTGTGCCCCTCCAGCCTTCACGCTGGCTGGGCATGAGAAGCTGAAAAATCCTTGACTTTAGACTAAACACTACTTAGCAACAACTGAAAACATCAGCGTTATCGACATTCTTCTCATACCGAACTCAAAAACATAGCACTGTACCAGCTACTAGGAAGACAATTAACTCCATCCCAGCTGAAAAAAGGACATCTTCCCCATGACAGTGCTGTGAGGGACATTCAGTGCCTGGAGGGAGCAAGGCGTGAGCAGAAGGAAAGCAAGCCCCCAAAGGACAAGCAGAACCCATCACAGGAGCACCAGGCAACCTAGGCCCTAGAACCGAGCTCAAGAGCATCCCTCTCACGCTTTCTCCAACTCCCAAACCTCACGCTTGTTGACCCAAAATGTTGGAAAAATGTAGGGGAGTTTCTAGCTGTGGACACAACAGTGATGAGACAGGACATGGCTATTCCCAGTTACATACTCATATTCTCCCTGGGATGTTCAGGCATAGCCAAAGTAGGTTTTGCACAGACCAAGGCCTGATGGTTGTTGATCATTTTAAAGTAGGCTCCTCTCCTCCGATCTCTGAGGCAGATGTGGCAGGCAGGTGAATCAGCCTCACAGCTACGATAACCTGTGACAAGTCTAGAGACTCAAGGGATCTCCGGTGGTACTCAGCTTCAACCAGTCCAAATGCCCCGGGCTGGGCTCAGCCGCAGGAGAGGACACCCCTGACTTTCCATGCCATACATCCACCCAGCACGCTTCCCTCCTGGCTTGGACTCAAAGATCCCTACTGCCCATGGGGCTTTTCTGCCATTTCAGTGTCATCTCCTGCACTCAACCAGGCCTACCAGAGACAGATAAGCTCTCCTGAGCTGTTTGTCCTCACTCAGATAAGGTGCAAAGAGCAGCCCAGTTTGTCCTCTCTCACTGCACACAGCCTTACCCGGACACACACACAGAGGTTTCCTTGGCCTAATAGGAGGTTTCGATCAGGACACAGCAAGGCAGAGGAAATGAGAACAGGCTGCTTGTGCAATGAAGAGGAAAACGGCAGGTTCTTCTGCTTTGGGCACTACTCTCCTCACTACAAGATAATCCTTCCTTGAGGCATCAGCACCACCTTAGGGCACTCATGGTGCAAGTATTTACCCCCAGCCCTCCCTTCAGCAGCTCAGATCACCTGAAAAAAGATCAAACTACTCCAAAATTCAACCAGCTTGTAGACAGATGCAAGTTTCTACATCAGTATTTTTTATTAAAGTACTTGTAAGGCAAACAAAATTGTATTATTATTGTACAATAATGTACTTCACCTGTTCAGGAATAAAATTTTATTATCATTTCTCCCATCCTCACTATCTCCAAGTAACAGCACACTAAGTAATCCTTGAATTTTCTTCTTTTTCCAATGTTACAATGTGCTCAGAGTTCAAAAAGTTGCGGGAAAAGGAGTTTAGATATTAGAGCAAGCTCAGACACCACAAACAGTTTGCCTGCAGTAGCACTTCCCTCCTCTCTCACCTGCAGAATAAATTAGCTCAAGCAGAGCTCTCGCCATTCCTCTGCATTCAGCCTGGTCCTGGTATCAGGGAGCCCTAATTCCCCTCCACTGCACTGCACCTGATACAGCCCAGCTCCTCCTATACAACAGGTCTGTCCAGTTCCTCTCGGCTTCCTGATTCTGTGACTGAGCAACAACTTCCCTTGGTTTTCCTCCTTCCCTGATCATCCCACCTTTTCTTGTCACTGCTTAGCAAGCTGCCATTAAGCTTTTACTTTTGGGTAGGTCTAAGATAACAATCATAGGTCATTTTATGTTTCTGGGCTTCCTGCACCTTTAAAAAAAAAAAAAAAAAAAAGGAAGCTTTTTTCCTTTAATATAAGTAATGAACTCATTGAAGTCAGCAGGAAGAAGAATTTTAGAACTATTTGAAAATGTTTAGGTAAAAAAAAAGCAAAAACTGATGACCAGAAGAAATGTTTGAATTATAGTAACTGAAACTCTTAATGTTTTCTGAATGTCCAAGGGGTAGAATACACAGGCTTTTGAAATTAAACTTCTTTTTTATTATGCCTAATAAGCAATACCAGTGTCCTTTCTTAAACCAAACAAAAACACAGTATTTTTTTCCTACGGAAATATTTAAGAACACATGACTGGTATGAAAGCTTCTGGATTTATAACTTTTACATACTTGTCTTAACCTCAGCAAAAAGATGTGCAAAAAAATAAACTAAATTGCAATCTCTATTTTGAATTAAAATATAAATACAGTCCCTCTTAACATCCTTCAACACAGAGGATCAGCCCTTGCCTTGTTAATGTTACCACGTAATACACTAGCCAGAGTAACACAGACACTGACACACATTTCCCTTCATATGCCTACCTTTCGAATATTGAACCTGATTCAGCAATCCTTAATCAGGCAAAGTGCTAATATAATCAAATTAGACTTGTTTCTGAATAACACGAAAACCGGTCTTAATTCTGAAATGCAGGAAAAACTGTCACAACGTGGAGACTGATCCTACGCTTCCTCAGACTTTAGGGCTCTCAAGGCTAGAAGAATTCTGAATATAGGATCAGGTTACGAGTTGATCTAATTTCCACTGACTGTCTCACAAAGCTCATCATACATCTGTAAATACAAGCCAAATAGAAGTATCATTTAAAAAAATAAGGATCAGCTTTCGCCTGAGTTCACTGCTTTGCTACAGCATGCACAGACAGAATATTTTTAAACAATACCTGTCCATGAAAGTTTACAGCTGCTAAAGAAACCCATCTCAAGTTATAAGCAAAACTCAAAACTTAGAACCTAAAACATAAACAATTAGAAAAAGCAAAACAACAAACAACAACAATAAAATAACACCAAAAAAACCCCAACACCTTATCCTTTGATTATGCATAAAAATTTCACAATGAGTTGTCACTCAAAATAGTATCTCGGGAAATCCATCTCTTCAGTACATAAGAAACTATGATAAAAAATAAAAAATTCTTATTTTTTCAGACCTCTCCAACTTGAAGAGCCTTACCTTCATTACATCCACAAGATAAATATTGCTTCTTTCCATCACTGTAGCACTCCAGAGAACATGTCTCCTTTTAACTTAAGTGCTTACTGAAGGTACGTTTAAAAGTCCAACACTAGCCTACAGTCTAATTCACTTGTCTAACAAGTGAATTATATTCATAACTGGATGGTGATTAACACTAAACAACCCAACGCTCACACAAACAGCACAGCAAATCATTCTTTTCAAACTGCCAATCATTGAGGTCAAAACATTCATGCTTTTAAGTCAAATTACAATCAACTTCCTCCCCACCCATTCTATTATTTGTTATTCATGCATTGACAAGAGCATGGAAACCACTTCATAAAAAATCATGGGTATCTTGGAAGAACCTACACTACTTAAAGATGAAAAACCATTTAAAAACCAAGAGAGGGAAATGGCTTGAGTTTTAAAAACAAACAAACAAACAAAAAACCCAACACCCAAACACCAAGCAAACAAACCCCAACCAAACTTACTTTCCCCTTTCATTTGTTTTAGATACTTCCTTTTATCCTCTCATCATTTTATCCATTACAGTGCCCCCCCCTACAACAACCTTCAGTATCAAGCCAAGCATTCAGAAATTGCCTTCTACTCCAAAACTTACAAAAAAGTTATCCAGACAAAGATAACAACGCTTTGAATCACAAGCAATTCACAAGGTTCAGTGCTAGCCTCTGAGAAATGTTAGGTTTAGATTTTAAAATTGTAGTTGTTAACAAAAAAAATTAAGGAAAACAAAAAAAATACTGGTTTTCTACTTTATTTGCATTCAGATTCATGCTATAGCCCCTCTTTATCTTTCTAATCTATGTTAATGTCCAGGAAACTGCTTATAAATCAAGTATTTTCTAACAAAATGTTAGCAGCCTCCTTGAAATACTACTTTTGACAGCACACAAAAGACAACGTTACTGAAGACTTGTAAGAGATAAAGTTTTTCATGGCAGAAACTTTAATACTGCTGACACATGTTTCTGAACTTGAGAGCGCTCTCGGTTTCTGCTTACCCAGCCCAGATCTTTAAAGCAGCCGTGACGTAAGAGCGACAGCCATCGTCCGGCGTGGAAGGCAGCTCCCTGGCTGTTTACTGTCTCTAACTTCACTCCAGTTTTCGTGGGTAAACACACGCTGGCCAGTCCTTTCATTATCTGCATAATCCCAGCCTCTTTGATTACTGGACTGTAATACCAGTGCCCGAGTGAGCTTTCATTCCTGAATTATGGCCACACAGAACATGACCAGGGGAGTGCCAAACAAGATGATTAAGCAGCAAAATATGACAAGGCATGAATTATATTATTAATATTCCTATCTATCATTAGCCACAGAAACGAGGGTTTTGTGCAGCCAATAGCAACTATGCATAAAGAAAGCTCTTCCACTTTGACACACCTTCAAAATAAGAGCTACTATTTATTTTGAGTAATTTTATTCTTCGGTTGCTTTGGCACTGAACTGTATTTCAACAGTTTACAAATTACTTCCTTTTTCAAACTCTACCTTGAAACAACGTTGGAGGAAACTCTTTTAAAAAGGCAGGCTCGAATTACAATCCTTTATTTTCAGAGAACGAGAGCGTAACCATTTTTCAACAAGATATGCTGAACAGCTTTCATTTCAGCAATTCACTGCCTGTATTTAAGCATATATCAAATCTCCACAAATTTGGGCGTCATCAGCACAGTGTTTCATTTCCCTAAATTCATAAAAAAAATACATCAAAAAGCGAGTTTTAAGGAGTTTGTATAAACGAGCCATGAAACCTCCTTCCGCCGCCCCCCCCCCCTTAAATCACATCATCAGCATCTCTGAGGTTTCACTCATTTCTGCAAGGGCAGCCATTCCCTTCTACCTGCAATGATCTGCTTATTTTTAAGACATTTGGAAATGAGAAAGCAGATGCTTAAGAAGGGCAAAAGTTAGTGTATGGACAGACAGGTAACACAACACAATAAATTACCACATGTTTCACCACAAAATTAGTGGAATAAACATAGCTCAAGTCCTACAATGAACTTTTTGGTGCTGTAAAATATCACTTCACAATATTGGAAGTCGTTCAATATTCCCTAAGATTCTGACCCAAAGAAGGGAATACCAAGTGAACATACAAGGCATTTGCCACTGAACTGTTTTCAGTTGACAAAGAAGATCACAAATGCACGCGGTACCAGCGTTCTCCCCACCAGTAAAGAAAGAGGGGAGAAAGGGCATGCAAAGATAGTTGTGCTCAGGGCAGGCAGAAGAAAGTGAGAAAATAGAAGAGCTTAAGCAGGATTGCAGTTTAAAATTATTTTAAATCTACAGCCCTACTTTAACCTGGTGAGGCTTGTTAAAATGTGCTAATGAGAAGAAACAGACCTAGTGAAGAAACAAAATGAACCATGGATTTCAGTAAAAAAATTAAAAAAAAAAAAAAAAAAAAAACAAAACACCACAGCACACTATGCTTAGGAAGAAAAATTAATTTTGCATAAGGAAATAATGAATTATTGTAATTAATTTTAAAAAGAGTAATTCATGTAAAGTTTTATTACTTAAAAAAAAAAATCTGATTGGGAAGGAAGGGACTTCATGCTCAAGATGAACCAATGAAGTGACAGTGCTCATACCTGTGGATCATACCTGAATTTCACTAGGCTGCATCATTACCTTTAATCAAGACTTTTTAAAATGTTTGTGACAGTCTGTGATTTTTGAAAAGAAAAACAAGAAGAATTCAAGCAGATTTGCTTCTATTAAAATAAGATTAGAGCAATCTTTCAGTTACTTAGCTGTAATAAAAGCAGCAAATCTTGAAGAGTTTGTATAACGTCATATTTAATTTTTATCTTGTTTCTCTTAAACCAAACAAGAATAACATTTTTAAAGACTCATTTTTATGCTGTATTACTCACAAGATATTAAAAGAACACTGAGAAATAAAAAAAATTCAGATTAAAAGCGTCCATTAATTTTCAATGCCCAATTTGGGACATCCTGATTTTTCTGAATGTTTACTTAGCACTGTGTAGTATTCAGGACTAGTTCCCACCAAGTTCACTTGCATTTTGAGTCATCACCCGTTCTGTAAATCACAACCCAGTGTCTCAGGCTGAGCAGCAAATAGAGCAAGCAGTTCTGAACAACTAGCAGAGTATCGCCAAAGATATACAGAGCAGAGGAAACAACAAATTCTAATTCCTCCAAGGAAAGATTCAACTTGTCTAACTCATGAAAGCCTCTCTTTTCTTTCCAAATCCCTTACTGCCTTTCCTACAAACTTTCAAAGCTTCTGAAATGGGTAAAGCTGGGGGTCTTACAGCTGCAGATTTAGGAAACTGCAAGGTAGAAGGGGCTACCACAGCAGATAGTCTAACCCAAATAGAACAGTCCCTAAGATGACTTCCTAATGAAGCAACCCTCTGTGAATTCAGTCCAGTAACTTGTGTTCAATGAAAATAAAACTTTCTTAGAAGCTTTGACTCTTGATTTGGAAACACACAAACAGAGAATCTAACATCACTTTTAAGTGTTCCTGCCAGCTCGTATTTTTCCTCATTATTAAAACCGCATGCCTAATTTCTGGCTTTTGCCGACAGCATTAGTTCTTGTATTTGACCAGTATTTTCTCCCCATAAGACACTATGGCCATATCTGCTCTCAAGCTTTTTGATAAACTATTCAAACAGATATTTTTTTAAAATCATATTGCATAAGCATTTTCTCTGGGTCTTCGATCATTTAATGGGTCTACATCTCTCTCATTCTCCTACAGCTTCTTCAAATATGCCAAGTCCCAGACCCCATGATGCATCCTAGTATCGATCTTACCAGTGCCACAAAGAGAAGTAACACTGATGCCTCTGTCACACCTAAGAACAACTCATCCTCATCTTCTCTGTGAGGATGACACACGCACACTCTAGTTAATGACAGATGCTAAATGCCTGATCATTCTTAATTATGATAACCCTATCTAGCTGTTACACACAAAATAATCTTCCACCATTTCGGAACTCTGCCAAATTTGGGCTGGTATTCACAGACAAAGCAAAAGGCTGATCCAGGGCACAAAAACCATGCCTGACAAACAGCAAGGGACCACTAAGGAAGTTCTAAAGTAACCATTTCACATGAGCAAAAGTGCACTCTTTCAGAAATAAACGTTTAGAAATTCTACAAGAAAAATTGAAAATTTATGAAACTGTGTGTACAGAAATTTTAGCCATGTTACTGTACAGTGTAGGAACAAACAAAATAGTAAGCAAACAACATATAAAAGAACATATTTATGAAAATTTAAAATCTCTTTCTATCAGAAGCAGAACTAGTAGCCAACACAGACTGTAAAAAAGCTCTTGCTATTTCTTTGCCTCACTTCAAAAGAGAATAATAGTAATTTTTTCTTTCAGGTAAATTTGCAGAAATCTCCTAGGTTTTAGTTAAATTTGCCTACAATGAAATTATCATTTCTGGAATAATTAGGCCATGGAAAACTGCATTTTTCATTTAGATTCAATCAAGAGATTCTTGTTCATTTGAATATTATTTTGTGGCTCAATGTGAAGTATGGGTGGGACATGCTGAAAAGGTAATTTTTTTACCCAGTTTCTATAGCACCTGCTAGAAGCCTTAGCTAAGCACACAAAATTAAACCCATTCCAAAGGTACAAAACATTAATCACCTCTTTTGACTTTTTTCCAGGTTAAGTATCAAATATGTTCTACTGGAAACGCTTATACCTACACGTGTGCAAATCTCAGCTTCTGAAGCATAAATATCCCCATTGATGTTAACTGTTTAATGACCCAGCACAGAGATCCTGTAATCAGCTCTCCCCACGGACCAGGTCATAAAGGGAACTGAGCTTAGAAATGAATTAGAAGTTCATATTCCCTGCTTAAATTAACTACCCTGGTCCTGAGCCATGGCTTCCTTAGGCCTTTTCTCTATGTTTAGTCATGGAGCACAAGAGCTTCATGCAATTTCTTTATCTCCCCTTTCCACCTGCCAAAAGGAAAAACAAAAAACACTGGGGTAGCTCATTTTATGCATCCCATACAGCATCTCACAGGTCAGAAATGACATGGCTAAAGAGTGTTTACACTCCAGCTTGGCAACAAGGCAAGAAACCAGGGCAGCTCCCAGGACTATCCAACCTGCAGAGGAGGTAAATGCAGAGATGAGGAATGTGCAGATGAATAAAGCTTCCCCTTTTGGGCCATACACGGAGCTTGCATGCACCCAGTAGAAATTCAAGCCCAGTCCTACCACTTTGCTTCTGGCCACCTTATGGTGCTCTAAAAGGCTGAAGCGCAAAATAAACTCTTTAGGTAAATTTTCACAGTGTTATAGCTTAGAAAAACATTAATAGCAGCAGATACACCAAGCTTCCTGAAAACTTCAGAAGACAATGCTCCACAGCTTTCAGCTTAACTTACACAATCAGAAACAGTATTGCTCCCTTTGAAAATGAAAGCCAAAATGTTGCATAAAGTGACATAATTTACAAAAAAAAAAAAAATTATAAGACAGGTGGGAAGAGAAAGAAGGGCTTGGGGTTGGATGGTTTTTCCCCTCACATCAACACTAGCAAAATATTTGTAGCTGAACTCTTTTTTTTTTTTTATTCAACATGAACAGCAAATTACATCCAGATAATAAGTACACTGTTAAACCAAAACTCCTCTGTCAAATTTTTCCCAGCAATTCTTCCAGTCATTAAATGGTTTTTAGGCAAACCTACTAAACAGCTGCTTAATATTTTCAACTAGTTTTGGTCCAGGTAGCATCTGCCAACCTCTTAGCTACATTTAGTATCCTCCCACAGATGAAGCCTAACAGACTTCTCTATTGAGACTTAAATCAGCAGCCTCTTTGTCTCCATGCAACTGCTCTTTTACTGAAAATGGTATGGCAGCACAGGAAGCACAATATGAATTTAAGCAGTGAAGCTGGTAGAAAACTTCTCGTTGTCTAAAAGGAAAAAATGCAAATTCCCACTTATTTGCTCACTGGAAAAAATAAAAATGCAGGCCCTCCCTCCCTACAGCCACATGGATGCTATCGCAATGGCATATGCAGGTGCAAAATCGACATTTCAGTATTCAGATTCACTTGCTGCTTTGCTAGCCAGTTCCCATCCCTTCCAGGGAATGGATTAGATGGAATAATTTTTAAGGGCAAGTAGTAGACAAGGACCATACTGCTTTACGTGGTATCTTTTTTTTCTATAAAGGAATTCTCTACTCAAGTAAATAAGCTTCCCTGCAATTTTTATCTCCTCACAGGATTCTCAGAAGTTTTACAAATATAGAATGCTGAAATTCCACACTAACTTCTTCCTTCTGTTTAGTATTGTAAGAATGTTGGGTTTTCGATGTTATGCATGTTCCTAGCCATTTTTAAGAACAACAAACATTAGGACTGATGCAGCAGATTCACTGATTGCTGATCATCTTCTAAAACACGAAACCAGGAATATTTGTGTTTAACACCAACTACTTAAAAAAAAATAAAAAATAGAAGTACTGGTAGCGTTTGAACTCAGGCTTGCTATGTAGTGTGGCTCCATTAACAAAAAACTGTACTGTGCAAGTTTGCCATTTAACATGATCACTATCCCCACCCCGCAAACCCTAAGACCTTGTAAGATCAGATTATCTGTCACTAGGTGAAATGAAAAATCCATCGTCCCTTGACAAATAGTACCTAATACCTTAGTATTAGACAAACACAGAAACCTGACCTTTGACAGCTTGTTTTATTTAACTATCTCCAATTGCTGTCAGTTACCAAAACATACAAAAGCAACAGCAACATCTAGAAAGAAAAATATTCAGCTCTATTTGCATCTAACACTTCAATACTCACCTAATAAAACACTCTACCTGAAATTTACACACAAAAATAGTGGATTTTAATAAAGCTTGTTTGGGGTTAATTAAAAAAAAAAAATCCTTCTGAAATTTTGATAGCTGATTGTTGATCACTGGGTCTTCCCTATTCTCCTACTTGAAAAATGCATAGTTTATCAAGTCCATCAAAATAGACACCCCCAACAGCACCAGCAATTTTGTTAAAGGGTCACATTTTGCCTATTAATACATGTACGCTACAGGCAATTTTTTTCAAAAGTTTTTCTCCTCCATTTTTCTAATTAAGCAATCACAACAGAAGCTCTTTGTGTAATCCTTAACAAAACCAGCACACCAAATTGTCAAAAACACTACTAACCAATACCAGGAGATGCACTCATTCTTCCAAGAACAGACCTCTGAACACACGTGTGCACGCACACCCCCCTCTCCTTGAACCCACAGCTACATTTGTTTCAGATTAATGCATCCACTCAATCTCAACCAGCCAGTGCTAAGAAACATGCACTCTAGTTTCTACCTTAGTCATGCATACAAAGGGAAACATTTTTAAGTTCAATTCAACTTGACACAATAACCATAAATAATCAAAATAAATCATTTCCTTCCCCTTAACACTGTAGGAGATGTTTTAAGATTAGCCAGGTGATAAATTCCATCTTTAATTTTATCATATTTCCAGATATGAAATACTATAAAACTTCTTTGTTACTTATTATTTGTTCATTCCATAGGAATGAAAATGAGTAGTATTTAATGTTCTCAACCAGTCATTTCTTGTTATTTGCCAAAATCTATCAATACTGACCTCAGAAATTGATTTAATATTCCCAAACTTTATACCCTTAGATTCTAGATTCTATCTATCACACTATATTCTTCCCTATTCCAAAGATGTAGTTCTATAGGAGATAAAGTGGATTAAAGACATATTGAGGATTATAGATTATGCAGTTAGAACAAACACAGGCAAGTATTTCAAACAGCTGACCCTACAGAAAGGAATCACATTCTGTTCTCAAGATGATATACAAAAATAGAAAGCACATTCCACTAGGAAAATATTTACTTAATAATTTATCATTTAAGAACTACTACTGTACAAATTAAAGTACAAAGACAGCATATTGAAATCAATGTGAAGATATATATGCAATGGTTATAATACAGCTTCAATTTCAACTGTGATTGGATTTACAAAGTTTACTCTATTCCAGCATGAATCACACTTCTGTTTTCCCCGGAAGTCCTATGTTTAAAACCAATTCCAATTTTTTTTTGATAGGAGAGGCTGAGAACACACAATACTGCCGAAAAGTCTAGAAATAAAAGGATAAAAATCTCGAAGTATCCAAATGGAAAGAAATGCCGGTGAGATATAAGAATCAATTTAGCCCAGACATTAATAACTTCCTTAATGATCTATATGATTAAAATAGCATATAGATAACATCTTCTGAGGATATTAAATAGGGGACTTTGAGTTGCAGTAAAGTCAGAAATAATACAAAGGAACCTAAGCAAATTCCTTACATGGCCAGAAAAGAAAGTGAAATTCAGTTTGGAAAAACACCAACTAATACATCTGGGAAAAATAATCCCAAATATATATATTCAGCATGGACAAGAAACCTGGGAAACAACAATGCAGAAAAGCTGCATTAACCACAAACGTGGCACGAGCTCGAAAGAGGGGGAGGCAATGTCTATCTAGCCACTGAATCCAGGAATGGGGGGGGAAGGCTGAATACGTCCCCTTCACCCTTGTGACTCCTCTCCCAAAATGAAGGGCACACGGCTGGGCACTCTATTCAACCATCTTTGCTGCAGCTCTGGACACCAGATAGGTCCTGTTGCTTGAGACATTTCAAACTACATGGGCAAAAATATTATCAAATACTGAATTCTTTATCTAAAAAGACTAACTGTAAGGAAAAAACAGTCTGTGCTTTATTATTGTATGTTACGTGTTCTTATAGAGCTTTTCCATTATATTTGAAATATCATGGGTTTTTAATCCAGAAGTGTAAAACTTATCCAAAAACAAGTAAACATGAAAATACGTTCATTTCCAAACCATTTGGATTTATTGACCATGAAGTTTTGGCACATTTCACCACAAGTGAAATAACTCTGAAGATGTTGGCTCTCAAATGAATTTTTGCTGTAGTGCAATGCCTGTTCATGCTAGGATCAACTGTGCAAAACAAGGGGAGACCAAGGATGCGCTCATGTCAAATGAGGTCACCTCAGAATCTATTCTGAAGGGCATGTCAATCCTCCTCTGTGCAAAATCCTTGATTAAGAAAGTTTCTGCAACAGGAATGACTGTTCCTTACCAAGCAGGAAATAAAAGAAACTTGCTTAGAGTACTTCAAAACCTGCTTCTAGCCACTTACATCTGTTTCTAGATATTATAACACTCTTCATTAGGAGAATATCCTGAAAACTTAAGAAAAATACTTCTACATTGCTAAAATAAATTAGAATCTCTCCAATTCCCTTACGCTCTCTCAGAACTAGCTCAGAAAAATATACAGAAATTCTAAGAATTACTTGGGTTTCACGGGGTGGGGGTATTTTTTCTTTTGTAGAAGGGCTGCTTTGGGGTGGGGATCTCCCCCTCAAGTGTGTTAATTGGAAGAATCTGTCCCACTTGTGATTTAGAGATACCTGAAACAAACCTTAAACTTGGCCCTTCTTGCCCATGCAGCAAAGTGCTCCAAATGCTGTTTGTTGAACTTGACTGTGTGCATTATGGTTGTGGTAGTTTAGGAAAAGGACACTGAAAGAACAGGAAGAGGAACAGACTCGTCCTGGGAAATTCAACACATTTATCCTGCCTTTGGAATTTCCTAGTATTTGGAGGAGACAAAATATTGAGATATTCTGACAAGATCACCGACTCTGTGATTGTCTTTTTCTTAAAAGACTGCATCATTTTATTTATTATTTGGGCCATTTGTTTGTTCTTCCTGAAATTAAGGAAGAGTGAGAAATTTCACTCCATGACCTGAAATTTCACAGTTAATGGGAGGATGGGGTAAACATAACCTCAAGCATTTTGTTCCTTTCTCCTTCCTTGCCAGGACTCCTTTTGACTCATCGCAATGAAGTGTCTAGAATTTTTCCAGGAGCCTTTTCACTGCCTACCTTATGCCTAACCCACAATATAGATCCCATTTGCTCATTTCTCTAATATTAAGGGACTCGCTGCAGTTCTTTTTACTTGTGGCTAACAAGATCTAATCTGGCAGCTCAGATGATATTCTAAAGCAGTTTACAGCAACGGACACTTTTGGGGGGATTACAGCATCCAAAATATAGGCTAACAACCACCTTGATATGCTGTCTCTTCCTCGAAGTGCATCTAAAAAGCCCTGCATCCCAGGCTTCCCCCACATACCTAACAGGTCTGCTCCCATACCTTTGCCATCCAACATACCCTGAGACAATTGCACTGCTCTTCCAAGAGCCAAAGCCAGGTGCCAGAACTTCAGCCACAATCTGTCACTTAAGACAGACAATTCTGGAGCTACTCTTCTCAGAACCTATAACCTAATAACTACTTCTCTTCATCATCCTTTCTACTCCTAAAAGGGCAAACTAGAGTGGCTTTTAATCTTGAGTAAAATACCTGTTAAGGTCTAGGTTTTGCCAAAAACAGATTTCTACTAAGATCCTCTATTAGAGGCAAGTCACAGTGGTGGCTATTTTCTCCCTCTTTGCCTTGCCTTTTCACCCTTTTTGCACTTTTAAAAGATGAGTAGAAATTTCAACCACTGCAGTTTCTTAGCATTGGTAGGCAAGGAGGTTCTGTTTCTTCTAATAATAAGCAGGAAGGGGAAAAAAAAGGAAAAAAACAAAACAAAACAAAACAGGAGAGTGCATGGAGGAGAAAGGACAAGGAAAATTATTGAAGGAATAACAGAAAGGGAAGACTGTCTCACAGTAAGGACTGATTACTGCAACAGAGGCAGGATAGAGCTGGCATGCTCTTCACAGGGTGGATCTCCATTCTGACAGGTCTAGTCTTGTCTCCAGAAGTGCAGACAAACAACCTGTGTAATACACTGATGGAGCTTAAGAAGATAAACAGACTATTTTTTTTCTTTATAAATACAGCTAATTTTATTATATTGAGATTTTCAATAACCTCTGCAATCCACTCCACCTGGAGTGCTTGTTTTTACATGTATGAGTGAGTTTTATCACCCTCTTGTGGAAAAATAAGTGAATTGTATCCATCAGAGGTTACAGGAAGAAGTAGTAAGTGGGAGTAAGGAAGGCAGTGATAAAGAACAAGCAAAGAAGAAGAAAGTAGTATAGGCTGGGTGGAATAAAGGGAAAAGTGAAGGAAAACCAAGATGACTAGTAACACAGTACCACCTCAACTTCTTCAGAGAGCTATCCCAAAAATGTTATTTGAAAACACCAAAAGATAACAAGCTGCCAAATTCACTCTCCCTTGGTAACACTGACAACATTCAACAAGTAAGTTATGTTCTCTACAGTGATTCAAGTACCGTCTCAGCTGTAATCACCATCTTTTGCACCTTTGTTTTCACATAGATGGGAAAACATATTCTCTAGAAACAGTTTTGAACAGTTAACCTTGTGTGAAACCAGAAAACACTTTATAAATAAAGACACTGCATGTAACATCTATGCCCCGCTATTGGAACGTGAAAGTGGAGACTGCAAGAAAAACTAAAGGAAGTTTATGCATTCACATTACATCCTACCAGGTAACATAAAAGAAAAATAAGAGTATTTAATTCCTCTAAAATCTGGAATCATCCTTTCTTCAGTTTCTGACCATCCCCAATATCCATTTGTAATATGAGAAATTTAACTTGCAGTAGTCTTCCTTCACAACATAATCCATATGACAATATATTCAAAACCTTGAAAGCAACAAAAAAAATTTACTGCCACTTGCATTTTAAAACTTGAAAATTCAAGTTTGGTACAAGCACACACAAAAAAGAAGCCAGGAAAGTCACGATAATATTAAACTAAACTCATGACATTGCAAAGAGGCACAGAAATCACTAACAACAAAAGGCCAGCTTGTATTAGGTAGATATCACAAGCATGGTGAAAAAATAAGAGATCTCACACAATGTAGCCCTAAAACTTTATGAAAATCTTCCAGGAATCCCACAGAAAACTACAGACCACATCCGACAGAAACCAGTTATTTCTTCTTAATGACACTAAACATTTTTTTCTGATGCTCCTCAAAAAGAGTTAGAAACCCATTACAAACAACAATTAGAATGACAGATCTTCTTAATCTCATGATAAAAGAATACCTAAAGAAACACTTCCCTCCCATTACACAAACTATGTTTATACCTAGCCACTATTCACAATGAAAAGGATAAAATTGGTAACTATGCAAGTTATATTTATTTCACTGTTTCAATCAAAATCTGACAGTAAAGTACTTCTCCAGACAACATACAATTTCAGCTTAACATTCTTCATGAAGATATCTGATTTTTCCAAATAAAAATTACTGTATCCGAGTACTTAACCATTATCTCCAACTGGGGGGTCAAGTCCTAAAACTAATACTTTTACCAGTAGGTACACACAGTTATCTGCACTTATTCATCACCTGAGACACCACTGATGATTTACTTTAGTTTCTATAAGTAAATATATAAGTAAGGAAGGCTAAGTCTGTGACTGAAGTTTTGCAGCAGCTAAATCTTTTTAAATTCATAAAAATCTTCAAAAAACCCCTAATTATGCACAAACTTTTATAATCAGAATAACAAACTGCTTGCCTCCACCTCTCATAGCTTGGTCAGTTCTGTAGTCCAACATTAAGTTATTAGAACAAGCTCTTCAGATCAGGAAACACAAGAAAATACTGTTACAGAACAGCTAGCAATATGTCCAATGATGTTCAACAGACTTTACAGGAACCTGCTATTCTATTTTTTTCTTTTAGGAAGCTACCCTGAAAAGATCCCTTTCACCTTCTCACCCTATGCCCATTTAACCAGGTACATCAACTCTGTTATATTGTGTTCCTTCACTGCCCCAGACTCTTGCAGGTGCTAGGGGAAGGACCATGCACTTCACATGCAAAGAAAATACCACAGTTAAGAACCTGTCATATGAATCGGAAAGGAAAAAATAGTGGTAAAAATTAATAAAGGGCATAAATGCAAAATATTTAATTTTTTATAAAAATGTATTAATAAAACATCATAAAATTTTAAAGTGTTTTAAAATAAAATTATTATATTGCATACTTGGTTTTCAAGCAATACAACTTAATATAATACAGTTAATATCAGACATACTGTGACTCGAGGAATAAACTTGGTACAGGAGATTGAAAAAATATATTGTTATATTAAACAAATCTAAGAATATATACATTTTCAAAATTATACACTCATCACTATTGATTAGAAAAACCTACTGGTGAAAAACCTTCCATTACTGTAAATCATTATTACTCCTGATCGAACCTGATTCCCCCTGTAGCTTGACTTCAAGACTGTTCAAAACATACAATTTTTTCAATCAAATGCAACAACTAAGGGCACAAAAGTATTTTACACTGGTTCTTTGGACAGCTGCCTTATCTTTCGAAAACGCTTGGTAAAGATACTCAGACTGTAGCTGCAGCAGGGTTTTTTTACTTTTTTTTTTTCCAAGCAGAAAGCCACACACACAGAACCATCAATCCTATGTAAAAGTTCACCACTGTTTCAGTTCTGCTGAATTAACTGAGAGGAGACAGGATCAAGCACATCACTAAAATTAGGAGGAGGTGATATGTTTTTAACAATCTCATTTACATTGTGGCCCCACAGACACTTGTCTCAGCACAGACGAGAGGCAGTGCACGGTGATATACGCTTGGAAACTTCTCAAAGAAGCTTTGCCACCAGAAAATACCCTCATGTAACTGCACCTGCAAGACTGACACTTAGAACCAGCAAGGCTTCAAACTAAGATAAACCCTGCCATGTCTTTCTGAAAGAAGACTCGAGTATTTTTCTAACAGATTTTCCTTAACTTTTATAAAGTAATGTGCCCCCATTTGCCCAACTGGACAGTTACCAAGATTACACAGTCCCACCACTAATCCATAAATGCCCAAACCTACCAAAACTCATTGAACTCAGCGAGTCCTCTCGTCTGTTACTTCTAAGGATTTTTGCTTGATTGAGCCAAAGAAACAGTAATAACTTGAATAAAAAAAACTGTAGGTGAAAGGAAGTTACCCTGAATCTAAAAATAGTTTTCTGTCCTCCTCCCACTCCCCAGAAAGCATAAATGAAAGTGCTCTTTTCTCGGGGAGGCAGTAGCTTACAACGGATGAACATAAAGGAACTGCTTCCTTATTCTAAAGCTTTATTAATGAACACAAGTAGTATCCCATTATAAGTACTGAATTTTAAAAACAGAATTAAATAAGCTCAAAACCTAAACTTTATGTATGACATTAAATATATATAACATTTATACACACAGATACATATTATACACATTTAACATACACAAACACAGATTTTATAAATACACACATAATTCCAGAGATACGGAAAATGCACCTTTCACAACAGTAAAGCTCCATATCATAATCAATTATAAAGGCAGCACCATACTTCAACAATCACATATACTATATAGAAATAATTGCATGGCTAAACCAGAAGTTATAATTGTCAAAGGTACTTTGGGAAAGGAATATAAAGGAGGTACTTATTACAGAAACAGGAGGTTCTATTACAGACCCATAGGGTTACACTTGGACACAGAAGAGAAAATTGTAATATTATTAGAGAAATAAATAATACTGAGAAACATATTATAGAGACATACTGTACAAATACAGACTGAAAACAAAAGTTTCTGATTATGCTAAAGTCTAAACTTTAGTTCCTGCAGAAAATTATCAATATTTTAGACTCAGTCTTGTGAAAAGTGCAGAAATACATTTTACACAGTGATTACAAGTTACTTCACTTTAAAAATAAAGAGAAAACATAAGAGAAAAAAGAAAAGAAAGAGGTGGGAATGATCATCATTTAACATTTCCAGAAGGTAGACTGAGAAATTCCAGAAGTAAAACAATTACACTGAAGGCTTCAGGTTAAAAAGCAAAACAAAATAAAACACCACCCACCTCCAACAAACAAAAACCCACCACCTTGATGGCTATGGGAAAATCACCAGACCTAAAGAGACTTAGAAATAAATAAAGGCAACTGAATGGAAACATTAGAAGATCAGGGCTAAGCTGACAGAATTTCTCACCAACTGCAGTTTCCCTAATACACTGTTAAGATAAGGAGGTATTCTTTTACTGTAATCTTAACTTCAAGTCAGCATTTCTACACATACACATTCTCTACAAATGTAACTCTACAAAACTACACTCCAAATGTGGGAGACAATAACAAGCGGAGAAAAATTCAAAACAGACAGAATGTGATTAGCATATGGCCCTTTCTAAACACCATCAAACAAACACTTTTTAGAAGCAACCAGAAACCTTTCAGATTATTGGAAAGAATTATTCTACAACTGCCAGATGTTGAAAAAATTTAAAAGAAAGTTAGGTATACATTCAAAAAACAACTACCAAGAGCATAAGAGAAAGTGAAGAAATTAATTACGTATGACAAGGACCTCATACATCTTAAGAAAAAATAATAAATAGGCTAAGTCCTTCTCTCCATTTTGGGATTGTGGCCCTATTCCCAAATCTTACACAGAGATGACCCATTATGTCTAGATTTATTTCAAACAGAATGGGCACTAAATTCCTGAAAATAGTTGCAGGACTGATGCTTGATTCACCATTATGTACAGCACAAACCAAGTTCCAGCACTTCTTCCACACAATGAATTAGGAGTCCTGGGATCTATTTCCAATTATGGAAATAAAGCAAAATTATATTTTGAAAAGTCATAACCACTATGACCCTACATTTCTGTTTATAAATTAGGAGAAAGTATTTAGTTTAGGTATATTATTGATATCTGTAAAGCATTCCAAATTTCACAAATGGACAGTAGCACAGAAAAGACAAGCAGCCAACCCCCATGGAAGCCAACAGAAAATAGAAGCTATATCTTTCTTCTTCTACAACTCAAATCATAAGTATTTCCCATATGTACAGTTCTGAAGGCAGTATTCATAAATCTGAAAAAGCCAGACTTTTTTATGATACAGGAGATTTTTTAAAAAAAAATCAAAAGTAACTCTATTTGAAAAAGAAGGTGCACATCTTGCAGTTCTCACTTAGTCAAGAGTCTTTTGGAGTTGGTAGGATTTTTTTACTATTTAGGAACTTGAGCATTTGACCTATAGATAGGATTCGTAAGAAAAGCTTGTAATAAAATCTCAACTATAGGGAAATAATATGATGATCAAAAGCAAACAGCAAGTGAAAAGAGATTTTCCCTTTTTGACTATGCAATGCTCTTTTGTTGCCACTACAGCAATTCTTTAATGCCATGGAAACTATCTGATAAATGTACTAGAAACTCAATAAATTTCATAATATTGAGGTAGCAAAGCAATTGGTATTGTTGACAGAGAACTTCTGTTCTGCATGCCTATTTTAAGGAAGAAAAATTATCTAAAAATAAAAATAATACTTTGAGCTGTTTTCAACAAAAATATACAATAGTTTCAGAAAACCTGAAAGTAAACTACACTAAATATATTAGATCATTGGAAAATGCAGGAGGATGATAGGAAAAAATAGCCACACCTTGAAATTACAAAAATGGGATACACTGATTTAAAATTTAACAGTCTTACTTTTGGATGGCTTGCTTTACCTAACTTATGTATTTTTAATGAGGTTGAGGGGGATGGGAAGAATACTGTGAATTACATGCAAGTTTTCTGTCCAATTTCTCAAGATGCTAAACACGTCTTCATAAGGCATATGATCTTTTTAGTCATCTATATGTATGTCTTCACCCTCTGGACACTCCCCCACCATTACAGACACTGGCAGAAAAATAAATGAACTTCCCCTCCCCCTTTTACAGGTAATACTGAAACTGCTCTGTTTTCACATGTCCAGTACTAGAATATACTTTTTTCCAACCAATTGTTTTCTAACATTGCACTCCTACCAATCTACCTCTAGAGACTTCTAAGTAAAAAGAGTATCCATGCAATATGAAAGTAAAATAAGCCTCCCATAAATAATACACCTATCCAATGCACACACAATACTATCTTCCTCTACAGAACAAGCATGATTTGAGGCATGCCACAAACTGGGTGAACAAACTTGAGCTGGGTTTGACTGAGGCACAGAGGTGGAAGTACTCATTCCCAGAAAAGGGCCCTTCACCAGGACTGCTCTGCCACAACCGAGTTACCTAGGGGACCTACCAGCCCTGACGATACCAACAGCCTCTTTAAAAGTAAAGCCAAAATCACAAGCTACAATGCACTGCAAGATACACCAGGCAAGAGCATGCAAACATTTAAAAATGCATGCGAGATTGAAACATATATATGAGTACGCATATTGAACATGCAGGATAATTGTATCACAACTTCCATATGCACTTCTGGTCCCATTTGTCTACACTTGAAACAAAGGAGAAAAGGCTGGTTTTAAAGTGTTATACTGGACATTAGTCATATTAAAAAAGATAACTCCAAATTAGATTTAGTCACAATGCAATAAATAAAAATATAATTAAATTATCAGAAAGGTTAAGTCTTTACTGTAGCAAACAGAGCAGCTTTTTGGCTTGTGGCTTTTGAAAGCCTAAACTTAGCCCAACAGAGCCACAGAAGGCACACCTTATTTTATAAATACATTAAATATTTGTTTACCAAAAGATACAATACACACAGTTCTGTCAATTAAAAAAACCAAACAAACAAACAAAAAAACCAACAGTAACAACTTAATTTCTCTATACTTTTTTTCCTGGAATAAGCAATACCGAAAGTTCCAGTTCTTCTTATTACATTTCCTAAATAGCAGGTTATCCTTCAGACTTGTACATAGCATCAAAACATACTGTCTCTTCCATTTTTTCTTTTCTGGAAGATTTTTATTACCAAATGAACAACAACAACACTGCCTTATCTATCTGTTTTTGCAATACAGGCATGTATGTTCACAGAAGGCAACAGACTGCATTAAAACACTACCAAAACAAGCCATTTCACTATATATGACTCTGCCCCTAGGGAAAGGAATGAGAGCAGATAAGATGTGACAGATGTGTAGTCACGTCACTTAATACACTACTGGAAGGTGCTCAACTCATTATGGTGACAGGCATAGTATAAAAACTTGCAAAGAATGGACTAAGCATTTATCTAGTTTTCTGCATACATGATTCTTGTAATCAAAGAAGATACTGAAGTCCATAAAAGTGCTGTTTGAGAGGAGGCAGCCTGCAAATGTCAGCATGCAATATAGCTATTTAAAAAAAAAAAAAAAAAAAAAGAAAAGAAGGGAGCATAGCATGTATGTTTTTGTTAGCAAAGCCCCTCCATCATGAATATGAAACATGTCTAAGGTTGAATTCAAGGTCTGTCCTCTAAAAATTTCCTGTCGTGAAATATTTCTGAAGATGTTTAATTAAATTTGAAATTTACCCAAAACAAGAAGTTTAAATAAACTTAGCAACTATAGATCTCCAAGCTGATTTCATTTTTCTGAGACTTTAAAAAGCTATTTTGCTGAAACCTCTTCTCTGTTTTGGTTTGAAAGACCCAAACAATAAGGATAACATTGGAAATCTCATGGTCACTGGACCGAAGTAATACGACTAGTCAGTTGTTTGAAGATAAGTGTAAACCTAAGAGTTTAAATAATTAGGACCTTCAGGCAGCTGGCCAAGAAAAGTATGCAAAATGCAGGAAAAAATTGTTTCCTCACTTCTTTCAGGATTAATAATCCCTAATGTTACAAATATTAATGTAGGTCAAGAATATTTCCAAACAGTTGCATGATTTTTAACTGCCAGTGTCCCTTCAGCAGGGACCAATACCACTGCTGTTTCAGATAGATTGTTAGGCCCAAATCCTGCAAATTAATCTGCGCAGGTAGATCCCTGTGCCTCTGGGAATCCGCATTAAGTCAAAGAAGGAAAACTAACTCACAGGATCACATTCTTAATTTGAAGCTCGACCACTGTAACTCATTATGACACTAATCATAAATGTCTCACCAACACTCTCTGCTCCCCATCTGTTTGTTTTATCTTATTATAGTTTTATATCTCAATCCACGGGACTAGCTACAGTAGTCAAATTAAGCACCTGCATATGCCTATGTTTCTACAAGACCAGGTCCTCCAACAAAGGCAACGTTTTTCTTATGCCTGTGCACATGCCTAGCTTATTCCCTGAATGGAACACACAAAAGAATGAAATAATTGTAACAACAATTTCTTCATTTATACAAATACAAATCTCAATGTTTTCCAGTAATCTAGCCATTTAAGACGAAGGATAAACTCCATTCACCTTCTGAAGTGTAGCAACTAGTATTTTCAAAGGAAATAACCCGCATATCAAAAATGACCTGCGAAAGTATAAAACTGAGCTTTAGAATTATTTTAAAGGAGCATTTGTTTCTTTATCATACTGCCACAAAAAACGGGAAAAATTCATAAAATAATACTCATCACAGACTACAAAGTCATATCCACTGGCACCGACAGACCCTAAATTGAGAAATGCTAAAGCAGGGGAGCATTCTGGTACAGTATTACTCCAGGTCTGCTGCTCTTCTACTCTCCTCTACACTTGCAAGTGGGTCACTGCCAGGCACAATGCAGTGGGGCTAGATGGACCTTTCTTTCGACCCAGTATGACCATTTGTGCATTCTTACAGGTATCTCACAGAAAGAAGCCCCAAATATTTTAATGACAACTCTGCTAGAACTAATCCTAGAATCCTACTTCTAATTTAATTAAAAGATACACACTAAGGTGTGAGTTTTTGGGAGGGGTTTGTTTGTTTTGGGGGGGGTTTTTTGCAACTTCTCTCTTCTTATGGAGAAGTGGGGTTAAGAACTAAACCAAAATGCAATTAGACATTTATGACATATTTCAATACTCTGATTAACAAATTTGTCAAACAGGTAGTGGAGGTAATGTGGGAAATATACTTGCCCACAAAGCAAATATGGGACAGACGCAATATTAAACCTATTAATCTTGCTATTTTCCAGAATTATCAGCACCAACCACACTTATTTTCCCTACTTATAGCAGAAAAGAATAGCAATGAAAAAAAATCCACAAAACTAAAAAACCATTTGAGAATTCAGTGGAAAAGAAACACTTCTGAAAGGCGATTCCCCCTTTCTTACCAGACAGACATAATTCTGAGAGGTGCTTTTGGCCCCTGAATTTGTACTGAGATTCAGTGACAACGGATTTAGGGGAAGCATTCAAGATATTAGAGATATTGGCATCCTTTCAAGGGTATTATGCTGGATCACAATTTTCTCTCCCAAATTAGAGGTTAAATCTGCCAGCAGAAACTCAACCAGAGCTGGGGTATGCAGGCTCTCAAAACAGTAGTGTCTTGCCTAAGACCTGATTGGCAGCATCTTTCCTCTTGAGAGGCTACAGCTCATGGGACCTTTCGATTTCAAAACCCAACAGAAGCCAGGAGCTGGGAGCTACCCATTCACAAATAGTATGAGAGGGGGTCCCATGTCCCCAGTAATACCTTGCTGTAGGGCATTCAAAATATGCCTGTGGGCTGCATTTGCCACCACTGTCACAGTTGCAGACCCACACATCAAGGAATGATACTAAAAACCAGCTTCCCTCTGCTTACAAGCCAATTTACCCTTACCAAAATTGTTGCTCATTTATATCAACTCTTGAGGATTCTCAAACTAAAATAACTCACACATAGCCTGAGCGCCTTGAAAATTCAAGTCATGGTACGGGTAAACATTAGCATTTAAAACTTTCAAAAGTATTGCAAACAATTACCACACCCTCAAGTCACAGATAAAACATTTTGTAGAGCTTAAATACATACATTTCTGGCATGAAATATTCCTCATTGCTGGCAAAATTTCCCTGCAATTTCTGGCAATAGAATACTTTGAGTTTAGAAGCTGGCTGTAGAGTAAAATTGTTTTATTTATTAAAAATCATTCTTGATCTTACCTTTTAGCAGAGGCAGGGGAGTTAACTCGATAGGCTTGCCCTGAGACCTAAACTGGGAAGAGCTTTGTGACCTCTTCTGTCTGGCTTTTCTGACGGACTTCCGAGAAAATCCGTCTACTTTATCCACTGATGGAGGAGTAGTTGGTGCTGAGGACATATCCCTACTGAAGGGAAACAAATGTTACAAATATATTCCAAATGGATGAAATGGGTAAATATTAACCTAAATTTTCCAAAAATCTTCTTCTTTCTGCACTACTCTCCTGCTGACAGTTCACCCAGACAGACTGTTAAAAGAGCTACCCCACCAACATATGCACAAATTGTATGGAACAAACTTAATGGAACAGTGTAATAATTCTTCTCGCTCACTTTTTTTATCTACGCCTCCCATTTGCCAAAAATCCTGCAGCAGGAAAAATTCAGACCTAATGCTGACATCATTATGTCAACAGAACTTCATACACCTGCAGACCTGACATGGGATTGTAGCCTTAAACTATGAATTCTTTGGGACGAAGTTAATGTCAACTCATTCTGGAAGGGACCACGAGTGCTAAAGAATGGGTAAACAAAAAGGTACAAATGTTTTTTTGGCATTAAAGTCATCAATATGCATAGGACAAAAAAAAATAGGACAGAAGAAAAATACAGTTTATTTGCCACACCTACACACAAGATTTTATAGAAATTTAAGAAAGTATAGCAAAAAGTACTGCTATGCTTCACAACTGCACTAACACTGACAAATTCCACATATTACTTCTTTATTCTCCATTTTAGAAATACTCAGTTATTTTCTTGTGAGTCTCTTTACACACAGTTATTCCACGTTCTGGCATTTCTGTAAGAATAGCAATGTGGTAGCCATAACTGTTCTAGGGGCATAAGCCAGACAAGGTTTGCAGGGAGAGGCAGAGAGCAAGAAAAGGTTTCTGCAAGCAAAAGTTTGTTTGTTTCCCAACCCTATCAGCTGATCTAAGAAATAAGCATTGCTTCTTCCTATAAAACTTGCCTTGGTAGTACTCCTGTAGCTGATTCCATACAACTAAGAAATACCTAAAGGAAACATTTAAACAGCGAATTAATCCATCCAGCTGTTGTATTTACTAGTCTTGTCCTGTCTGTTAAAAAGGCCATCACATCTTGGTGAAATACATGAGTAATACTTAAGGGAAACGAGATAGGAGGAACTTAGGCCTACATGTTTCAAGTGGCTCTGTGTACAGTTAACTTCACCAGCATGTGCACCTCTACTGAAATCAACACAACTACCTGCATTAATAACACGATCATTAACAAGAGCAGCTCTGTTGATTTCAGTCAGGCTACACACCCGTGCAAAGTTAAGCATCGGCATAAGCATTTGCAGGATCAGGGTCTTAGAACATGTCCTTGGAAAGCATTACTCATCCTCAATGTCTGTTGACTTCAATTACCAAAGTGACTCGTACGCTAAAAGAAGTTGATTCCACAATATAGAGAACACCTTCGAGTGCTTATTTTATTAAAATATTTGGTTACTCATATGCTTCATAAATTATTAAATCCATTGAAACATGCTACTTGGGTTTGTCTTTTGTAAGAAAAGCTTTAGAAAGTATGATTTATTGCAACAGTGTAAACAAGTTTCGAAAAAACTATTTAATGCAAAATTACATATACGTGCACTAAATCTATCAAAAATGGAAGTATAAACTCCATAGCTTCTTCGAGGAAGTATGTGCAGCACCCAGAAGCTGAACTCTGCAGCTGGCATTACAATAATGAAAAAACCTTATTCCATCTTTTTGATTTCTCCTGAGGCATTCTTTCACTACCAACTTATGCTTTCTAAATATAATTTACTATCAGCAACATGAACCTGCACCTTAAACTGCTCTTGTTTATCATCTGGGGGGGGGGGGGGGGGGGGAAATACCACCACCACCAGGGCATTCAGGCCCCAGCCAAGATTAATAAATAAAAAAAGTCAGATAAACTGAAATAGAAGGGCCTGTACTTTAGCAACCCACTTCCAAGATTTCAACAGTCCGCCAAAAAAACATAAACACAAAGTTACCTGTTACATAAACCAAATTCTGGAAATATCAGCAAAAATATATTCTTAAAACCTGAATTGGTTGGCCCCATTTCATCTCATCAAAAAAATTCACCCCCTCATCACGTGCACCATTAAAGTGTAACCATTTCTGCAAAAATGTCTGCATGCTCTCTCAAAATTAAATTACCAAAAAAAAATAATAATAATAATAATATTAATGGACAGGGACTAAAGTAGATCACTTAAACTGCAGGATCATTGTGTCAGCAAGAAGCTTTACTGACACTTCTCTGCTGTAAATTTAGTAACAGTTTCCCTAACCTGCTTTATAAATTATTAAAATCTAATTCTAATTCAACAAGACTACATCCAGCCTAACAACCTTACAGTAAACACTGATTTTTTTTTCATCTCTCCAAATGAACATTCGCTCTCCTGAATACACTATCACAGTGAAACACACTGTTTCAACGAACAGTGGGGGGAAAAAAAAAAAAAAAAAGCCCGAGATTATTCATTGTGTGCGAGTGGGAAAGCTGCAACCCCAGCCGCTGCTTCTCGTTTCTTTCAGCAGGGGACCTTATTTTATTCCCCAAGTATTTTGGTAAATACGAAGCCACGCACATCAGATCCGCTGGTCCCCGCGGGGTGGGGGGGGTTGTAATGCACGGAGAGGCGAGTGGACGTGAAAATACCGACGGATACCACCGGGGAAGGGAGCCAGCGGCTCGCTCCGCGCCCGGGGAAAGCAGAGGTGTAATTAGCTGCCTCCCGCCTGCTGCTATCGGCTGTCATTTCCAGAAGGGAAGCCGCGGAGCACCGCGGCTGGAACATGTCCTCCCCGCAGCCCCCCGCGCCTCCTCACCGCCGCCCGGCCGCCCCCCCCTTCCCCGCCTCGGCCCGCCCGCGCCTCCTCCCCGCACCGCCGCCGCCGCCTCGCCGCTCCCCCGCGGGCCGGCGCGGAGGGACGGAGGGATGGAGTTACCTTGACCCTCCTGGTAGAGAAGCCGGAGACGGGAGGGAGGCGGCGGCGGCGTGAGCCGGGCTTGGCGGAGGGCGGCCGATGCCTTGGCGGCGGCCCGAGTGTGGTACGCGCCGGGCTCGGTCCCTGCCGCGGCGGCGGCGGCGGCGGCGCAGGAGCCTGTAGGCCTCGGCGGCGTTGGCGGCCTCCCCGGCGCAGGGCGGCGTTGGCGGCGGGTTCAGGAGCGGGCGGCTGCTCCTCGGGCTCCGCTCAGTCCCATGCACTCGGCGCGGCCCCCTGCCTGCGATGGCTGCTGCCTCACTCACATTCCCGGCGGAGCCCGGCGGAGGGGGGGAGCCCTGAGGAGGAGGAGGCGGCGGGGAGGGGGGGGGGAGGGTGGGGGCGCGAGGGGAGCCGAGTGCGGGCCGAGCCGAGGGGGAGCGGCGGGCGCGGGGCGGGCGGGCGGGCGGGCGGCCGGGAGCCGGGGCGGGGGGGGGTTGGGGAGGGGGGGGGCAAGGCCGGGCGGGCGGCGCGGCGGTGCTGCGAGGGGAGGGAAGGCCTCTTCCGCCGGCGGCCGGCTCAGGTGAGAGGGGGGGTCCCGGTGGGCGTCGGGGTCGCGCTCCGGCTCGCTCCTATTGTCACTCTCAGCGGGCTCCGGCCATGGCACTCACTCACACACACTCACTCACTCACTCACAACCGAGAGTGCTGCCACCGCCCCCCCCCCCCCCCCGGCCCCGCGGCCCGCCCCCCGCGCCCGCCCACTGGAGCCTGCCGCCGGGACGCGCCGCCTCATTGGCGCCCGCCGCCGCCGCCGGGACAGCCGGGAAAGCGGAGCGCTGCCGGAGGAGGAGGAGGAAGAGGAGGCGGTGCCGGCCGGGGCTGCGGCGGCGGCGGCCGGCGGCTCGTCGTCGGCATCGCGCTTCTCGTCCCTCTGCGGGCCGGACGAGCGCCGGCCGCCGCCAGAGCGAAGCCCGTCGGCTGAGGTAAAAAAAAACCCAAAACCGGCAATGCTGAGGTAAAACCCTGCTAATGCTGAGGTAAAACCGCTGTCCCGCCGCGCCCGGCCCTCGTAAGGGGGTCCAGAGCCCCCTTCCCGGGGAAGGCCGCGGGCGGGAGGGGTCGGCCTGGCGGTGGGAGAGGCCGCGGGGCCGCCGGAGGGACCGAACCGCCTCAGGCAGGGCCCGCCGTTTCCTTGTTTTGCTCCGTAATGGGAGCCGGCAGGCAGTGGCTGGCTTCTCGGCGGCAGGGTTTCTGCAGCCCTGCACCCCTTACCCTTGGGTTTCATTAGCCAGTGCGCGATTGCTGTCTGAATCATTTTGCTCCTTTTTTTCTTTTTTTTTTAGGTGTGTTTATGTGCGTAGCGGCCAACACAACGAGTGCTTGTAGATGGTATTGTTAAATATCATAAATTTTGTTCAAATTTATTTACCTGATGGCTTGGTGTTTGGTGGGGGTTTTGCGGTTGGGTTTGGGGTTTTTTCCCCAAAAAATACAACTAATGGTGTTAATGTGACTATTATGTTCGAAAATACTACCCACTGTTTCCCCTGTATTTCTGGCAGGAAAAAAAAAATTGAGTCACATGAGCAGCAGTCCTCCTGTGTTGATAGGACCAAAACCCTCTGAGGTACAGTCATTTTTTTTAGCAAATGTGATCAAGGGCAGTTTGAGAGCTGGTTGCTTTGACGGGTCAGTCACGTGCACCCTGTTTGTGCAGGCAGTGAGTGCCTGAACCCTCTGAACATCACTAATCCTACAAAGGATACCTAGTTTTTGTCTCACTCAGCTTACCCTCCAGGTATGCGAGTACCAATGTTGGCATAACAGAGGAGGTGGGACTGTGGCAGACTCGATTTAGAGTGATACAAGCTGTTGTGAAACTACTTTCAAAATTGCCAATTTTCAGCCAGGTAAGTTCTCTAGTCCAGCTCGCATTGAGGAAGCTGGAACACTAGTTAAAATAAAAGCTCGTGGCTACTGAAGTATAACTGTAATGGACATGAGCAGTTTTGCCTCTCATCTCTCAGTATGCCTCCTGCATATCTTAAAAAATGTCTCCCCTAATTTTTTTTACCTATAGACTAAGCAATTCCCACTCATTTCAATCCTTCCTTGTCTGTCACAGTTTTAAACCTCTCAAGATGCTTATTTCTTCTCCCTGTGTTGTCTCAAAACCATTCACATCTTTTTTGAACTGCAGCACCCAAGACTGGACACAGTACTACAATTAAGGCCTCAACAACGCCAGCATCTGCTGTCATGCCTGTCACAGACTACATTCCTGTTTACACGTGCCAATACAAATATTTTTGAGTCAGTATGCTCTATTCACAATTTTGCTGACCTGTTTTACCCCCACATCTGTTTCTGCTGACCCACCAAGCTGGTTATTTCTCCTTCAAGTAGACAGTAATGCTACTTAAGAAATTATTTACCACAGCAGCCCTAATGCTATCCCTTCATTTTTATTGCTGGACAGGTGGACAATCAAGCAGTCAAGACATCTTTTAAAATAAAATTTCACATGGTTTTAAGTCAGAAAACTGTAAATTTGTCATCCTTTGTAAATTGATTGCGTTTCTCAGAAGAATTGTATTTAAAAAAAAACCTTAACTAAGATTGAATTATGCCACGGTTACAGAATGGTTGTGTAACTGTAAATTTAGAAGAGATATCTGTACATTTTTGTAAATGTTTAAAACATTAAATTCACTTAAACCAAACCATCTGAAATAATCTAAATGCAAGCAAGGGTTGATAACAAAGAATGTAGGTCGGAAGGGTTATACCAATGTAAGGTAAAATTTGGCAAAAACAATGTAACTTCCTGGTGCCCCCATCAATGAGGGACGGAACCTGCAGATGCACATGTTTTGCTTTGTTATTTTTATGTTCTTTAATTCTGTTAGTTTTGTTTGTCAGTGACATACTTTAATTCTCAGATTTATTCACTGTCCTGTGTACTGCTTTTGATCTGGACTGAACAATGCAATGAGCAGCTCATAAAGTTATTGATGGCATACTCTGCAAAAGGGAAGTTCTAGCACAGTCCGATGGCTAGACTGGCTTTTTAGGTGAAGCTGAGCATGTCATTTTATGTGGTCGTACTTTGGTCTTCCCAGTATTAAATGAAATCCATCTTTGTAAAACACTAAAAATCTAAAACTGAAGCATGTGATGTGGGTATTAAAATAACTGCCATAGAAGGGATAGAAATGAAGACTACTGGTCCAAGTCCGCTATCCTGTGCCCGCAGGGTTTTTTACTTTTCGTTCTGTCTTTGTGTAATAGCTATCGAATTAGTTCTTCAGTATAGCTGAACAAGGTGGTAAATAATGCATTCAGCTAGTTTATTTCTTATATGAAAAATGCATCATGTGGTATGTTTGTCCATCTTGATCATATAAAGCATTTTTATGACATGTTTTATATCAGATGATGTTTATATGGTAACAATTCAAGAAAAATACAGGCTTTATCAGTAAATAAACAGAAATCTTACCTTTTCTTTATCACTTGGCCAGCAAAGGTTACAGAGTTGGCTTCCCTTTTTTCCCCGGGTTGCTTTCTTTTTTCTACTTTGGTCTGTAAAGTCTCCATCTGTGAGGAGATTTAAGATCAAAACATAAGTTATGATTCTAAAACTGCTAATATTTCAAAGGGGCACTGTTATTTGTCCTTCTCCTGTGCTCTGTTTAGTCTGTGTTTAGTCATATAGTCTATATGATTATGTGAATCCCAAGCAGAGATGGAGAAGAAATAAGTACTACAGGTGTTTTACATAGATGTGTATCTGTATCTATTTATATGTCTTTGTATAAATATATATATATAAAATACCAATTTGCAAGAAGGAGAAATTAACTGTCATCAGAGCAAGTTCACATGATTGACACCTCGCATACAAGTGTGTAGGCATATGTATAAAAACATGCATGCATTCAATACCTGCAGCCCTTCCTGAAGATCTACAAGCAATAGTAAGTTATTTTGATCCGTGTTTCTCCACTGCTATCAAAGGCACAAGACAAGCTTATCCTTTTTAAAAGTTATACTGCCTTACTGTCCTACAAAAGGGATTTTTAAAAATAGCGTAGAAAGGAATTTTCAGGGCCAGCTCCTCACCAGTTAGGCACTGTCCTTTTTAGCACCTGAACAGTCAGAACAGCAGTCAAGAGCCCTCCAAAACAGAGATTTTGTTACCAGTGACTCAGATTTGTGCCACTTGATGTTTTCTTGTGTGACTGAAGTTCCACTATAGACCATCTGTTATGGCCACCCAGGCAGGAATACGGAGCTTGCATCCTCATTGGCATTCTGCTTTTTACATAGCAGCTTATCAAACAGGATTGCTACATAGATACCACTGCGGAAGTCCTGCTTCATTGAGTGATAAACATAAATAGATCTAGCTGGAGCTTGTAAATGTTTCACGTAGCACATCGTGACACGTATTTGTCTACAGTAAGGGTCACATAATGCTCCATAAAGGATCTCCTGTATGGTCAAAAGGAGCATTATCAGGGGTACCATGGGATTAGTTCAGATATTGCCTGTTCCAATACTAGTAAGCAAGAAAAGACTTGATCTCCCCAGAGAACTAATTATTCAGACCAGCAGGAAAAAGACCAGAAAGAGAAAGTGGTATGGAGGAAGCAGCAGTGCTGTTTGAAGAGGCAAATCAGCATGCGAACAAGGCTTTTCTGATACATCTTTTAATAAAAATGAACACAGTGGAATACCGCATCAAAGTAACTGTCCTGCTCCATCAGTTTGATTGAAACAGGACAATCTGAGATTTTTTATTTACTTTTGAATCAAATTCGTGTGTAACAAAAAGCCATTCTATTTAGTCCGTTTACCCTGCAGTTGACTTCTGATTCATATGTTTTAACTTTTGGGGAGCAATGGTACGTCCCAACTTTTGGGCAACGTTTGTAATCACCATACCAAGTTTCTGTAATAATAAGCAAGTGCTTATCACTTTTTGCCTACCACTCCTCCTCGCATCAGCTATGCGATAACGCTGTCGGTGCCCTCAGGAACTGAATTCCTGGTGCATGTGTGCGGTAAGGATTTTAGGGTCATAGACAAAACTACCAGAATGGGAACTAATTCTTCCTCTCTGTTTATAGACACTGCGTCATTTGAAGTCTGTTTCTGTAGTCAACATGGCAAGATAAGTAGGAGCTTGCTCGCCTCAGCAGCTGGCTAGCTGCCTCCTCCTAGCACAACACTGCTTTCACTTATTCCCCAAGTCACGTTTTTGTTCTTATTTTGTTCCCCTCCCCCAGCGTCTTAACTTGCCTTCAGGCCCCAGGCGCTCCTTTAAGCCTAGTTTTCTGAATTTTTTCTTAACTTTCCTTCGCTGCCTGTTTACCTCTGCCTTCTTCAGGCTTTGCGGTGTGTTCCTCAGCCAACCTCCTCTCGCCAACTGTCGCTCCCCAACTGCCTCTGAAGGTTCCAGCGCTCCCCCCGCTTCTCCCCCGGCACAGCGCCCACGGGGCTGCCTCTGGTGCCTGGAATTACGCCTGGAAAGAGCGCGCCTGCCCCTGTGTTACGTGGTCCCCTGGGCCACTGGGGTATGTCTGAATCCCACGTGAAACGACGTCTGCTTCCATTTCTTTGCTTTGTGTGATCAAGTCTCCTCATTTCGGTTATCTCTGCATTTAATGCGGGATAAGCCAGTGTGTACGCTGTTACGATCTCCCAGTACAAGGCCGTCGTCTTCAGATGAGCACCCTCTACACACCCCAAACTGAAGAAATAAAATGAGTAAAATACCAGTGTGTGGTTAAGGTGTCCAGCAGTGCTTTAAGTATATGAACTGCTGCTCTCATGGCACTTCCCACATCTCCAGTGGAGTACCTACCGGCTCCCTCCCAAGCTTGGTGCATCTCTCATGGTTACAGCAGCAGTTGATAAAACACTTGAGATTTTCCCCGAGTACAGAGACCCTGAGGACACAGTAGACTGAGATAGAGATATCTTGTCCTTTTTGTTATAAAAGAGGACGCAGTAGACTGAGATAGAGCTATCTTGTTCTTTTTGTTATAAAAGAGAACAAGCAAGTATTTGTGTTATATTTTTTTCAACTTGCTTTATCTTCATCTCATGGTACAGCTTTAACCTATACGATACTTTTATTAAAGTTTTCCAATTATGGCAAATGGATGTGTTCTATAGTCTGTAGCTCAGCTCAGCATTGCAGGGAATGCTTAACGTCAGAGGGACTCTTGCCGCACTTCTTAAATAAAAGTTGTTTAAAATGTAAGTCCTAATGGGTCCCAAAGCTTGCGGTACGAAGCTGGGCAGAGGAAGGGCTGCGCGGGTGCAGAGGGCGCTTCCGCAGAGCTTTTGAACAACTTGCTAAGAGGCGTCGGGAGCAAAGCTGCCTGGAAAGAAGCAGCTGAGTGTTAGTCACAGGTCTAAACACAAATCCTCCCGGGAGCCTGCTGCATGATCAGGTGTGCCCTCGCCCTGAGCAAAACACGGTAGTCCCCGCGACACCCACCCTCAGCCGGGGTTAGGCAGTACGGGTGCAAGGCAGCCAGCGCTGCTGGCTCTTCCCTGGCTGGTGGACGCAGCAGGAGGGACGTTACTGTAGGGAAGCACTGCAAAGGAATCCGTCTGAATGCTCCTGCCATAGGAAGGACAGGAAAAGAAAGGTTATAAGAGCATTTTCTAACATCTTCCCAGACCCACTGCCAGGGTTAAACAAATAGGATAATTTCACCACTGAGACAATTGTATGAATAAGGAGGGTTGTAGTTCTTTCGTGACCGGGTATAGGAATTACAGATACTCTCTAAATGACTAGTTAGAAAGGTCTTCACGTGAGACAGGAACTGGAATTGAAATCCAAAAGCTATGAATCCTAGAAAAAGACAGAAATTGATTAGATTTAGACAGAAAATAGCAAAGAACCACCTAAACAATCTCCTGACTAAGCAGACTGCACAAAAATAGATAACTGGAACAAGAACAAAAATGGTGGTGTTCTGTGCAAGTGCTGGAAGTTTGAAAACTTAGGTGAAGGGATGAGAATGTCTCACTTTAAAGGAGCACATTGATGGAACTGATTTTTAGGAAACGCTGAGAAGGAATGGCATTAAAGCCTCTCCAGTACTTGATGACAAAAAGAGACAAGAATGCTAAGGTTAGGAAAGGACTAGTGAATAAAACAAGAGACATCATTATACAAATCCACCATGCATCCTTCCTTATCTTGACCTCCATGTAATTTGGTATAGACTGTATTTAGAAAAGAATATAGAGAAAGCCAAGAAATAAGATGGCTTGGCACAATTCCCGAACAAGGAGAGGATTAATACACAGGGGATGTTGAGCTCAGAAGAAAAAAACTTAAGGCTGAATTTGATAGAGGTCTGTCAAGATCTTGGATGGAATGGAGATGGGTGAATGACTGACTTATTTTTCAGAACTGCTTTGTATTATTTGTTCTTGTGTTATCTGGCAAGATGGAGTATTACAAGCTTTCACGTCCTGTTACAGTGCCAGAAGGTATGAACAGGTTCAAATAAAACAAAATTTAAAAAAACAGATGCCCAAGGGCACCAATGAGATTAAATTGTCCTTATACTTTTAACAGGCTACCATAATTGCAATATACATTACATATACAACACATTAATGAGTTTAGAAGCTTATTTGCCACTAAACAAAAATGCACCATTATCAACTTTAAAAATCTGTTCTATAGAGAAGTCTAGACACCAGATTTAGGGTAAGATAACTCAGTAAATATAGAAGAATTTGAGCCAATATAAAATCTGTGATATGTTATGATAAGATTTGGCATATTATCATTATTGAGTGGTTTCTTTGACATGCTATCCATTTCCCACACTTAGAGAATTTTCAGCATTATCCAGTGTCAGGTGGGTCCTGGAAGGATTTATAGCAAGAATCAATAGCCAAGACTTGAATGAGAGAAGATCAAAAATAGAGTTGAGATTTTCCTTTTTAAGAAGATGCAAGGAGGAGTTAAAACCATGATTTGCTAAGGCACCAAGCAGCACCAGCAGACACCTCTGGAAAATTCATCTTAAGCTATATTTAGTACATTCAAAGAAATTGTGGCTCCCACTTGAGCCATTTCAGCTCAAATACAGATAAAAAATAATCAGATCACATAGACTGTTCGCTCATCTTGAATAAATAAATATTTAATGGAATTGTGCACTTCTGAGTCATGTTCAGTTCTAATATGTGTCTTTCTAGATGAGCTCCTACCTCTGAGCAGATTGATCTCTAACTGCAATTCTTTAGGTGTGCATCCATACTTCATGTGTTAAAGTCCATTAAAAATACACTAGGCAATGAAATTCTAATATTGAGAGCTTTTAGTACTAATGAGAGCCCTTCAAACAAGCTCTTCCCTGCACGTTTGTTTTAGAATAATTCCAGTGTCTTGCAGTTACTGAGGTTTAACGATGGGTTGTTGAGGCAATTTTTTTTAGTCCTATAATCTTTGTAGAGCTTAGTTCTGGAAATTTTATCACCATCTTGTAGCTTGAGCGTGAGATACTCCTGGGCAACACTGTTCAATGCCTGCTTGAGTACAATTTTAAAATATGATTTATTTTTTTTTACTGATTTATACCTACATCAAATTCATATTATGATCTTTCTTGAAAACTCACTGCAGCGAGTGTTACGTAAGCCATGTCCTGGAAAACAGGAAAATAAATTTTCTCCATCTTCTACATAAAACGTCCTTTCTGAGTTACCAAACTTTCTTCCAAAGTACACTATTTTTGATCCGTAATTTCATTCATTGACATTCAAACTGTTCTGATCTCATCAAATGTAATTCCACACTCACTGAAACCCACCTCAGGCCTTTTCCCAATGTGATCCAGCTATTTTTCGTTGGAATGTTACAGGAAGTTACACGCTACCATTCTAATACACAACAGTGAATATGCTTTAGAGATTTTTTTTTTCATAATTCCTGGTAGCATTGCACTTAGCAAACTGTTTTGATACATATAGATAAGCAATGTAACTTGCCTCCTGTTCCCCACTGCAACTCACTGCTTTGCTTTTAACAAATTGACAGGATTATAACAAATACACATGCCAAAGCTTTCATACAGTACCGTTGCCTATCATCCCATTCAAATTGTTTCTTCAAGAAAATTACCATCTCGTGTTGGTCCTGCTGGTGATCATCTACAGGATATTTCAACCAGAATGCCATGTATGCAGAATTTTTTATTTTATTTTGGTAGCAAAAGCATTTGACATCTGAAATGTTATCTGCTTATTCAAGCCATTAGACAGAAATATAAGTAAGGTAGTCTGCTTTCAACTGAGATTTACAAAAATACTTATTACCTCTCAGGGGAAAAAAACGGTAAAAGACATTTGCAGAAAAAAATAGGGCATCTATTGCTGCTACATGTTTAATTTTATTTGATTTACTATACTTAACTTTTTCCTTTGTTGGCAAAAACAACCTTAGCTGTTGCTAATGCTGTTTGCCAGCGTCTCCATCTGCATCTTCGGTTACTTCTTGGATGCGTTCACTTAGCATTTGCAGAATTCTGCTTGCATCCTTTGGACTCCTATGGGAATTTTTCCCCTTTGGTGGTTAACATTAGCAGCAGCATGAAGTTATTTGCATTGACGATGACGTTTTCCTGTAGTCGAAGACACCTGAGCCCAGTTCCCTCTCAAGTGTCGTATGTCGTCTTGGTGATCACCGCCAATGATAAGGGAATGCCTTTGTCTCATATTTAGAGGGCCTGGATTCACGCTCTACGCACCAATGTTTCAGTTTTGTCAGTAATGCCAAATGGCCTTTTGGAGAGTTTATCTAAATTAATCTCAGCTCGTAATGTTGCCATGTAGGTTTATTTTGAAGCTGGACCCTTCCTTATCTTACCTTTTGTAGATTATTTCTTTGGGGAGTGGTTTCCAGAAAGCACTTCAGAAAGCAATCAATTTAGTCTCAGAGTTAGTGCCGTATTTGTTCTGAATTTCTGTCTGGCCTGTTTTCTGCTGACATTTACTTAAATGATTATGTATATGCGTATGTGCATGTATATTTGTAAGGCTTTCTATCTTGCTCACGTTCAATTTTACTACATAAACCAAGCTTTTCTCTTGAGCTTAATGTCCCAGTTGTTTTATTAGTATTGTAACAAGTCTGCTCATACAAGGCACATCCACTCCACATCTGAATAAAAGTAAACATCCTGTGTTTCTCAGCCTTCTATAAACCCCGACAGATGGCTGCTACTTTTACAAACTGTGCTGAATAGGATGGCTCACATTTCCCATGCAACAGACTTATTTCTGGAATCCAAACCCAGTGTACTTCTTGCAGGTGGGAACATTGATCTAGCCACAAAGCAGTTTAGTTTAGCCCATATCAGTCCTACGTGGTGACTCTTCATAGCTCGACCCTCTTGCTTTCTGGAATGGATGTACAGTGGGGCATACCTTATATTGCTGATCCATCCAAAGTTGCAGGAGGACTGATAACAGCTTCCACATGTAGGTCCTTGACCATCAGGCCTAAAGGACCTTCGTGCAATACTTCTGTTTGTTAGAATCTTTGTGTGTGTATTTTTTTCCCCAAGAAGAAGTATTTGGGGGGGATAGATGGTATTTCTTAGAATGACTGGATTTCACCTTAATGCTCAAAGCCAGTCCCTGCTCAGGATACTGGCAGAATCTGCAGGAGGTGGTGTATGTTTTCTCTACCTCAACTAACATTCACGAGACACATGCTTATGTCTTAGCCTGATTTCCCTGCAGCAGCAGTAAAGTCATGTCTGTTCTTAACGCCTCCTCTGGAATCAAGGGCACTTCAGTGCCTGGGTGAATTAGCAGCAATGCCAGCTTGAGACTTGACCCTGCATGTTTGTGTTCACGGACCCATTCCCATCTCATTTTTTTTTTCCTAAAAAGAAGCAATAAGGGAGCTACTTTGGCTGCAAGTCCAGGCAAGTAGTCTGTATTAAGTCTTAAAAACAATGTTGAGGATGTTTTGTCCTAGGGGAAAGGTAATTTGGGAGTGGGCTTCATCTTTTCTTTTTTAAAACTTTTCTCCACTGAATAACAGGCTTGGTCTCAGCTTCTTGTGCCCACTTTCCATTGCATGTTAGAGTATTAAGCATCAAAGGAAAAAGCTTTTGAAGGACCACCTTGCATTCTTCTAGAACTTGTGTACTAACTTTTTTGCATGGATGATCTTCAATGGGCTACACATCTGTTCTGTTGCATTCAGAGGCCCTAAAAATTATGCCATTTGTTTAGGAAGAAATTCTGAAGAACTAAGAAATTTCTGATGTTTCTCCTCCAAATAGACTATTTACCAAAATGGCTGAGTGCAAGCTAGTCTAGCATTAGCTATCCGCATGTACCTTCATCAGCCAGAACCTCTCCGATTCATGAAAACCTAATACACAATAGGCGTATATCATGGGATATTTTCCTCCATCATACCAACGGAGAAAGCTCCCAGTGGCTCTCGAATGCATATTTTCATTAAGGATCCAGTAGACTGGTCACACGCCAAAACCCATCAAGTCTTTATTATTTCCTAAATCAAAGTTATTTACACTTCCATTTTCCTTTACAATTCATTGTTTTTTAACAAACTATTGTTAAGGCCAATTTCATGGTATTTTAAGATATTTTGTACCATGTCCATTGCACTCTATCACTTTATCATTAGCCCTTCAATTCACTATTTGGTTATTTCAGAGTGACCCAGGAGGCAAGAACTACAAAACCAGAGATTTTTACAGGTCTCTCACCAGCGTTCTGGTCACAGTGATGATATTTTTTGTATAACTCCCTATCGTGGGAACATCCTCTTAGACTAGTTTTTCTGTGGTTAAACAGAATACACTGTTGGTCAAAATCTCTAACTAGTTTGAGTAAGAGATGAGATTCTGTTCAGCCTGTCTTCCAACAGCTTCTTCTTCTTCCTTGAAGAAAGACTCCCTAGGTGGTTATGTCCATTTTCCCGCTAATGGGACTAAGTGTCATTGACTGGTGTACGCAGCCAAAGAGTTTCTTGAGATGATGTTTTTTTACAAAAGGTTATGCTCAGAAAAATCAATATTAAAGGAAAAAAACAACCTATCAACAATTTCCATTATATAGAGAGGAGTTTCCATTTGCTTTATGTTAT